>NC_056731.1:1684298975-1684351475 GCF_019279795.1 Protopterus annectens | reverse complement strand
CAGTTGTATGTTATTGGGAGGGGTTTGGGTTGAATTTTTGGCCTAGATGTAAGATTTCTTTAATGGATATCCAATTTTGTTAGGGTTGTATTTAGTGTTATTCCTAAAGATATTATAGTATAGTTTTTTGTCTTTGTTGATTGAAAGGCATTCTAAAGGTTTCAAGATATTGAAGTGTTTTATATTTTTGTCATTCTTTCCATGCTTTTTCCTCTGTCCTGCATTAGCATTCTACTCCTTTTGAATAGGCTAATTGCTTTATTTGTTTTCAGTATCTTCCTTCTAGGAGGTGCAAAGCTATTTAGGATATTTAGAAAAGTTGTACTGAATTCATTTACAGCATCGTCTTAGGGGAGGATTTTTAGGAAGCTCCAGTTAATAGATAATAGTGTAGTAATGAAGATTTCTGGGTTAAAATTGGAAAGGTTGCATGTTGTTTTTTTTTAAATATGCTGTTTATCTGGATGGATGAGATATCTGGTCAGACAGATTGGGAGATGATCACTGACAGAATCTGACATTGTAGCTGTGATGATGTATTTACTAGGGTCTGATACTAGGATCCAGGCTAATAGGGAATTTGATGTCTTGCTATAATGTGTGGGGCTATTAGTTGTGTGAAGCGATATAAGTTCATACTAGATGTAGGGGAGTTAGAGTTTATGTCCAAACAATTGACATTCACTTTCCGTAGTAGTATTTTTGTTGTAGAAATGTTATAGATATCCAATTAAGTATATCTTTCAGTATGGCTGTATTGTCACCAGGAAGGATGTAAAGGACAGTAATACATATTTTTTTATAACTGTTTATTTTGAGGAAAGCAATAAGAAGTGCTAGTGAGTGAAAATTTGGTATTGGTTTGCTGTAAGGGGAAATGTGGTAGGTGATGGGAAATATTAAAGAAACTGCACCACCTTTCCTCTGTATACAGTCATTATGGATGCTATTATAGCCAGGAGGTATAATCTCAGAGTCATTTATGCTTGGTTTAAGTCAAGTTTCAGTTACAGTGAGAACATCAGGCTTAGTTGGGCAATCCAAATATGTAGATCAGCAGTTTTATTTCTTATACTTCTAACATTTATTACATCAAAAAGTAGATCACCAGGGTTGGGGATTGGCTGCATTTTGGTTAGAGTGGAGTGTGGGAGAGATTTATCTTTGAGTTCATTGTGACAGATGGGGCCAAAATTAGGGTGTATATCTCCTCCTCCTAGAAGGATTTTATTATATTGGGGAAATATTCATACTTGTTTATTGGAGACGATTCTTGCACTTAATTTTGTTTTGGTTTGAGATTAAGTGAAGTTAATCAGTCTATATTTGGAATAAAGGTGAGTGGTTGGGACAGAGTTGAAGAGATGCTGAGACATATTACTGAATCATGGTAGAATGAAAGATGGCACAGGAGAAGGAAAAGAATAGAGGATAAGCTGAAGAGTGCCATAATTAAGTACAGGAATCTGTATTTTATAGACGTCAGGTAGTGGGGAAGTAGCAATGAAGAAAAAAACAAGAATTTGCAGGGCAGTAGGAAATTCAGTGATGGTGGATTATGAAAATTGTTAGAGGATAGGTAGGGAGGAAATTATTTTCTATAAAAGAAGAGAGTTGGGTTGTCCTGGTATCTTCTCTTTAATGTAAGGAATAGAGAGGTATGAAAGGCTATAGTATAATGATGAAGTCAAAGTAAGAAGAAATGAGAGTTTATTTGGGAAAAGTAAAAGATACAATGTATAATAGATAGGTACTATTAGGGAGAGTTGTGGCTATGACTGGATATAGTGCAAAGCAGTATGGGAGGGTGAAAAGAGTTGGGAATGGGGCTAAAAATGAAACGGAGATAGAATAGTAGGAAACAAGAAACAGAAGTGGAGGTTTTTGGAAATGATTCACAAATGAGATGTGTATGTAGGAAGTATAGTATTAGAGTAAAAGGGGGTAGATGGGAAATAGAGTAGGGTAGGGGAGCGTAACAGGGATAAGTGAAAACTGGAGGGTAGAAAAAGGCAGTGTAGTAGGCTTCCCACCCTCAGGTCAAATTATAACTGACAGCAATCAGTTTATAGCCAGTCCAAAGCAATTAACAAATATTTACAAAGTAAAACAGGTTTTCTGTCATTTCCTGAGGCTAAATAACTGGCATATTCAGTATAGTCTACTGGTCAAGAAAAAGGGGGACAGGGGACAACTTAGTAAGAGGTCCTTAGAGGGCACATATTATTTCACACAGACTTTCAATCACAGAGCATGCATGCTTTTGACTTATTAAAGTTAATATAATAGCAAGGTTCTTCCTGATAAATGTGCTGAAATTATACAATGACAAAATTCTCGGCAAACTTGTGGGAGTAGGGCCTTGTGCAGTATCAAGGTCAGATGTAGTGGTCACAGGCTATTATACAATGACAAAATTCTCAATAAACTTGTAGGAGTAGTGCCTTGTGGCAGAGCTCCATCAGTATTGGGGTAAGACATAGTGACCGCAGGGTATTATGCAATGACAAAATTCTCAATAAACCTGTAGGAGTAGTGCCTTGTGACAGAGCTCCAGTAGTATCAAGGCCAGATGTACTGACCATAGGCTAATATACAATGATAAAATGCTTTGTATACTTGTAGGGGTAGGACGTTGTGACAGAGCTCCTGCAGTATTGAAGTCAGATGAAAACTTCTCAGCAAACTTGTGGGAGTAGGGCCTTGTGGCAGAGCTGCAGCAGTATCTAGGTCAGATGTAGTGATCACAGGCTATTATACAATGACAAAATTCTCAGTAAACTTGTAGTAGTTGGACCTTGTGGCAGATCTCCTGGAGTATCGAGGTGAAATGACAAAATTTTAAGCATATTTGTAGGAGTAGTGCCTTCTGGCAGAGCTCCTGCAATATTGAGGTCAGATGTAGTATCTGGAGGCAATTATACAGTGACAAAATTCTCAGTAAACTTGTAGGAGTAGGGTCTTGTGGCAGAGCTCTTGCAGTATTGAGACAAGATGTAGTTACTATAGGATATTATACAATGACAAAATTCTCAGTAAACTTGTAGGAGTAGGGCCTTGTGGCAGAGCTCCTGCAGTGTAGAGGTCTGATGTAGTGATTCAGGCATCTGTTTCTAATTATCAGCCACTGAATGGGTGTCATCAGCCTTTTATCATGATCCACACTCTAATTCTGTTACTGTAGTACTTATTAATTTCTGGATACAAAACAAAAGACACACCAAAGTGAAAATGGATACCTGTGTCAAAATCATGCCCTATGGCATGCACCATACAGTCCTTACCTGCCTCTGCTACAGTTGTGATATATTTGGATATTTTAGGTGCCTATAACAATGCAAAACCTACATTAGCTGTGGTCAGTATACAGTCTCTAAGTCCAGTGGTACTATACAGAAATTTGGTGTATGGGATGCTACTGAGAAATGTGGTGGTACATCTTTCATGATATCAGCATTCACTTCTCCAGGGAAGAGCCCACCACCACTGTCCCCCTGCTGGGACACTGAAAACTCCTCTACCACTGTCAGCCTACCACTTTGGGGTGCCACCTTCAAGCCAACCTCTCAGCTGCAATGGAAATTACCTTTGTCTTCGCATGGTATAGCATGTTGTTAACACACTTTCACCACTTCTGTAATGTGTGATTGCATCCTTATGGCATTTAATGTCATGGACATTGTCTGCCACATCTTGATATGTAAATGCTGGCTTGAAATCACTCTTCCCATTAGGTACCATCCATGTGTCTTAAATATCTCTAGCAGGACATAATTTCCAGAAGGGCTGACACTGTTCAGCCTTTGCTGCCCACTTTTCCTTTCAGATGTGAAGACACCTGTGAACGTATGACATAAACCTATAGGCTGTATATTATTGGGATTAGTAGGATAACAGCTACAGACAAAGTTTAATCTACTTATTTCAAACTATAATCAAAGAAACAGCTGTGCGAATATATCATATGATGACTGCAGGGCTAGATATGAGAATACCTAGAGCATGTCCACATAGGTTCATAGTTATATACTAGGCTAATGACCACTGGAGCCTTTATAAGCCTAACCATACATCCTAAATGTATCCTATAGGTTTCTTGAGTCTTAGATGTTATTTTAAAGGGCATATGTAAGTTGGGGGTTAGACTGCTTCTGTCCATTAGAGATGTAAGTTCTAGACCTAGGGTGAATTTCAAATTTTCCATCCGCTGGTCCAGGTTTTGCTTGAATAGGGTTAGGGGAGAACTCTACTTCATATGGATAGGAAGCCTGTTCCAGAGGATGGGAATTCTCTGAGACAAATACCTGTCCCTCCAACATGACCTATTTATGTTGCAATCAAAGTTCAAGTCCCTAAATTGAGTAGTTCTGATGGTATTGGTTTTGCAGGTGTGCAAAAGGTCCATCAGAATGGAATCTAAAGATGCCTTGCATGCCAGACACAGATTGCCTTTCAACAGTCTGTAGGAAACCAAGTATATAGATAGGGATTTAAGGCAATCTGCATAGGACATGTTGTTTACACCAAGTATTCTTTTTGTGAGGAACCTCTGTGGATTTTTCAGTTGCTGCATGTGTCTGGTCAGGTACACACTGAAGATGGCATTGTACTCAATCATGGGTCAAATGAGGGCCAAATACAGAGGAACAATGACTGTCTGGGACATAAATGCCATACCTTTGCTTATAAGTGAGCAGGATAGAATGATTTCCTTACTACCTTAGACATAAGTTGGTTGAATGCCAGATTAGTCTCCACAAACATATCAAAATCCCTGACGACTGGATCCACTCTTAGGGATGTGTTATCAATTAGGTAATTTCCTAAGGTGGCTGAATTCCCAAAGGGTACTATTATGAATTTCTAGGCATTGAGTTTTCAAGCCATGACTCTGGTAAAGACATGGCTTTGGCACCAGACATTTTTTGTGCTAGTCCTTCCTGTTGATTTTTAGTGTCTTGTAGGGGGATTCTATGACTGTTCATAGTTTGTAGTCATCTGCAAACTGGATCTGCCATAGGCCTTTGATATTGGCTTTGACTTCTGAGAAGTAAGCGACAAAAGAAGGACAGGGCTCCTCAGAAAAAGCCCTGAAGGAATTTGCTACTTACCAGCCTTTTTGTGGAAGTGGTCTCTCCTATCCTAAGTTTCTGGGTCCTATCTGAAAGCTAGATGGCTATCAAGTGCATAATTTAGGTGTTAATGCCTAATTCTGTGAATTTGTTCAAAATGCCCGAATGGGGTATTGTATCAAGTGTCTAAGCCAGGTCAAGTTAGGCAGTATGCACCATTTTACCATCATCCGTTGCCTTTGTGACCTTTTCAAAGAAGTCAATCAGGCTGAGTAGGCATTATCTGCCTTTAATGAATCCAAACTGTGTTGGATCCAGTGTCTGAAGGCATGTCATTATTAATCCTACATACAATAATTCTTTCTATGGCTTTGCTTATGAGACTTATGTGTCTGTAATTCCCAATGTCCATTGATAGACTGATCTTGTGCAGAAGGATGACTGTTGCCATCTTATATTCATGGGGCAGCAGGTGTGTATTGGATAAGGGAATTATCACTGCTACCAACAGCTAGCATCACCTTGGCAACTGCCAGTGATATGACTCTATCCCAGTACAGTGGAGAAGGGGTACATACGTGTAGGCGGGTCTACTTTACATGGTTGACTGTTCAGAAAGTTGACTTTCATATGACAGAGACCATTTGATCGACTTTTAGAAAGCCGACCATGTAAAACAAACAGAAAAACATAACAAACACTTATCTTAAAACTGTTAGCAGGGGAGCAAGCCCCTCTGCACCTCCCCCCATGGGGGGCTCTGCCACCATCCCACCCCGTAACTTAAATACACCAACTCTGAGATCACACTACAGTGCAGAAGAGGGAAATTGGGAAATGTTCCCATTCCGCACTGTGCAGAGATAGCGGTTCCCCATGGTCAGCTTTTCAAAAGTTGATCATATGGTCTCAGCCATATGAAAGTCGACTTTCTGAAAAGTCGACCATGTGAATGGGACCCATACGGCTGCTGTACTCATCACCTTTGTCCAACATAGACAGTAGACAAGCCATAAAAGTACCATTGCAATGGCAAGCATGCAAGTAGACAGACTGTTCTGATATTTTGGGTCTATGTTATAACAGCGAATGATCAAAAGATAGAACACTGTTATAATGAACCCAAATCAGCGAAAACGTAAATAAGCAAACTACCAGAACAGTGATTTTTTTTTCCTAGGGAAAAAAATTGCTGTTCTCCCCCCGAAAAAAAACACACTAAACACTATTTTAAGTGGGGGCTTTACCCACCACACCCCTCCATGTGGGGGGCTGTGTCCCCCACACCTCCTTACTTAAATATACCAACTCCGAGATTGCACTACAGTGCTGGAAATGGCAAAGTGACAGAAGTGGCCAAGTGACTTCTTTCCCAGGGAAAGAATTTGTTGAAAAGCCGCTTCGTCATTTTGCGTTTTTGACATTTACAGTTCGACCAAGACACATTCGACAGAATGCTTCTTCAGTCTTCTGATAGGAACCCGATATTTTTTGGGCTTTCTTCATGGTAGTACACTCTACAGATATGACACACATGCAAGTACACTTATTTACTGTTGGTAACTATGTGTAATATTTATTTTTGGTGCAAGGGTACATATCCTTGGCAAGGTAGATTAAAACAGTTTACTACCCACTTTCAATGTACTATCTCCCTCCTCAGAATGCCTACAATTCCAAAACAATTCTGCAATTCCTTCATATACTGCTGGTATTACTTTACCAGATAGCTTCCTAGTTCTTCATGACTTAGCATACAAAGTGGCTGCATACCTCTAAGACTGTGCAAGATTATACCTATTTGTGTAGCACATAGGCAAATTAGATTTGGTTGCAATAATGCGTATAAATAACTTTATTTTGCTGCCACTCCTGAAATCAAATGACTATAAAGCTCATGGTGGAGAACTCCACGAGTACTCATATTGTACTACTTCAAACCTTCATATTACACTATTTGTGCCTTTAAAATCACATGGACAGTATATTTCATGGCCTAAATTTTATTCCTCAGGACAGTCAGGCCATTTTCTTAGGGTATTCAAGTGAATGGCTATTTCAGTTACTGCTCACCAGAGAGTCCCTATATGGTAAGTGAAGGAATGCAAGGCTATGCTTTATCGCCTTCATGACATTTTATAAAGAACTTACTTGTCCCCTAAAATGGTGAATTCAAAATGGTTTATGACCTAGCTGAAGAGCTGCCCTCAGCCACTGCCTTTGCCAGGATGGGGTTAGGGGTTAGCATAGTGGTTAAGGTGTTTATCTGAAAAACACAAGGTGCAGGATTTGGTTCTCACCTTTGAGGGAAATGGGCTAAGCTTCAAATGTCCCACAAGGGCAGATAGCCAAGCAACTTATCTATGGACACCGTAGGCATTGTTACAATGGCCTGCAGCACAGGAAGCCTTATGACTTCCATGCATGGGAAGTGGAGGTTAGGTAACAGTACCATGAATTGTATACTAAATGGAAAGCACTTTTTTATATTTTTTCCTGTTTAGCCAGATATCTTTTTGGGACTGTTGCTGCTTCTGGCAATTATCTGTCAAGGTCAGCTTAGCAATTGTGTATTTGTTACTGTCTGATTCTTTCATATCAGGTGGGAATGCTGGTGAATGTAGTATGCCAACTACATCTAGTTGGAGTTTCTGCAGACCTCTGCTATGGGGTGGATTACACTGTACCATCTCACAGTGACTGCACTTGACCTAGTGTGTAACTGTGTACCCACATACAACTGTCCCATATTCTTTTTAAGCAGGGAAAGGTACGTGCATTATACACACACTTACCTGTTTCATGTCATGCACCTAAAAGAAAACACATATGGACAGCACAGTGGGGCAGCAGATTGTGTTGTTGCTTCATAGCAAGAGGATCTGTGGTTCAATTCTTGGCTGGGGTGCCTTCTCTTTGGAGTCTGCATGTCCTCCCTGTGTTTGTGTGGGTTTCCTTTGGGTGCTCCAGTTTCCTACCACATTACAAAGACATGTCTGGAGCATTTCTCCCCAGGCTTCTACTGAAAATTGTCTTGTTTCCTGGTAAACTAAAATAAATATGGATTGCATCTGTTGTTTTCCTCTCCCTCAGTCCACTTGCTCTGCTAGACCTGCCTAATGGTTTGTCTGCCTTTGTTCTCAGAGTTAGGGCCAGACATCTGCAGACCGGATGAGGGACACATGACTCAATTGTTCCTGCTTCTGGTTTTCAACTGGCTTATTTGTTCTCCCCTCTGGCAAAGGTCAGGTGGCATGAAGTGTGACAGCTGTAGGTCCAGAAGAAGAGCTTAACCTCTTCTGTGCAGTTCTCACAAAGGCTATCTTCAACTCTGCATGATGTAGCCTGCTTGGTGACACTATGCACACTAAGAGTGGTTGTGCTCTGTAACCTCATTTCCTTGAGTGCAACACACTTTGCTTCCACTATGTGTCACCCAAGTAGCAACCTGCTTCCTTGCCCCAGGATGGGTGAGTCCACACTGATTGCTTACTCCCATCCTCTGGCCCAACCCCTCCATCTTCTACGCTGCTAATCAAAAATGAATCATAAGTGCCTCACTCAGGGCTTTATACTTCCATGTTAGGGGTCTGGGATTTTATCTGTTGTTCTGGCACCTTACCCTAGCTTTATCATTGTTGTCTGATGTGTGCTTTGTCTTTCAACATAAACAACAATAGACAACAATCGCATTGCCTTCCAAAGAGCTAGCAGAGACTTGTAGCTGCAGTTATTTTGTAAGTGTTGACACGTGTATTAAATATATGCAGTGTAATGTGAGGACACATTCATCTATAGCTAAATTACTGTGTATGTATCTCTGCCCCCATATACAAACTTACCTGCCTTTACTACCCTGCTTTCCCTTTCATCTTTCTTCTTCTTCAATTCTCTACATATAAAACAAAAAAAGGATGCTGCTCTCCTTCCCCCAAGTATACACACTCCTATATGTCTTTCTTTTTTGTGACCTTCTGCTTGTGGCTCCCCATTTTCCTGTCTTCCTGTATATCTCTCCTTTCCCTTTTAGTCATCAAGAAGTACAGCTACAAATACTGTACTTAGCTTTCCATGCCACTAGCTACAACATGCACTACGTTATATTGAGATGAATTGGTCTGACTTCACATTTCTCAATCTCATCAGATGATGCAATGTAGTGTGTTACCACATGGACTGTGTCTTAAGCTTCTGTGAAGGAGTTTTTTATGCATGGATGTCTCTGCATGTGCAGATCCACTTACATAGCTGTCACTTGGCTCATTTATCTATCCTGAAGCACAGCTGCATTGAAGCATTAAATGTTTTTAGTTAGTTCATGCCTTCCTAGGTCACAACAGTGTCACTTATCTCTGCAGTGTATCTCTATGAATAAGAGCAATTGTTGTTTACATGCTTGTTTATTTATTTATTGAACTATGTATGTATTAAATAAAGGGTTTGATTTATTTGGAGGTGTTCCTTTTTGGGGGGTTAACATTTTTGTGTTTGTGAGTGTATGCAGTATATTTATTTTTTTACTAACTCAGGCTGAGTTAGGGATTTAGAGTAAGGATTCTGGATGGGGAATTGCTGACATATATAGCATATGCATAATGTTTTGATGATGCACATATGATGTACATAAAAATATGTACATCCTGTGGCACATGCATGCATGTATTTCATAGTTTTATATAGATTATGTCAGTAGGATTAAAAAAATACATGCCTATAGATTTTTTCCACAAAAGAAAAAAACTGTAACCAAAGGCTAATGACTGACTGACTATGATCATAATGCACTGTGTTACCTTTGAGAATTACCCGCATGATTACTGGAACTACAAACAAACTCCTGAACCTCCAGTTCCTCACTGCACAGTAATCTGTACAGAGATTGGGGGATCAGTACATCACTAGCGTATTTTTTTTGTGACAGAAGATAATGGCCAGTATATCAAAAAGAGACAGTTATTATGGTGATCAAAAGGAGGTGGGAACTGAATTATGCAATAGTTCTTTCCAGAAAAATTTCTTACTATATGTTCTGTGGGAGATGATATGAAACCGACTCCATAATGAAGGCTGCTGATTTAAAGTCCAAGGATGGTAATCTGATTCTAAGAAGATTAAAAATTAAAAGTGAGAATATGCTGAATACTATACTAATTCTGAGATTGGTATATTCCAGTCATATAGGAGTTGATGTATATAAGTAAAAGGGTTGTAATCATAGAACCCCTACATCAGGAATACAGGAGGATATAGATTTCTATAAAAAGATTCAAAAGTATGAGTGAATTCTTCATTTCACTGTTTTTTTAAATATAATTTTAATGTTTTTTTTTTTTAATTGGGACTTGCAGTATTGGGTCTTGTAGTTTGACAGGAGTCCATAATGAGTTTATTTAGCATGTTTTTTAAAGCAATAGGTTTAGGTATGTACATGTTTATTTTATAATGAAATAAATGGGCTGTTCAAAGACACATTTTCACCACGACCCTGGCTAAAGGTCAAAGAAAATAGCAGTAGCAGAATACAATTTGTATCATCAGCATAGCGTAGAGTAACAAGGGCAGGGGGAGCTATGCATCTAGTCACCATCACATTTCAAACTGTAATGTTTAGAGACAATGAAAATAGAAGAGTGACTGCATGACTGTAATATCTGACTGCGCACCATAAATTTGGTGTAATACAGGCAAAGTCTGCTGTAAGGGTAGAGAAAGATCAGCTAGCATCCTTGGAGAAGGAAGATCAGCTAGCATCCTCGTACTGGATGCATCCTAAGGAAAAAGATAATAAGAGAGAAGCTATTTCTTAAGACTGGACTTCGATTTAATGATCGTGTTTTTTCTGATCTGAGCAGGGAGAGAGTTCCACACAGCTGGTCTAATTCATTATTTAAGCAATAACTGATGATGTCGGTGTGGCATATTAAGATTTACTCATGGTTGGTGTGGTTTAATCACGAGGGTGAAGCCCGGTTGATTAAATAAAGCACACCGTGGGTAAATCTTAATATACCACATCACGGAGCTGGTTATTGCTATTATACAATGACATTATTTAAGAAAAAAAACATACATTTCTTAAATAATGTCTTTGTATAATGGTACCGTGCTGTTCTTCCATGGCTGGTAGATATCCTGTTGCCTTTTTTGATGTACTGCTCATGCATATGGGACTCGCATTCTCACACACACCCGGTACATCAGTGCTTTGGAAAGGAAGCAATGGAGAAAAGGTCTGCATTGCTCAATTTTTCTTTTCTTTCTTTTTTTTTAAATAATATAAAAAAAAAACATTTTGGACAGTTTGGGGTAGGAGAGAAACAGAATGGAGGAAATACAAGGAAAATCAGGTATGTGTCTTTAGTTTTGAATATCGTACCTGATTTTCCTAGTATTTTTTCTGTCCTGTCTCTCTGCTATGTCCGCAGTCTGGATTTCAGTTTTTATTTATTTAATTTTTGTAAAAAAAAAAAAAGCTAAAAGTTAGTGTATACCAGACCTTTTTCCACTGGTATACGCTCGGATTTATAATGGGCACGCTGATTGGGCTGACCAATCAGTGTGCTCGTTTTGGAATATTAATGGACAGCCATTGTATAATATTAATTATTTAATTCAACTGCTTGTGACAGATTACATGCTTAAATAAGAATAGGAATACCATATCTACAGATGTAAAATTAATTTCTTAATTTATGACAATCTCTTTATCTGAAAATGAGCTACAGACACTGTGCAAGTCATTTATTCAGTCTCGTACATTCACTCTTAAATATTCAAACAAAATCGCAACTCTAAAGAATCCCTGGTTTGACACAGATTCAGTTCTTTCCTTTTATTTAGTCTGAGGTGTGCATCCATTTAAGTCATTCAAGCCTGAAGGCATTAACAAAAGGGTGCAGCTTATATCTGCCAATGATATATCCTACAAGTAAAGATTTTAAACTAAACTCTTACAATAATGCTTGATTGATAAAAGAAAGCATTGTGTTACCTTACCTGTGTCAAATGAAATCAATTTAAATAGTAATAATCTAATATTCTTTTACATTTCAAGTTATCATTTAAAATGACTGTGTAAAAATGTATTGGGCCTGATGCATTATATAATGGGAACATGTATTGCATATAATACATAACTAAACATATTGGTATAGTAATGTAATGTCTTTTGGCTTTTCACGGTTAGGGGTCGCCACAGTGGAACTCCGGTCCGCTTACGATTGGCAGTAGATTTTTATGGTGCCGAGGTGCCAGCCCGATGCCCAACCTTCAACGAAGGCACACTCTTCACGCACGCACCTACCTGCATCTCTTTAAATGTCACTCGACCACGAGGAGGACATGCAAACTCCACACAGAAGGCGAACATATTGGTATACTTTCTGCTTATTAGAACTATGTTCTCAGATGTCAGCTGAACTTGTGTAAGAAAAATTAAGTTTGCAGACTAGCATAAACAATGCATGCAGTGGGTGGAATTATAAGTGAAACCAGGCTGTAAAATCTTTTACATGATTATGTTCTAAAATAGACAACCACTCTAGCAGCATATAATCATGCTGTACAACTTGAGTGGAAATGAAACAATCATTTGCACTTATCCCTGCAGTTATAATATATATAAGCCAAAAGATATATGAATTGACAATCCATCCTTATTCCATAACTGCTTACCAGTTAAGATTGAAATAATAGCATTTTTATGCAAGTAATGTAATGACCAGTTTAATTTAAACTGAAGCCCATCAGTATATTATGCTATGGCAAGTATTTCTTGGAAGGCATAGCAGTTCATTCACTATGGAAATCACAATATTTCTTGCAGTTGATAGAGTGTAGAGGGCATCTTCATGAACTTTACAGAAGACACACACACATACACACACACACACACACACACACACACATACACACACACACACACACACACACACACACACACACACACACACACACATACGTACATGTTTAAAGACATATAGGTAATACTATATGTATATCTGGTTTACATTCATTTTGCAGAATTGCAGTATATCGGATTTTATTTGATCAAATGCAGTTACTAGACTAATTGAAATGTTTTACCATGCATTACTGAATTAATGTGAATGAATGGAGCCTGCCATTTGAGCATGTGAAGTTGACGTTATGATGTCTGCTGCTGAAGCTTTTGAATGGAGATCACAGTACAGTGAGGATTGGGAAATGTACCCTTTTCCTCACTGTAATGCAATCATGGACTTGGTATATAAAATTTGCAGGGGTTGTGGGGGGTGCTGCAGAGGGGCTGGCCCCCTGTAAAAACATACAAACAGGTAGATGTTTGTGGTTGTTTAGACCTTTCCACACTTGGTGATTTTGGGTTGTGTGTGAATGTTACAAATAATAAAAAAAAAAAAAAACCTAAAAAAAAAAAATGCGAACGTTGACCCAGTTCCTTTAATTTGACATCTCTACCACTCAGCTGTCTGTAATTTTACTATTAACGGTGATGTTGTCAATAGCCACATGTAACAGGACTTATGAAAACCCGATAATATGACAGCATCAGTAGTGCAAGCTCCCCAGAATTACTATTTTTGCTGGTCCCGTTGGAGATCAAGGACAGTAAAGAGAGGCTGTACTAGTACAGATTTCTGAAGGACCTAGAAACACACTGGCTGCTGCAGATGATGCCATCTGAAATCAATGAGTCCATTTGAGTGAGGGTAGAAGTGTCTGGTGGGCAATACAGCAAAAATTAAAACCATCAGCATCTACAACCCACTCCTCTTCTTCTGTTAAGTCCAGCAGATTTTGTGGAGTGAGGACATATACACATGGGCAAACACAACTGTCTGTGAAGAAGAATTGGTTGTCTTATATCCCCTTTGCAGGGAAAGTCTCCAGCTTTTATGTGAGGGACCTTCAGTGGAAGGAAGCAGAGAATGAATGAATGATTGTGTGAATAGCATCAGCTCATATGCTATATAATTCAGGAAAATATCAGTTGTTCAGGGGCGGCTCGTGCTATTGGACTGCAGGACTGCAGCCCTCCCAGCTGTAAAAAAGTAAAATAAAACAAAAAAGAAAAGAAAATAAAAGAGAAAAATAAAAGAGAAAATAAAAAACGCGAGTCCCGGAATATCGTGCATGCGCACTCACGTCATTCAGACTGCTGGTGAACCAGTCTGGAGCATGCGCATAGAATCCAGACTGTCTCCACCAGCAGTCTGGAGTATGAAGAGAACATTCAACTCCAACTTTTCCCAGCAGTCAATGCAGTTACAACTGCATAGACTGGAAGGGGATCAGACTGCAACATCCGCAGGGAGGAAGGACTAGGTGCTCTCATGGGAAGGAAGGGATTTACAACAGAACGGGATTTACTCAGTGGGTCGGTGAGGAAAGGACTTTGCTTTACAGCAGCTTTAGCTCAGGTAGTGTGTGTGTGTGTGTGTGTGTGTGTGTGTGTGTGTGTGTGTGTGTGTGTGTGTGTGTGTGTGTGTGTGTGTGTGTGTGTGTGTGATGCCCCAGTTGCTACATGGTGGTGGGTAGAGAATAAGGCTTGAACCCTGTACCTTGGGGCCAAGTGGTAAGAATCTGAATTCCCTACCCACCACCATTTATAAAAATTTGCAGATTTTTGCCTCATATTTGTTCTGTTTCTCATAAAATCTGTGGTTTCTCTATTTTTGATTTTTAACAGTTAGTGATGCAGTGGTAGCATTGTTGCCTGACAGCTGCAGGTTATCTAGTTTGATTCTTGGCTGGGGTGCCTTCTGTGTGGAGTCTGCATGTCCTCCCTGTGTTTGTGTGGGTTTGCTCTGGTGTCCTCCCATCTTACAAAGACATGTGTCTGGAGTGTTTCTGCTGAACATTGGCTTTTGTTCCAAGTCAGACTTTCCTGGTTAACAAATGTTAAATAAATAAAAATGATAAGCATTTGAATTTCAGACTTCATATTCTTCAGAAAGTACATGGTAACACAAAACCTATTATTATAGCAATTTTCTAAGTTTATAAGATGGATATTTGAAATGTGTCCCTATTTTTGGGACTGTATTCACACATTATTGGCTTCGTCCAGGTTTTTTGTGCCAAGGTTGAGAGCTATGGTAAGAACTGATTTCACTGAATATGTTTGGGGCTGTATTCCCCCATTATTGGCTTTGTTCAGGTGTTTTGTGCTAAGATGTTGACAGCTATGGTGAGAACTGAATTCACTAAATGGTAGCCATTTAAGTTTCAGTCTTCCTCTCTTTCATAAAATAGATGATTTGGCATAGTGGTATGTTGCTCTGACTATTTTGCACAGGGTCCTGGGTTCAATACTTGGCAGTGAAATGTATGGTGGTAACACAGCATTTTATTCCAGCAACTTTCCAACATTATATAAGCAATGTTTAAAGTGTGTCCCTATTTTTTGGTCTTTTGCCCCCCCCCCTAAATTTTGGCTTTTTCCAGATTTCTTGTGCTGCAAAGTTCAGAGATACAGCTGAGTGTCAAGTAGATATTACAAGAAGCTAAAAGCCACAGGGGAACAAAAGTTTAGTGCTGCTTATGCCGAGTCTGCTTGCATTGTTAATAGCATTACAGGTACTGTACTTGCTTTTGATGCAGAAGGCTGTGGGTTCTACTTCCACAGTAGGTAGATGCATTGCTGATACTGTACTGTATTGTAAAGGGGGTGGATGCTGCAGTCCTTTTTGGTGAAGATACCTAGTAACTATATGAACCTGTTATCAGTTTGCCATCCATTCCCTATTGCACTATTACTAGCTTATCATTTTTTTAATGCAACATAGGAAATTTATTCCTCAAGGGCAACAGTCACTGTATTTGTAGATGAAACAATGAAATATAAAGTTGTTTGCTAGCAGCAACCTCTTCATTAGTTACAGATTTCTTGAATGTGGAATAATTTAGATGACTTTTACTTCTTCAGAGATTGTGTATATTTACTGATACTGGTGGACTGTAGAAGTTTGAGTAGACTTTTATGATAGAAATTTTCTGAATTGGGCAGTTTTGTCATTATTGGTGCATGCATTTTGTTTCATTGTTTACTGGAAAAATGTTCAAAACAACAAATTTAAAATGCCCTCTAACAACTGTACTATATTGTGCAAGGAATATAATTTAATACAATCAGGAAGGTGTATCAAAGAGCACATGTATATTTCGTGTGCAAGGGGCCAAATGATTTGAAAACAGCCCAAAGTTAATCTTTATCTGCCACTGGCAAAATGTATTTTCTTTGAATGTGGGTTTCAATGCTGTTTCAATGAATGTGAGTTTCAAGGGCTGAGAAGTTTTAATGCTAATAAGTCTGTTTTCATTGCGATATTGCATCGCTTTGTTTAGCAGATGTTTTAGTGTTTGTGCTGTAAAATGCAAAATAAAACTTTTAAATGAAGTCCAAATCATCGTAGAAGTAAAGCAGTATGCACATTAGTGTTTATGGTAGATGGGGTGAAATAGCCAAGTAATGATTCATTGGAATGGCTGCAGGGGAGAGTCTCCATTCAACCATGATTTTGTGAGGGGGAAGGGCGGCAAACTCAAAGACAGCCCCGGCTGAACTATACCTCTCAACTGTCCAGATTTTCACAGAATGAATAGATTTTTGCTTCTTATTTTTTGTTTGTTCCTCATAAAATGTGTGGTTTTCTGGCAGATAATTTAGAAATTAAGTCACTAAATAATGACAGGCACTGAGTTTCAGACTTCATAACCTTCAGAAAAATGCATGCTAAAGCAAGACTTGTTATTCTATCAACTGTCTCAGTTTATACAACAATTTTTAGTACTGTTTATATGTTCCCCCAGTATATTTGGCCTTGTCCAGATTTCCTGCATTAACAGGTTGAGAGGTACATGCAAATAAATTGCTTTATAGAATTAAGCATATCCAAACCTCTCAACTGTCCCCAATTTTGGCTCAAAATGTTGCTCTTCCCCTAATAATCCCGCCGCAAAATGGCAATTTTGGAAGAAAACGTGGAGGGTTTACAATTAAGAAATAACTGTAATAATCAGAGTTATAGATTACTTTTATTTCAGAAATGCATGTAGATTCTTTTATTTTGTCAGCTGCTCAAGTTAGCAGTACTAATATTAAAAAAGTGTCCCTTCTTTGACAGGTTCCCAGCTGTATTGTGTGGCTATTTTATATTTTTCATCACATTTTTGGTCCATTTTTCATAGAATTGTGTTTTTTTGGCAAATTAGTGGCAAATCATTAAAGACTGAAGTTAGAAAATAATGACAGACATTTGAGTTTCAGATTTCATACCCGTCAGTAAATTTATACTAATGCAAGACCTACTATTCTATTATCTTTCTAAGTTTATAAGAGCAATATTTAAAAAGTGTCCTTATGTTTGGGCCTTTGTCCCATGTCTATGTATGGCTTTGTACAGATTTCTTGCTCTGAGGTTGAGAGATATTACAAATGTGTCAGGGTCATCACAGTCAGCCAGAGATGCTTCAAACTGTGACATACTTGTTGCACCCCACTCCCCCATGTAGTGACTCTGGATGTATCCAAGCAAGACAAGGAGCAGTTATGCAGTGTAAATGTGCTGAGTATCCCCCCATCCAAGGCAGACACAAGTACCACTTTTATTCTGTCCTTGATTTTGCAGAATGTTCTGGTTTCTGTCATATTTTTATACTGTTGATTTATGTTTATTATTACTCAAAGTGCCTGTTGCTCTGTGTTTAAGTGGCAATGCTTTAATGACCATCAGGTAAGCTTGTCTGAGATTGTAAGATGCAAGTAAGCTTTAATAAGCATACTGTTAAAGAATTGCCAACAGTGAAAGCCTTTCTGTTGCCATGCAGAGAATACTTACATAACTAGATAATGTATAAGCCTTGGGTATTGAAATGCATATGACAGTATTTGTAATAAAGGACAGGATTACATTATTTTAAGAAGTTTGTTATATTTGTTGGAGACTTGCAGTCATCTTTGCAGGCTTTACCTGTAAACCAAACAGAATGCCAATCTATCATGTGTGGTCCATTACCTGTACAGTAAACCTTTAAGCAATGTATCTTGAGCTTGTTTCTTGTTTGCTTTTCATTTTTTACTTTGATCATGTTTTCCCCATGAAACAAGTAGATCGTTGTCAGGCAGCAGGTCTTTTTTGGATAAGAAACATTTTTACAAGTGGGGGTATCACAGAGATTGCTACTTTCAGCATGTTACTTGGTACTTTAATAAAGCTGAATATAAATTATAATTAGAATTGCAGTGCAAGGAGAAGTGGTTTGAGTTGAGTGCTGCTTGTTTTTCTTATACTTGATTTTGACTGGCATTCCAGTAATGTATTTAAAAAGTAATTTATTTTTTTCATGCCTCACAGTCTTTTTGTTTCCATCTAGATATTAGGTTAGCTGTCATGCAGCCAATGCATTGAAATATTTTTTTCTTCTACACTTCATTTTGTCTTGATTGGACTCTCATAATGACAGTTTGACACCCAGGGCAGCGTATTTAATTAAAGTTCCAGTTTTTGTGGTTTTGAGCATAGCTGCTCCCCTTTCTAGTTGGCTGCACCCCTTCCCATTGGCCCCACCCATTTAGCTGTCTCCTGCAGCCCCCTTTGATTTGAAGTCACCAGCCGCCACTGCAGTTGTCCTAGACACCATCAAGCTGTTGTGGAGTCAACCACAACCATGCTGCAGGATGTAATTCTGCTTTGTCTTTGTCCTTCCAGATGGTTCCACCAAAACTACATGAACAAACAGATGATACCCCATTGCTATGTCATCCTGCAGTTCAAAGGGGAAAGGCATAATCTGTAATTCTTTTACAAATAAATACTATCTGGGTTTCTTAGGCAACAATCCACTGATAGGATAATTATGACATGCATTATGCATGGATATGATAGCAGAATGATCCCTGCTCAGCCAATGAGGTGGACCTACAACCACTGGGTGTCAAACACCTTCTCCATTAAATGGAAGAAGTGAAAGAATGCAAGACTACCTGATGTTCATAACAGTTACTGCAGAAAAATGAGAATCACCAAGCAAACCTGGTATATGCTATAGCAAACTGGGCTAGGGAGCACCCAAATCATTATACTGGGTTAGTAAATGAGTGCAGCAAAAATACTGCAGTGTAGGAACAAAAAAGTGCAGCTATTCAAAAAGACAAGGCTCTTCTTGGCAAAGCTTAACTTTGCATTTGGGAGAGGAAGAACATTCGACATCTGGCAAATCATGGTGAAAGACAAACCAGTTTCAGACAGAATGGCAACAGCAGAGACCTTTACTTCAGTGTTTCATGCCCTATATAATAATGCAGTCCCATCTTCTAATACTTTCAGCATTTGTGATCCCAATGATATACCTTTTTTTTTTAAATGATCACCAGAGGCCAAGGTGGAAAACACTGATAAAACATCTGGTAATAATAAAAACAGCTCACAGAAGTGAGCAAACTTTGGGTTACCCAAAGCTAACAAACTTCTGTCTAACTACATGCACCATTCACTGGCATGGCACTAACAGACATAGTTAACAGGCACCTAATAATAAGTATTGATCCAAAGGGCCTAAAACAGCTTATACTGCACCAGGGCAAATGGGATGGCCACTTACAGATCCAAACGACTGCAGAGTAGTTCAGTCTCTGCTTTTCCCTTTCAAAACTCTTTGAAATGCTTGTTTACAGGCAGCAGGACTATGCCTACAGCATCCAATCACAGCAGTGCATGCCCCTTAATTTGCAGAGTCTATGCCATAAGATCAAAAGTTTAAAAGACTAAAAGCCAAATGATCTAAAATGCAAAATATAGGAAGCATTTTCAATGTAGGGGGTTATGCCCCCTTGCACCCCCAGCACACCCTGCTAATTATATATATCAATATCAGGTTGCACAACAGTAGAAAAGGGACAAATTCCCATTTTAGATATTTTAGCTTTCAGTCTTTTGAAATTTCGATCTAATGGTATAGACCCATTTTCAGACATTAAGAAAAAGTAGGGACATCCAGCCAAAAATCCAGAGGCCTTAGTGAGGAAGACTGAGTTTTTTTGGCCCAGAATAGTAACGGGTTAATCTTCTGTCTTATGTTGTTAAGGTGGATGTTGAAGTCTAGAGATGTGTCTAGCCAGAGGCTCAGCTACTTAAAACAGTATTTTGTATAGCGGTGTTGCTATGATCGGTTATTTATAATGCAGAGCAGGTTTTATCCAGCTTGCTTTTGGTCCCAAAGAGCATAGTTTTTGTCTTTGATGAGTTAAGTAGTGTTTTTTTTTTTGTTGTTGATCCAGTTGCTTAGGGAGTGGAAGTCTAATTTCTTTTAGCAGCAGTATGAGGGATTGGTTTGTGCAGCATAGGAGCATGTCATCAGCATAAAGTAAGAGTGGGAGCTGAGGCAGGTCTAATGGCAGTTTGTTATGTAGACATACAGCAGAACAGTAGTGGGGCTAGATGCATGAGAAATGTTATGATTGAGATTAGTAGAGGGTGAGACTGAGTACTGAACTTTGACACTGAAGTGAAGATTTGCCAGATGACTTTGGACTCATGGAGGAGTGTCAGGGCTGTAGCCTATTTCAAACAGATGGCCGATATCTTGTTATGATCAACAAGATTGAATGATTTGGTAAGGCCAATGAAAATGGCACCTGTATGTTTCCCTTTATTTATTCCCATCAAAATTCAATCTATATGGTTTCTTATTGCTGTCAGTGCGGTGTGACCAGACATGAAGATGTCTTGTTTAGGTTAATAGGTAAATTGTAGAAAAATCAGTCTGTAAACTATTACAAACCTAGCCAAAAACCAAAAGTCAGAATCAAACCCTGTGCGGTGAAGACCTTAACCATTATACCACCCTTGTTTGCTACGGACAGTGTTGAAGTTGGATAAGTATTATGTGATCTGGGTGTAAATGAGTTTCTGCAGGAGTTTTGGGGATGATTGAGACTGAGTGGAAATGATGTGAATCCAACTGGGAAAAATATAGATTTTATTTTATTTTTTTTTTTTAATGTTTAATTTTTTTTAAATTACTAACAGTTGTACAATAGCTTTTTCAAAAATGTGATTGGCACATGGTAGTGTCACTTTCACAAGTCACTGGCAGTAGTTAATTGTATATTAATCTATATGTAAAATACTGAAAAAAGGGATAGATGAAAAGCTTAACCACTAGCATGCTGGGTAAACTGTGCAAGCACCGATCTTTGCACATACACTCATGTTTATATGCAGACAAACATATGCACACACACACACACACACACACACACACACACACACACACACACACACACACACACACACACACAGTGTATTGTATGAGAGTACACTGAAAAGGAATAGCTGATTACATAAAGCTGTAACACCATTAGGTCATTGGTATTCTTCTCCTAGTCTTACACCATTCAGTCTACAGACCTATGTTGATCTCTCTTAAAACATCATTAGCCCCAGAAGCTCACCGTGCAGTCAATAGCCTTCAGCTGTTTCTAATGCTCTTCGTTTCAACAGTCTAGAAGACCCTGTCGGCCTTTCAGGTAACCATCAGTTTGGCATTTCTGCCACATTGGACAGTTGCTATAGCAACAGTGCAGTTATAATGAACCACTAATGAGCAACACCTTTCCTTTAAGATCATGTAATACGATTAATCATGTGCTTGAACTGTCTCTGATTATGAGGGATATTCCTTAATTCTGCCTTAACACTTTAAGATGTTCCTCAAAAAATGACATACATTACAACTATAAATTGCTAATCTTCAGAAAAATGTATGTAAATACAAATTGTGTTATTGTCTCAGCTTAGTATATATTGCCAGTATTTAGTCTTGTTTTCAGATTTTTAGTGAAGTGTTTGAGAGTTTTTAAATTAACTTGCATTTTTGTTATTGGTATCAAGGTTGTCTACTAAAAGTTAATGTTTTCTTTAAAGCATCAATGATCACAGCTGGTGAATGTCATTTTTATAGTGCTATGATTTTTTTCCCTGTACTGTTTATAACATCTACTTCTAACCTTGCAGTACATATTGAAGTGCAGACATGTAAAAGTTTCTACAGCTTTGACATAACTGATAAACTGAATGACACCATATCTTTGGCTGTTCTCAGACATTGCTTAACCTTTGTGCTATCAAGGGAATAGAAAATAAGATAGCACTGAGGGTCAGTAAATGTGTCCATTTAAGTCTTAAAGCAATGGATTAAAACAAAGAATGGCAGTCTGTACAACATAATCTTGCTTACAATTAAAACATAGCACTGAGGGTCAGTAAATGTGTCCATTTAAGTCTTAAAGCAATGGATTAAAACAAAGAATGGCAGTCTGTACAACATAATCTTGCTTACAATTAAAACATAGCACTGAGGGTCAGTAAATGTGTCCATTTAAGTCTTAAAGCAATGGATTAAAACAAAGAATGGCAGTCTGTACAATATAATCTTGCTTACAATTAAAACATAATGATAGAAAAAATAAATATAACATTGCTTTAATTTAAAAGTAAAAGACATTCTGAAACACAATAAATGAAGTGGCATATTAAGCAAAATTGTAATCTGGATAAAATAAAACCCAATGACATTTTTATTTAGTTAGAAATATTTTTTTTCAAACATGCCTGAGCTGTTGCGTTCCTTTTAATGCCTCATTTGAGGCACACTAGCCAAGACTAATTGAATAGGTAGAAAAGCATCATACCTGAAGTATAATGCCATAGGCAAAGAGGCACTAGGTACTAGGCTGTGATAAATATAAATCATTAAAGGCTAAAAAGTAACATAGCACTATAAGGCTGCGCTTCTTAAGATCCTCACAAATTAATAGCCTAGCAACTACCTATGAACCTATGAACAGAAGAGATGATGTGCCTTATTAGAGGTTAGGAAGGTATTGTTCAATCTGAAACTATCTGCCTAGACAGGAATATAAACATATTTCTGACCAGATAACACAGCTTTTAGTCAACAGGAACTCAGTAACATGCACGTGTTAATCCATACATCCACAAGCACCTTTCCCATTTTTGGACTCGGGGACAGTGTAACACTTCAACTGTGACAATAATCTAGAGCAAGGCTTGCAACACCAAGTTGCTAGCCCTGCCATGGTTGTTCTTCCTCACTTCACACTCACACACACAATCACACCTGTGGTCAAATTATAGTGTCCAGTCCACCTACTGCATGTCTTTGGAATGTGAGGGAAAACCAGAGCACCCAGAGGAAACCCATGGGAACACAGAGAGGACATGCAGACTCCACACAGAAGGCACCACAGCTGAGAATCAAACCAGGGAACTTTAAAATGTTATTCCAGCCTGTTAAATTAATCCAACCATTTTTCTCTATCAAGAAAGGGTGGCAATATTTTAATCAGATTTCTTTATGGAATAAATAAATTCACTACCATGTATGCTATTTTTTAGCCTGACTTTTAAAACCCTTAAAGTAAACATGAATCATTAATAAAAAAAGTTTGTCTCACTATTGTGAATAGATATTTTTAAGAGGAAGTCATTGTTTTCTTAAAATTTACATATAAATCCAGATATACATTGAGCAACAATATCAATCTGTACACCACTCAACCTCTTAGCACAACAGTTTTGAACAAAGTCAAAATAATGGAGGGTGAAAGGCCCCAAATTAGGGATGGAGTTTAAATATTGCTCTTATAAACTTATAAGTCAGGTAGAATAACAGGTTTTGCATTAGCATGCATTACTCAAGAGTTTATATATAAACCCTTGCATCAGCTAGTGGATAGCCATCAGGCTCACACAATGGACCCAGGAAGTTAGAACTGGAGAGATCACTGCTACAAAGAGACCAGTCATCAGCAAAGTCCCTCTGGCAGCAGTGTAGCTAGGGCAGGGCGAACAGGGCTGTCTTGCCAATGGCACAACTCAGAAATGTAAACTACAAAAAAAATTGTAGTCCAATATTTTTTTTTTAATTTCCCTTTAAAGGAAACAGCAACTTATACGTTTGAGATGCTCCTATGTGCCTCCCACTCCTGCTTACATTTTGCTTTGGCACTACCCAAAAAAAGACTTGTGATTAGCTGTGCAGGTAGTGGGAGCGGTGCCATGGTGCAAGATAGGAAGTATCTTGTGCTACATCACTGACACCCATAGCGAGCTGAGGGATGTACTGTTTTCATACTCAAAATTGCTCACTGTGGGCACATTTATTGTGTAGGGAGAGACTAAAGCAGAAAAAAACAAGTGTCTGAAGTAAGCAGGGTTACTTATTAGATCATTTTGCTGCTTATACATGCATTCATGGACAGACTACTGAAGGGATCTTTGAGGGAAATGTTTCATTTTGTTGCTTATGCTTACTTGGACAGACAGCTAAAGTGGGTGTTGGGGGGAAATTTTTCATTTTACTGCTTGTGCATACTTCGACAGACTGCTGAAGGAGTCATGGGGTGATGTTTCATTTTGCTGCTTGTGCATACTTGGACAGACTGCTGAAGGAGTCATGGGGTGGTGTTTCATTTTGCTGCTTGTGCATACTTCGACAGACTGCTGAAGGAGTCATGGGGTGATGTTTCATTTTGCTGCTTGTGCATACTTGGACAGAACTGCTGAAGGAGTCATGGGGTGATGTTTCATTTTGCTGCTTGTGCATACTTCGACAGACTGCTGAAAGAGTCATGGGGTGGTGTTTCATTTTGGTGCTTGTGCATACTTCGACAGACTGCTGAAGGAGTCATGGGGTGGTGTTTCATTTTGGTGCTTGTGCATACTTGGACAGACTGCTGAAGGAGTCATGGGGTGGTGTTTCATTTTGCTGCTTGTGCATACTTGGACAGACTGCTGAAGGAGTCATGGGGTGGTGTTTCATTTTGCTGCTTGTGCATACTTGGACAGACTGCTGAAGGAGTCATGGGGTGGTGTTTCATTTTGCTGCTTGTGCATACTTGGACAGAACTGCTGAAGGAGTCATGGGGTGGTGTTTCATTTTGCTGCTTGTGCATACTTGGACAGAAAGCTGAAGGGGACATTGGGGACATTTTTCATTTTGATGCTTATCCATACTTGGACAGACTGCTGAAGGGGTTGTTGGGGGGGAAACGTTTCATTTTGGTGAATGTGTATACTTGGACAGACTACTGAAGAGGTCTTTTAGGGGAAATGTTTCATTTTGGTGTTTGTCCATACTTGGACAGACTGCCAAAAGGGTCGCTGTGGGGAAACATTTTATTTTGATGCTTGTGTATACTTGGACAGACATCTGAAGGGGTTGCGGGGGAAATTTTTCATTTTGGTGCTTGTGCATGCTTAGACAGAAAGCTGAAAGGGACATTGGGGGAAATGTTTCATTCTGGTGCTTGTGCATAATTAGACAGACTGCTGAAGGGGTCATTGGGGTGAAATGTTTCATTTTGGTGCTTGTGCATACTTAAACAGACAGCTGAAGGGGTCGTTAGGGTGGGATATTTCATTTTTGTGCTTTAGCATACTTGGACAGACTTTTGAATGTGTTGTCTTGACATTTAGAGAAAGAAAGCAAAGAGTGCAGCTACACTGCTTGATAGCCAGCAATGCAGCCATGCATAATTTTAATGTATATTTTTCATTTTAAAATGAGGATATAATAAATCCTTCCAGTATAACTCACTGAAGATTAAACTTCCTGATGATCAGGCTCACTGAAATGTAAGTGTTTTTTGCAAGGTGGAAAAGCTTCCCTGCATCACCAATATGGGCACGAGCCACCTACACCCTCCAAATTTATATTACTCGTCTCTTCTTTGTCATTGAAAAAAGTAGCATGTTTCCCCATCCCTGAAAGCAGTGTCAGGGGACATACTTTTTAACCTCATAGCACAAGAAATCTGGATAAAGCTTAAAATAATGAAGTCAAAGACTCCAAAATAGGGACGGGTTTTAAAGTTTAAGCTTTGAAAGTTACTAGAATAACAGTATTTGTTTTTACAGTTACAGATTTGCTGTTCTGAACTGTTTGGAAGTTTCTAGAAGGCCAGTGCTTGCTTGGGCTAAAGGGAAGTCTCTGTGTTCACCAGTGGGAGTGGTTAACACTGAACAGCCTGCCTGCCCCTGGAGGAGTGGTTACTACCTAGAAGCTGTAGTTTTATTGGCCATTTTGGGTCAATTCTAAACTCCTTGATCTCTCTCTCTTAAAACCCTACAACTCTCTTTTTGCACGGTTTTGCGCACTGAGCAGCGTCGGGCAGTGCCGCCTAAACAGGTTCAAACTATTCCAGGCTCCACAAAGTCTGCTCTTCACTTTTTCCCTTAGAACTGTTCAAACTCTCAAAGTAATCTCTCTATTCTCTTTCTAAAGCCCTGCACTTGCTCAGCTCTTATAAGGAAATACTAACTAACTAAAGCACTACACCCTCCTTGACTTCTCATAAGTATTAGACTCCCGATTGGTCCTTCCTGATCAAGTAAAAAATCAGTTCCCTTCCCTAATCTGATCAGTAAAAAAAACAGTTCCCTATACCAATCTGGTATGTCCAAGGGTCAGTTTCAAGGTTACTCTCCTGTCCAGCTGGTGAATCTGGGAATTTTGAGGCAATGTTACAATTGCCTTATGTACACAGACGACCCTCTCTTCCCTCCAACAAACTCTAATACATGTGAGAGATGCAATTACACAGCCAAACTGGAGGCAGAGCTCTCTCAACCCAAGACTGGCACAGTCAGTCAGGAGGAAAAGGTAACCACCCACACTACAAATCCAGTCTCACACAGACCTATTGTATCTGCATACCCAACACATAAACACACAAAAACATACTCGGAGGCTCTAAATAAAAATCTGCCTAAACAGCAAAGACCTCCTAAGCAGATATCCAAGCAACAGCCACCCCTCAACAATACCCACAAATCACATATCTCACAAAAGCAGCGTGCCTCACAGTCACAGCCCGTAAGGCCAAACACACCAAATACACTTGTTATAGGGGACTCTATTGTCCGGCACACTGACATCCCACTCACCAGACTGAACAAGGAAAAGGTCACTGTAAGCTGCCTGTCGGGTGCCAGGATCCGCCACATAATGCAAGCACTCAGGTCACTCCAAAGCAAGTACAAGTATGACTCCGTCATTGTCCATGCTGGTGTGAATGACCTGAGACGTACCTCCCTGGACTACATGAAAAGAGACATAGAGGAGCTCTCTGACCATGTAGCCCAGGCTGGTATGTCCCTGACCTTGAGTAGCATCTTACCCTCACCAAGAATGATGCCACAGTATAAAGACAAAATGATCCGTTTCAACAATTGGCTAAAGTATTGGTGTCATTCAAAGGGGATCCAGTGTCTGTCAGCCTGGGATGACATGCTCGACAAGCCACGTTGCTTCGCTAGGGATGGGTTGCACCTGTCACCTTTAGGCTTTCTTATACTGGCCAAGGCTCTTGCCACCCCCATAGTGCCTTTTTTAGGCAAGGCTCAAAGGACAAACCCACCTCCATAGACAACCCAAAGCTAAAAAAACTAAAGGTAATGCTACTCAATGCCAGAAGTCTAAACCTCAAGATGCACGCACTCGAGACTCTCCTCAGTATGGAGAAAATCGATGTCTGTGCAGTAACAGAAACCTGGTTCAAGGCTCCTGAGAGCACTCCAGCACTACCAGGTTATAACTCATACCATGCGTTCCGGCCCCAAAACTCGGACTGAAGCACAAAAGGAGGGGGAGTATCTATATTCATCAAAGATACCTACACCTCCAGGTTAGTGGCACTGCACGAAGCATCGGAAACCATCCATGTGCAACTAACAGTGGGCAAAACTGCCTTTCAGTTTGTTGCCTGCTACAGAACACCCTCCCTATTACAGGAACCCCACTTGGCATTCCTGAGAACACTGGAAAATATGAAGGTCTCTCCAAACACTATGTTATTTGGTGACTTCAACTACCCAAACATTGACTGGGAAAACTACTCAAGCCCTAACACCCTCGCCCAACGGTTCCTTGAATTTATAAACTCTAACGCAATGGAACAATTAGTCACCACTTCCACAAGAGGGAACAACATATTGGACCTGGTCATCACCAACATGGGGACTCTATGTTCCACACCAGAGGTAAACCCCTCATCGGTAAGATCAGACCATAAACAAATTTCCCTGGACATCCATATCCCATCCCCACCCCCAGCCAAGGAAATCACTGTAAAGAATTTCTCAAAAGCCATCTTTGCACTTCTCAAGACTGAGGTGAAATCCTTCAAAGCCCCTGGGCCTGAGGATAATACAGCCCAATCCGCAGAATCCTTTACAAATGCATTCTATGAGCACCTGCAGGAATGCATGGATCGTGCTATCCCAAATAAAACCAAGACTCACTCCTCCAAAAACAGGAGACCGGTCTGGTGGACCCCGGCCATAAATAAGCTATACAACAGAAGGAGGAAGCTACTACATGACAGAGCAAAATCCCAAAAAGGGAAGGCATCTCTGATCAGTATTAGCAAGAAACTTTGATCCCTCATAAAATCATCAAAGGCCAGTTTCGAAAGAAAAATTGCCCTAGACACTAAAGGTAATCACAAGGCCTTCTTTAGTTATGTCAGATACATGGGCGGAAACTCCCAGATATGCTCTGAATTGTTGCATAACGGTACAAAATATACCGAACCTACAGACATAGCCAACATCCTGGCGGACAGATTCAGCGTAAACTTCTCCCCCCCTTCCCCCCCAAAGGAGCAAACGCCTATCCCAACTGAATGTAACCTCCCTGACATCACAAATGCACAGGTGAAAGCTGCCCTCTCCAAAGCAAAAAACACAGCATCTATGGGACCGGACGGTGTCCCAGGCTGTGTCTTACACGAGCTCTAAGAAGAACTGAACCCTCACATTAAGTCACTGTTCAAACTTAGCCTTACTACAGTATATGTACCCAAAGAATGGCGTACAGCTACAGTGGTCCCACTTCACAAAGGTGGTGCCACAACGGACCCCGGAAACTATCGCCCCATAAGCCTGACTAGTCTGGTCTGTAAAGCTATGGAGCATATTATCATGGAACTCATAAACAAAGATATTGAGAGCCTCCAGACACTGGACCCTACCCAATTCGGCTTTGTTAAGGGCAGATCTTGCCTCTTAAACCTAGTTGATTTCTTTGAAACAGTTACCAAAGCCATAGATGAGGGCAAGGTAGTCCACACAGCCTACCTGGACCTCACAAAAGCCTTCGACACAATACCCCACTCTGGCATCATAAATAAGCTTACCAGCTTAAATATCAACCCCTATATCACAAGATGGGTTGCAAACTGGCTCAGAGATAAAACCCACATGGTCAGAATCGCGGGTGCCATGTCCAAATCCAAACCAGTTACAAGTGGCGTCCCACAGGGCTCAGTTCTGGGACCTCTCTTGTTCGGTATATACTTCTCTGAGGTTCAGGCTAACACAGGGGGATTATGGCTGACAAAGTTCGCAGATGACTGCAAACTGGGGGCCATAATCGAATCTCCAGCTGACACAAGCATCCTCCAAAAGTGTCTCACAGAGACGGATGCTTGGTGCCAGAGCCACGGCCTCCAGCTAAATGCTAAAAAGTGCATAGTCATCCCCTTTGGGAAAAACAAGGTGCCCACAAATTACCACATAGGTGGTAATCCAATAAGTACGGAAGAAGTAATTAGAGATTTGGGGACCAACGTAGATAGTAATCTCTCCTTTGATAATCACATTGCCAAAGTGGTTAGAAAGACCTTCTATATAGCCCACCTTATCACGAAAGGGTTCGCATCTAGATCAAGAGAGGTCATTGTGCCCCTCTACTCGTCACTCATCAGGCCCATAATTGAATACAGTGCCCCTTTTGGGATGTACCTTACCCGACACCTGCAGCAACTGGAGAGACCCCAAAAGTACCTCACCAAGAGGATCATGGGCTACAAACAGATGTCCTATGCAGCTCGACTAAAGAAACTCCAGCTCTACTCAGTTGCTCACCGCCTACTCAGAGGCAATCTATGCCTGATGTACAAAGCCATGTCAAACCCAGAATTAATGGACATGCTCCACCTCAAAAAATCCAAGTCGCTTAGAGCTACATGCTCCAGGGACCTAAACCTCAGCACAAAAATAAATAGGACATGCTGGAGGGACAGATTCATTTCCCAGAGGCTCCCCTCACTCTGGAATAGAATCCCAATTCATGTTAGACATAGCCCCTTGCTGACCCTCTTCAAAAGAAATCTGGACGCGTGGATGGGAAATCGCAAATTCACCCCTGGGATCTCTCCTGTGTCCCTGCTAGACAGAGGCACAGTAAACTAATCTTAAAAGGGTACCTTCTGTGACCTACTTTACAGAGGCACAGTAGGCTAATCTAATAGGGAGGCGGAAGCCATACACTCTGGCTAGGCTTATAAATGCCCTAGGGCAGATAGCCTAGTATCTACCTATGAACCTATGAACTATGCATTTTATGAAAGAAATGAAGTCTGAAACAAAAATGTATGTCATTTAATCACTTCAGTCCTTACTGATTTGCCAAGAAGTCACATATTTTATGAGGAGAAAATCTGGCCATTCTGCAAAAATCTTGACAGTTGGTAGGTATGGTTAAGATCCAGGGTTAAGTATTCAGCACATATTGCTTAATACCCTGAAAAGTCCTTTTGTTGCCTAAGTGAACTAAGTAGAAAAATTAGTCAAAATGAGGCCTTGCTGTACTCTGTGTCCTTAACAGGCTTTTAAAGTCTCCATTAGTGTACCTTGAAGTAATTATGATTACTTCAGATATGCAGAATAACAAATTGTGGATCCTAAAATATTATAATGTATGTCTGAGCCAGAGATTGGTGTAGGGCTTTGGAAACCTTTCTTCCCTTTGGTGCATCTGAAGAGTATCATAAAATAGGATACATATATGTAAATACAGTATACAAATAGTTATTGGATTTAATATTTAAGATTATTATTGGGCTTTTATAAAATGTGTGTTAATTAAAATGAAGCTAATTGTAGCTCAGACATTTCCTTTATTGATGACTAGCATGACAATTGTATATATACCTACATGGCTTGTTTTGTGCACTAACAAAATAATTCTGTGTGTGTGTGTGTGTGTGTGTGTGTGTGTGTGTGTGTGTGTGTGTGTGTGTGTGTGTGTGTGTTGTGTCTACATTAGTACTAGGCTATCTACCCATCTACCCTTGTGGGCCACTTTAAGTCTAGCCAAAATTCCCATTTCAAAGATGAGTGTTAAACCCTGTGCCTTCTGCGTATGAGATAAACCCAGTATAACTCATACTGTCAGAGGCAATTTAATCCAAGGGACAATTTTTCTATTTTTTTAATATAATTTTTGGTTTCTTCTGTTGCTTACTTGCTTACACTTTGTATTTATCTTTGTTTATCTGTTAAGTTTGGTCATTTTATAACTGAAATAAGACACTCATAGGTACAGCCAATATTGTCTAGTAGAGCACATCCCTGTTACTAAACTGTAAACACACTCAGTGTAAGCATCTACTGTCTTATTATGCCACTGGGTATGCTGTTAACAGACAGTAAACCACACATTTCTGTGTAGGTGATCCAGTGTTCACTGAACTATCACTGACTATTAAAATATTGTATTACAAGGGGCTGTCAATATGATGTAAACTTCAGGTACAAATGGTGTCGCAATGCACTCTAAACTTTTTTTGTGCAGGCTACATTATAGATATATTTCGAAGTGTCAGGATGTATATTTTAGCTACTTCTTTCTAGGGGTCATGATTTTTCTGTCTTTGCCACAGCAAAGGTTAGTTCACGTTTCTGTACTGCAGTTCATACTTAACAAGCTATTAATAGTATACTTTCTGCTGCTGTTGGCATTTGGACTGTACCTGCAAAGAAATGTGGACTTTGGTAAATTCTGCTTTATTTTTAATATCTATGTGGTTTCTTTAAATTACTAAAGTTGTGTTGCATTTGGTTATGCATTACATGACAGTTCATAGGTTCATAGGTAGGTACTAGGCTATCTGCCCTAAGGCATTTATAAGCCTAGCCAGAATGTGTTGGCTTTCGCCGCCCCCTTAGATTAGTTCCCTGTGCCTCTGTCCAGCAGAGCCACTGAAGTGATCCCCAAGGTAAACTTTCTATTTCCCATCCACTCGTCAAGGTTTTGTTTGAAGAGTGTTAGTGAGGAGCTCTGCCTAATGTAGATTGGGATCTTGTTCCAAAGCATGGGAAGTCTCTGGGACAGGAATCTATCCCTCCAGCACGTCCTATTTATTGTTGTGGTGAGGTTTAGATCCCTAGAGCATGTGGCTTGAGGGGATAAGGTTTTCTTTAGGTGGAGCTTGTCCATCAATTCTGGGTTGGACATGGCCTTGTATGTCAGGCAGAGATCACCTCTAAGTAAGCAGTATGCAACCGAGTACAGCTGGAGTTTCTTCAGTCGAGCTGCATAGGGCATCTGTTTGAGGCCAGTGATCCTCCTGGTGAGGTACTTCTGTGGTCTTTCCAGCTGTTGCAGGTGTCTTGTAAAGTACATCCCAAATGGGGTGTTATACTCTAAGATGGGTCTGATGAGTGATGAGTAGAAGGGCACAATGACCTCTTTTGATCTGGATGCAAACCCTTTTGTGATTAGGTGGGCCACGTAGAAGGATTTTCTAACCACTTTGGCAATGTGATTATCAAACGTGAGATTACTATCTACTTGGGTCCCCAGATCCCTTATGTCTTCTGTATTTAGGGGACTACCACCTATGTGGTAATTTGTGGGTACTTTGTTTTTTCCAAAGGGGATGACTATGCATTTTTTGGCATTTAGCTTGAGGCCATGATTTTGACACCAGGTATCTGTCTCAGTGAGACCCTTTTAGAGGATGTCTGTGTCAGCCGGAGAGTCAATTATAGCCCCTAGTTTGCAGTCGTCTGTGAACTTGGTCAGCCATAGTCCTCCTGTACTTGCCTGTACCTCTGAGAAGTATATGCAGAAAAGGAGGGGTCCTAGGACTGAGCCCTGGGGAATGCTACTTGTAACCGGTTTAGAGTCGGACCTAGCTCCTGAAACTCTCACCATGTGGGTTCTGTCCATGAACCAGTTGGCAACCCATCTTGTGACATAGGGGTTTATGTTCAGGCTGGTGAGCTTGTCTATAATACCAGAATGGGAAATGGTGTCGAAGGCCTTAGCAAGGTCTAGGTAGGCTGTGTGTACCACCTTTCCCTCGTCTATAGCCTTGGTAACTGTCTCAAAGAAGTCCACCAGGTTTAGGAGGCATGATCTGCCCTTAACAAAGTAGAACTGGGTAGGGTCCAGTGTTTGGAGGTTTCCAATGTCTCTGTTAATGAGTTCCATGATGATGCACTCTATAGCCTTGCAGACCAAGCTAGTCAGGCTTATAGGGCGATAGTTCCCAGGTTGTGTTGTGGCTCCACCTTTGTGGAGTGGAATAACCATTGCTGTGCACCCCTCTATGGGTAAGTAGCCTGTGGAGAGGCTGCGTATGAACAGTGTGTTTAGATGAGGGGTTAGTTCGTCTTTGAGCTCGTGTAAGACACAGCCTGGTACACCGTCCAGTCCCATTGATGCTGTGTTTTTGACTTTGGAGAGGTCTGTTTTAACCTGAGTGTCTGTGATTCCAGGGACTCTACATTCTTCTGGTATGGTTATGGGCCCTTTTGGGGGTGAGAGGGGGGTGACGTTTGCGCTGAACCTGTCTGCCAGTATGTTGGTGATATCAGTCGGTTCAGTGTATTTTGTGCCATTCTGCACTAATTCCAAGCAGATCTGAGCATTGCCACTTAGATTCTTGACACAGCTAAAGAATGCCTTGTGGTTATCTTTGGAGTCCTTGGCAATTTTTCTATCAAAGCTCGCCTTGGATGATTTTATGAAGGATCGTAGTTTCTTGCTGATACTGATCAGGGATGTCTTCCCTTCTTGGGATTTTACTCTTTTCTGTACTATTTTCCACCTTCTATTGTATAGCTTGTTTATGGCAGGAGTCCACCAGACTGGTTTCCTTTTCTTGGAGGAGTGAGTCTTGGTTTTGCTTGGGATGCCAAGATCCATGCATTCTTGTAGGTGACCGTAGAGTGCATTAGTAAAGGATTTTGCAGCTTGGACAGCATTAACTTTCAGTGGGTCTATATTATAACATCGAAGTCTTATCGAACCCAGTAGAGTGAACACTGGAAATAGTGAAGCTGCAGAATACCGAATACTTTCCTAGGGAAAGTATTCGGTGGGCCGTTTCTGCAGCTTCGCTATTTCCTCGACTGTGGAGCAAAGGTTACGGACCGGGTTAAGGTAAGTGTGCGAATGAAGGTGTGTGTGCGATTGGGTGTGGGTTAGGTGAGTTAGGGTTAGGGTGCAGGTCAGGTAAGTGTGCGATTGTGTGGACGTGAGGGTTAGGGTGGGGTAGGTGAGTTAGGGTTAGGGAGCGGGTAAGGTGAGTGTGCGATAGTGACAGACCTTAGGGTTAGGATTAGGTTAAGGTAAGTGGATAGCTAGTGGTGTATGTATGGTTTAGTGTAGGGTTTTGTGAAGTGTGTGTGTGTGGATTATTTATTTTGGTGTGCTTGTGTTGTGTGTATGTTTGTCAGAACATCAAATTTTTTTCCCTGGGAAAAAATTCGCTATTCTGACTGTTCGGTTTTGTGGTGTTTCGCTCTACTGGTTTCGATATTATAACATTCAAAGTTGTAAGACTTCGATGTTATAATATAGACCCCTTTCAACATGGGGTCTTTGAAACTTTCAACCTTAGTCTTAAGTAATGTGAAGTTCGCTTTTGAAAAGTTTTTCACGGTGGTTTTCTTGTCCAGGGGTGGGGGCGGAATGTGGATATCCAAAGTGATTTGTTTATGGTCAGATCTAACCAGCGAGGTGTTGACCTCCGGTGTGGAACATGATTAACTCAGAAAAATGCATTAAACTTTCAATAAAACTTCCTGTTTAGACATGTTTTTGAGCCTCTTTTGTCTATGTTTTTGTGAAAAGTTGTTGTCAAGGCATTTTTTCCTACCCCTGCAAAAATTCTGTCCCTGGGCTCCAAATGGCCTAGCTACTCCTCTTCCTCCCGGGATCTCTCCTGGGTCCATTCCTTTTTGGCATCTACTTCTCTGAAGCCAAGGTCAATATGAGGGGCCTCTGGCTAACCAAATTTGCAGACAGTTGCAAATTAGGGGAAGGCAAAGAACCCCCCACCAACACTAATGTTCTCCAAGAAGGGCTAACAAAGAAAGGTAACTGGTGCCAGAGTTATCTCCATAAAACAAACAGTACCAAAATTATCCATTCTAAAGACTTAAGCCTTGCCTGTGATATAAACAGGACCTGAAGGAGAGATAAGCATATATACCACAGACTACCCCTTCTTTAGAACAGGCTTCCTATCCATGCAAAGGAGTTCTTCCCTAACCCAATTCAAGTGTGACTTGGACAACTGGATTAGTAACCAGAAATTCACTGCTGGTTTGGCAACTATATTTCTAATGGACACAGGTAGCTTGTAAATGGTTCATCTCCCAGACCCCTGCTTGTAAATGTTTCTCTCTCAGACCCTTGCCTACTCTATCAAGAGTACCAGAACTTGTCAGAGATTTGGGATGCATGGCTAGGCTTAAAAAGGCCCCAATGGCTATTAGCCTAGTACACACCCATGAACCTATAAAGCATTTACTTCTGAAACTAACTGGTATAATTTGCATTCACTAGATCATTCCAATTATGTTGCATTATATTAGCTTCACAGCAGAAAGAGAAAATACACCTCTCTAGATTGTCCTTTAAATGTATTTAAAATTTTGCTTCTTCTTCATATCTCTCTTCTACTCATCCAGTGTTTGTTCTATGACTTCCTGGATTTGCTCTCCGCTACGCATTCTGGCATCCATCCCACAGATCAACAGTCCTCTAGCTGAAGATGTACTTTTCTTGGTCTATTGAGTAGACAGTTTTCACAATCTGCTGCTCTCTCATTCTTCTTTTGTTGTTCCTCCACTTCAAATTGCTTTCTCATGATCTTATGCATTCATATCATATTCTCAACAATACCATCCCATCTGGTATCTGGTGAGTAGAGGATCATGTGCATTCCCTGCCATCCCGCTTACCATTCTGGTGGCTGTCCTCTGGACTATTTTCAGTAGTCTGATGCCTCTCTTCTTATGTGACTTCCAGAATTTCATATCATATCATATTCATGGTATGGCTGAAAAACAGGCACAGTATAATCTGCTTCTGGACTCTACCCACCAGAATATACACCTCAGCATTCTTCTTGCTGCTGACACTACTCTCTCACTCTTTTACTCTGATTTTGGTGGTCCAACACCAGTGTGATCAACATTTTGCACTCCTTTTCCTTGTTCATTTGACATGACTTTCACTTAAGCCAGCTGATAATTCACACCTTGCAAAGTCTTCCCTTCCATTCTTTCTCATCCAGCAGTAATGTTATGTAGTCACTCAGATACATCTGAAATAAACACTGTAGCTTTGAAAACTACTAGACCATGGATGGTCCTCCCTGTTACCCCACTAGTCATTGCTCTTCTTACCGGAACCTTTCCTGTTATTCAGTTAAGTGTGCAGCAGTCAAGTTCCTCATTCTTTGTCCTGTTCTCAACTCCCACCTTGCTTACCCAGCAGCCACCTCTACAACTCCGAGTCAAAGGACTGATGAATAGACTTCCTCTCCATGTCAAGCAGAGTACCTCACTAGCCCTCTTTAAGAGGAACCTGGATGACTGGATGGGAAACAAAAAAAGATACCCCTGGGATCCTACCTGTGCCCCTGCTGGACAGGTAAAACAGGTACTGACTTTGAGGGAACATGGGTCAAATTCTTGGCTAGGCTTATAAGGGTCTCTGGGCCAATAGCCCTAGTATTGTCCTATGAACCTATGAATTCCATGTAGACCTCATCTTCCAGACCTGCCAGTAGCCTAGTCATAAAATAGGATAGGATTTAACTGATGGTGTAAGTACATATGCTGATTATTATCATGGAGATTACTGTCTTCTAGGAAATGCACCCAGTCTTTCCCAGATAATTCTCTCAGTTCCATTCTGTTCTACTGCTGTCATTTGTAGTTCCTGTGCTATTTTAAGCTTTCTAGTTCCCTTCTAGTCCCACTGAATTATTGAAAATCTCTTTCATGGGATCTGCCTGAATACTGGGAAGATCGCTAAGGTCCATAGGAAATAAGCAGTCTGTCCAATGTGCTTTTTTTAAAAGTTTTTATCCCTAAGTTCACTCATTTCTCTTCCCATCTTCTCCCTCAATATCCTGATGAATGGTAACTGAGCTCTCATATTTGCTTCATATCCATCTCAGCCTGATACTCAAACCCTGCTTTTAATCATGAAGACTGAAATTAAGTATTTATTCAGCTTCCCTATTTTTTAGTGTTCAATGATCTATTTCCCTTCTTTGTTCAGACTGACCAGGTCTGCCCCCTCTTCTTCCTTTCTGCTGTACACCTAAAATGCATTTGTACCTCTTGTTGATCCCTTATGCCAGATCTCTTTGATCATAAAGCTTTGCTGTACCACCTTCTTTTGTAGGACTTCTACTTGCCACCTTAATCTTTATCTCTCCATCTCCTTAAATCATCCCTTCCATGGTTTTATGCCTTTTATTTTGCCTATTATCTAGCCTCAAACTCCTATATAGTCATACTGGTCTTCTCCACTTTTGACTTTGTTGCCTCTTCCTGAAATCTTTTTCTATATCCGTGTGTATTTCATCCCCTGACCCATTCTCTTAGTGTGTTTACTTCCCCAGTTTACCCCATCCCTCTGTTTAGTTGTTGATTACCACCAGTCGAATTTCCTACCTGAACATCTCATACCTTTGTCTGTGCATTTATACTTCCTCCTCTCTATATGGCACAGTGAATGGTTACTGCTAACTATTATGCCTTCATCTGGACATGCTGGCCCATCCACTTTGGTTAGGTCTGAATCCAAAATGCTCTCCAGTCTAGTATAGTCCTCTACTTTTTTAACTTCTCCTAGTCTTTTGGGTATGTAATACCATGATGGGAATGGACACCATTCCTAAGTCAAAGTATGATTAAAGTTCATGAAATTATTATTGTTTCAGTCTTTGATGTTAGCCAGAAGTGCCATTTGCAGCACCTGCAGTGTGCCCAATAATGACTCCTTCTGCAATGTGTAGGGAGTTACATGTATTGGTAATATATCTAAATACGATTGTAAATTATTTTTATAAGACCCATTGCTCCTACTACTGTTGGAACTGTCTGGGTATCCTAATTCCACATTACCCTCATTTCTGCCTGAAAATCCTGGCATTTTATGACTCTGTGGGTAAGACACTATAGTTCATGTACTACTACATCTGGTTTTCTCGCATCTGTTTTTGACTTGTTGATAATGGGTGATCCCATGTGATATAAACTTCATCGTTTTCTATGATGCTTTGTGACTCATGTTTCCATTGTTCTTCATCTACTTCAGTGTTATAATGTTTGCACAATCCCCAATGCAATAGTCTTGCTACATTATTATGCCTTTTAGTATACAGTCCTTCTGCCATTAGTGTATCTCACCCAGCAACAAGACGTGCGACTGTTTCCAGTTCTGTTTTACAAAACCTACATTTGTCTGTTTCTCCCACATGTTGAATGGACTTTGTAAACCAATGTGTATGTAGTTCACTATCTTAGGCCGCCAATATTAACCTTTCGTCTTTTGTTTTAAATTCACCTTTCCTTAACCATTCCTGCCTTTGATCCTGATCAATGTGAGGTTGTTCCAAGAGTTTTCTATACTCGCAACTATATTTATGCATTTTTCAAATCTCTTGCTTTCTCGTTTGATCCTTCATCTTATATTCTTTCTTTTGTTTTTTGGCACATACAAAGTTGCTACTCGATTTTTATCAACTTCGGGTTTGATTTCCATTCCCACTTGACGCCTATATGCTTCTGCTAAACTAAGCAGGGAAGTCATCTTAGACTTATTCTCCTCATGTTTAAAAACTTTCACAATGCTGGGGTCTTGTGAGGTGAGCAGATATGTATGCAATCCCACAAGTGCAGATCTATACGTGTAATCAATTTCAAGGAGGCCCATACCGCCTTCAGAATGGGGAATATATAGTCTTGGTATGCAATGATTTTTATAATTCATTTGATGAACATGAAGCATTCTTCTTGTTTCCTGTATAATCTATCCAACACCTTTTGGGGCCAGTCAGTCCCTTGAAAACTGTAAGTTAGGACAGGAAGAGCAAATTGGTTTATAGCTTAGATTTTGTTCCTAGATGTCAACGCTGTTTCCAGTATTAATTTAAGTTTTCTAAAATATTCCTTACTAAATTTTATTTGCATTTGTTCATGTTTTATTGTTGATCCTTCATCAATTCCCACATATTTATGTACTCCCTGTTGCTCCAGTTCTTTTATATCACATTCCTGTCCCCAACTGATGTTTTCTTGGTGTTGCAGCTTTGCTGCTTGAAGGGTTGCTTTTGCACATTTATCAAGTCCAAATGACATTCTTACATTATCTGACCATTTTTGACCACTTGCAGTTGTTATCTCATTTTCTCATCTGATGCACTATACAGTTTTAAATCATCTGCAAAGACACAGCAAAACACTTTGTTGTTTTCTGGGAGTCAAACTGTAGCCAGGAACTAATCTGTTAAGTAGACAGCTTAATAGGTTAAGGGCAAGACAACAGAGTAGCGGTGACAAAGAGTCACCCTGGAATATCCCCTTTTGAATTTTTATCTTTGGACTAATAATTTGCCCTTTATCATGGCTTAACTACAAAGTTGTTTGTCACTGTTTCATGGTCACTGTAATGTAACTAATTAGTGCAAGGTGCATCTTATACACTTTTAAGCACACTTTTATCCATGAATGTGGAATACTGTCAAATGCTTTTTTGCAATCTATCCATGCCATACTTAAATGCCTCCCCTTTTTACAGTACTCCACTATGACTTTATTTAACAACAAATGATCCTTTGTTCCATATAACTTTCTTTTATTACCCTTTTGTGCTATTGCCATGACTGAGTTTTCTTCTAAATGCATATAAACTCTGTCGGCATCAATTCCAGTGTATAGTTTATATGTGTGGGGAGGCAAGTTATTGGGCTATAGTTTTTAGGATAGCTTGCAGGTTTGCTCTTAAGTGGGAGTATTTTTTTTCCTGTTGTAAACCAGTCTGGTGTCTGTTCAGAGTGCACATATAAATAGTTTTTACTCATAGCTAAATCTTGCAAAGAGTTCATAGTTTCAGCCCGAAGTTAGGTACTGGAACTGGGCCTAGAGTTTTCCAATTAGGAGTTTTTTTAACTTTGTTTCATTCTCTCTCTGGCTGTTACTTCATCCCATTTCATATCCTGTACATCTGAACTTTGTATTCTTTCTTTTACTTCTTCTAATCATTTAGCACCTCTCGTATGTTCCACAGCATCTTCACAGATATTTCTTCAAAATGTATCTATTTCTCCTTTTTTGGTGGTGTTTCAATTCCTTTTACCATATTTCCCAATTCTCTACAACATTTTTTGGGGTCATCAACAAATTGCTTATTTTGTACTTTTCCTTTATATTTAATTATGTGTCATCTAACTTTTTCTGCCTGTGCTGATATTTTTAGTTTATTATTTACGATAGTGCATGCTAGATCCTCATTTGTTATAATACTGCGTGTTGCTTTTATCACATCTGTCTTTCTTTCTGAGAATTTTTGTTGATCTGTTCCCTCTTTTATGCTCTTCTAACTGGGACACTTGTCTTAATTACTTTATAGTTTTCTCTGTTCAATACTTCCATGATGACATTCGATTTCTCCCCTTCCTTTCCCTTACTACCCTGTGTTCTTGTGATAAGACTTTATCTGTTAACAATTCAGCTGCACAGTAATATATTCTATTTAATTCTGTTATAGTGCATGAATCTCTATGGACATTCCTAATTCTTATGTTTCTTTGTTTTATCAAACTTCTTACTTTTTGGGTTTTATTGATCTTCAGTAGACTATTTTTTTTATTGTTCTTAAAATGTCTGTCCAGCTCAATTAAATCAAGCAACTTTTCTCTTAGATCATTTTCTTCTAAACTGAGGACACATTCTTTGTTTTCCTTTTCCTCTAGGCATTCTATCAAAAGCTCCAGAGCATCTTCCTGTGCCATGTTCTCTTCAGTTTTATCCCGTGTCATCCGTTGTTCTTTCACATGGGAACTCACTATTTTATCACCCCACAACAGTGACTGCATTAAAGATGCCAGAGTTTCATGTTCCTTCACTTGCTGTCCAACTCCAACTGAACGTTTGTACTGGTTTCCTGTGGAAGACTCCAAAGTATCTTCATATGGCAACTGACCAGATGCTTCCCGCTTCACTGGTTTCTCCTTAATTTGGTTGTCCATTGCTCTGTCCTGCTGTGATGTTATCTGAGTTACATTTTCTGCACTAAATCCTTCATTTCGCAGGTAATCCATAACCTCAGTTTCTATTTCTTTAAGTTCTCCATTACTAAACCTCTTTTCTACATTTCCTCTTTGTTTTCTTATTTTTTTGTATTTTGAAATTTTCCATGTTCAGATTGCTTTGCCTATTTTTCTCTTCAGATATCCTTGGTGCTGCTCTTTTTGTATTGATTAGTTTTGCTTTCTCCTTTGCATAAATATTGCACCATATTACATCTCTTTTTCTTTCCCATGTCCATATTTCTTCTTCAGATGTCTCCTGCTCCTCCTGTTTCTCCATTCTTTGGGGACTCATTGTTCCACTATGCTCTGATATAACTTGTTTTAGACTTTCTACACTAAATCCTTCACTTCACAAGTATTCCATAACTTCAGCTTCTATTTTTTTAACTTCTGCTTTACTATCTTTTGTTCTATGTTCCCTATTTGTGATCTTATTTTTATTGTAAAATTTTCCATATCTGGATGCCTTTGCCTGTATTTCTCTTTGAGTATCTTTGAAGTTGCCATTTTGTGTTTATTAATTTTGCTTCCTCCTTTGCATACATATTGCACCATAGCAGATCTCTCTTTCATTCCCATGCCCATATTTCACTTTTATAACTTCAAAAGTCTCTAGATTTTGTTCTTTATATTTTCACACTTCCTTAGTCACTTCTTTTTCCAAATGGCCCAAGGTTTCTTGGTCTATATAGTGCTTTTCATGGACTGTTGTATCAATGAACATAAATTTGCACTTGAGACTTGTTACAGTTTTTCTTGTGGACGTATTTTTTCCTTCCTCTAATTTCTCTCTTAATCTTTTCATATATCTTCTGTCTGGAAATTCTGGCCTTCTTGCATAATAGTAACAACACATAATTTCTTTCTTATCCTCAATAGTTCACTCTATCATCTGTATAGTTCTTTTTTGGCCTATCAGTTTTTAGGATTTTTGCAGATTGCTACTTCCTTCTACAATGGGGGGGGGGGATCCTCCCCCTGAGACTGGCCTAGCTCCATTATAGAAATGTTCCCATGTCCTGAAGATTCTACACTATAATTTTTCCAGTCCTGGCACCAGTGCACCTACAAGGATTGGGCACTTTTTTATCCTGGGTCTTGTGCACCTAGCTATTTTATTTATTTTTAAACTACTTCTGTCCATGATATATGCTATATAACGTACAGGCTATATATCAGTGTTGTCTTAGGGAGATTTTGAGAAAAACAGGGTCCATCTGGTGAAAGTACTCACCAACACTTCAGGATGAATTCAATTCCAGCAGTACTACTCTCCTTTGCTTGCTGACCATTTGGCAGAACCACTGTTATTGAAGACCTCATTCAATGTCCATTCCACTCTAAAGCTTGAAATCCCCCCAGCTTGCATTTAATAAGCTCTGATTCCTCATAACAATAATACTTTCCCTCCTACCACAACTCCTTTATTCTCTCCTCCATTCTCTCATACTCTTCCCTTGGAATATCTGTGGGCTGATACATTGTTTCAATCCAACAGCATTGTCTCTTTCCTCTGTTACAATTGTTAGGGCATTTACCCTTGGTTCTGCTCCTGTCTACTCATTTGTCCCATCATGAAGTATCTTTCCTACTCAATGACATTTCATTCTCTCTTTTACATCAGCAATATTCCACTTTAATTTCTCTTTTGTCTGTCATTTCTTATCAACCTATAACCAGAAACCTCCACATCCCACCCCCTTTTGTCATTGGCCCATCTTTCAGGGATTCTAACACTGCCCAACATAGTCTCCAGCATTTCTTACATTATCTTTTAGTGGAAGAAATATGTCATACATTGATCATGTAAGAAAGTCAATGGATGTTACAGGTTTTACTGATTATAATGCAATACATTTTGATATGGTATGTGCTGATAAGTTTGTGTTGAAACATGGACTTTGGAAATATAATGTCTTTCTTTTTATAGAATAAATTGAAAAGATGTGCATTTAGTTTTGTTCATAAAAAGAAAACTAATTGAGTAGTCATAGGGCTATAAGTGTGAATACCAGAGGGACTTAAAAAGATTTTAGAGTTGTGTTGTAGAGATGGAGTATGCAAGGAAATAAAACTGCAAGACTGCTGTAAAATGATGTTGAAGCAATTGTATGATTATATTACCTTATCCTGTTTCTTCTTATCAAGCCTGTATTTTTCCTTTCCTGATATTCATATCTTAGATACTTATGTTTTCTTGATTTATTATTAATATATTTTATGTTTCAATATCATAATTTGGCTCCACTTTCTGGAGAAAGTGGCTGGTCTATATTTTCCTCTCACCAGTAGAAGTAGACTGAAGGGGTATATATTTTGAATAGAATCACAAGATGCATTTTGTTCAGTAATTACTCCAGCTGCATGCTGTTGCATGAGCAGAGGATGAGTACATTCTAACAATGGATTTGCCTTTTCTAGCATGGTAATGTCATGTTGCTGTAGGTATTTTATCAGTTTGTGCCAGTGCTCTGGCAATTTCTGCAATTAAGAAAAAAGCTGCAGCAATGTGTTCACAGGTATCATAGTGTGTGTCAAAACCATATCTCTTCCAAAAGCATTACAAGGATGATGCCTTGTCTGGGGTTTATTGGGTTGAGTCACAACATTTTGGGCGAAGAATACATGCTCATACCTCTCAACTGTCCAGAGTTTCACAGAAAGTCCAGATTTTTGCCTCATATATTTGTTAATAATAGCCAAAGTCTAACTCAGACTTCTCATAAAAATTGTGGTTTTCTGGCAAATTATTGGCAAATCATTGAAGACTGGAGTCTGAAAATAATGGCAGACAGCTGAGTTTCAAAATTCATATCCTTCAGAAAATTCATGCTAATGGGAAACATGTTATTCTATCAACTTTCTAAATTTATAAGAACAATATTTTAAAAAGTGTCCTTATTTTTAGGCTTTTTGTACCCTGTTATTTGTTGCTTTGTCCAGATTTGCTGCTGCAAGAGTTTGAGAGGTATGTATGTTATTTTTTATTTTTATTTTTATTTTACATTTGTTAACCGGGAAAGTCCAACTGGACTCAGGTCCATTTTCAGCGGAGGCCCGGGGAGAAAAGTTCCAAATACCAGTACAGTTGTAAAGAGACAATATAATCACATATAAGAAAACAATGTCATAAATATTAAGAATACATTTGAGCATAGATAACAAAGATTAACAATATCTAAATATTTGATAGAAAGCCATATCCATAGATAGATGAATACCTGAGAGTTGAGTTACTTTATTATCCTTAACATATGTGATGTGGTGGACCACCATTTGATCCTTAGCAGAATCCTAACAGTGCAGTGGGATGGCTTAACCTGGGGAGTGACATGAACAATGCCAGTTATTTAAGTAGTGAGTTTTGAGAAGGTTTTTAAATTGGGAAATAGAGGAGGTGGCAGTCAAGTGGCCTGGGAGTAAATTTCAAGCTCTGGCAATGGAGCAGGTATAGAGGGATTTACCAGCGTCATTTTTTGTTTGATGACCTTTATGTGGTTCTAATAACTAGATCTTAATGTTCTAGTAGTGGTATAGGGGTTAATTAGATTATGAAGTGCTGGGGTTTTGTCAGGAAGGTAGTGAGTTTATGAGTTATTGAGAGTTGGTTGAGTAGGAGTAGTTGAGGTAACTCAAGCCAATTTATTTGCTTGAGGGCCAGACAGTGATGGGATCTATGAGCTGCATCAGCAGCAAATTTGGCAATCTTGTTGTAACAGGATTCCATTTTGCTTAGTTCAGTGTGGCGAAGGTTAGTTAAGATGGGGGAGGCATAAAGGAGAATGGATAAGAGATGAGTCCTTGCTAAGGTGGCCTTGGTAGGATTAGTGATGAACTGTCTGTTCCTGTACAGGAGACTAAGCTTTTTGTTAACTTTCTTAATTGTTTGGGCTATGTGGATGTCGAATTTTACATTATTGTCAATTACAACACCTAATAGTTTTGTGTGTGTTGTTGGGGTGATTTGTATATTATCCTTAGATGTTATGGTGAAATCATTATTTAGTGGTGGAGATCTACCAGGACTGAAGAAAGTGAGTTTGTTTTTTTTTTTGGGACTAAGAATAAGTTTTATGTTAGTGAACCATGCTTCTGCTAAGGAAAAGTTGTTTTAAGTTACGTTTTTTAGCTCATGTAGGGTGGGGGAGGCACATATAATAGTGGTATCATCTGAATATTGCACTATGGAGGCAGAGGGTGAGGATGAGGCTATCTGGTTAGTGAATAGTGAGAAAAGCATAAAAGTAAAGTCATATAAACAGACAAATTCTCACATGTAAGCTTGTGCACACTGAATGAATGCAAAGTCATATAAATAGTCTTTCATTTTTATTCATGAACAGGTTTGCTTAATTCAAACAAAACTTTAAATATGACTTATTTTCATTCCTCATATAATTAATGTAATGAAATGTTCCAGGGGACAAAAACGTTTAAGACAGTAAAACTTTTCTGTTTCAGCTTACAGTACCACTTAGAAACACAATAATCCTGTCCAGAGCCAAAAGTAGGACAGGGAAAAGAGCGCAGCTGCCCCTGGTGCAACCTCTCAGGAGACATAATCAGCAGGTTCAGACTGTGTGGGAGTGCAGTAATAGCATGTGTTGAGGACATCTCAGCCTCATTAATGAATGCCAATAATCCATTTGTTGTCCTGAGGGAAGCATTGAAGCTCTCAGCACATGCTGATTAACTGTAACAAGTTGCTCACTACCTTTGCAGCAAACAGTTTGCTACAGATTCGGAGTACATAACTGTTTTTTTTTCTTAATCTTCAACTTTAAACCTTTTCTTTTTTGCCAACTGAGTTGAAGGGGGCACCTGCTTTGGGAACTACACAGGGAGCTAGATGTCTTAGCTTCTTTCTTACTCTTTTTTCTTGCTGAAGTACAATATCTTACAGCAATACAGATATTACTTTGTATTTTGTCTTGCACTCTGAAACACGATATGTTTTAGCAAAACAGACACTTTCTTTTAATTTTTTTTCATAGTGAATCATAATATATTTTGCTAAAATAGTTCCTCTCTGTTAGCTTTCTTTCATATGAGATCACAGTGTCTTTAAAAATGTACTTTCAGCTGCACACACTGACATGTAGTCACCTGATGACATGACTGCTTTACAGGATCCCTTAGAATATAACATCTTCAGTCAGGCAAGCAGGTATCAAGAGTTTTGAACTACCCTAAATTCTAGGTAATACAGGTTTTCTCCTTAACCCCCTTTTTAGCCTGGGCCAGAACAAGCCTTTCTCTGTAAGCGCTCCCTATGGCATGAGATCTAGAAAAATAGCTCATTTGTGTATTATGTTAATGCATACATTAAGTTATTACTAGGCATACATTAAGTTATTGCTAGGCTGCTTTGATAATATTATAGCTGACTGAAATGAAAGTTGTCTTTTACCTTTTATGCAAATTTCAATTGGCTAAAAAGGCACAGAATGAGGAAAATGAGAACTATTGTGGCATATAACCTATTCTGTGAGCTCAGAAAACATTTTTTAGCTTAGGCGGTTTAAGAAAGGGGATTACAGGTTTAAGTGCATTATTTAGGCATCCAGGGAAAACAATCCTGCCAGGCTTGATGAACCATACAGAGATGATTCTCAAGAATACTGTTCTTCACTGTTATTTTCAGGAAAACATAATGTGATTCTGCTATATGGACTGTATGAGCACAAGATAAATATGTAACTTTCCTGGAATTTGGAATTTTAGGTCAGAGCAGTCATAAGAAAACTTTACTACTTGCAATACTGCCAGTTTGTTCTCTTCTCTTTTCTCTGTTCAGAATATGTTTTCATTTTGTTTAAATATAGTTATAGAAAAAGTTATAGATACATGCATAGGTATAGATACAGATTACATATATATATACATATATATATATATATATATATATATATATATTTATATATATATCATGTGACCTAAAATTATACTTAACCATTGCAATGACCAGAATTTATGTTTAGCAATTACTTGCATAATTCCATGAAATTCAGATCATAGAATAAAATGTATTTTTTTATAACTTTAACTGAGTGTCCCTGCTGATATTATTTTAGTAAAATGGCAGTTTTTTAATATCAGGCCATATAGCTGTGGCGTGTATATTTTTTAACATAGTTTGAGTATGCTGGTATATAGTCCTTATATGAGTTCATGGCAATTTTGCCTTTCAAAATCAGAAACAGCAGACATCAGATTGCACATAACATAATACTGCTAAATATCTGACTTCCAGAATAAATTGTGGCAGCTATCTCAAGTTTTGTGGTTTAACCAGCATTTATAGATCTGTTAGCTTAAATACTCATTAATGGTTGATGTCCATACATTCACTGCTGCAGTATTCTTAACATATGGGATTCCCTGCCATGGAAGCCCGACGTCCGGCCAGTCTACCAAACATTCCTATTACTTTAAAGGTATGCCAAACAATATCCAAATGCTCCTTGCATAGTGTAGGGCATAAAGGTGATGGTCAGGCTAACTATAGTCAGAATTTCTTTGCCTCCAGTCCGAACGTAACTTTTCACCATTGGTCTGTTTACCTGCATCTGTTTTCTGTCAGTTGAATGCATTTTCATTCTTCAGTAACTACCTACGCCTGTTTGCTGACTTCTTTGCAGCTGCAGATAAGTGCTCCATTGTTTTTTTTATATATATAGAAATGTCCTGCTGCTGACCCCACTGTAATATCTGTAGCCTCTGATAAGCTATCTCAGTTGCTTCCTTTGCCCAAGTTACTGCCTTCTGACAAGAATAGCAAAGTTATGGAAAGATTGGGTAAGAAGGTTTACACTTCTGCTACCCTAGCTTTTAGGGCTATTAGTTATCAGACTCATATGTCTACGTATGCTTTGGCTCTTCTTTCTCAGGCATATCAAACTATTTCTGATTTTCCAGACTCTGACAATAAAACTTCTGTTCTTTCCTTGCTAGCGACTTCCACTGAAGTCATTCATCAGTTTATTAAATATAGTTATGATGTGGCAGACGCCTCTTCTAGGGCTGCTGCTTTTGGTTCAGTGATGAGGAGGTGATCTTAGCTTAGGCTTCAGCCTTTACCTGATGAGATTAAAACTAAGTTGATGGATGCTCCTCTGGATTCAAAGCTTTTGTTTTGGGAAGCTGCTGCTTGTTTGTCTAAGTCCCTTCAGGATAAGGGTAAGGCCTTACAGGAGCTTATACATGTGTTTGTTTCTCCTGTTCATGAATTTCAGAGGAACTACCCCGCTAAGCCTGCCTTTGTTTGTAGGCAATCCCACCCTTCTATTAAAGGTAGGGGGCATGGCAAATGGGCTCCTTCTGCTAAGGCTACTCAGTTTTCAGGGACTCCAAAGCCTTCCTTTCCAGACAAACCAGGTGCTGTGTGACTATCAGTCTCTTCCCAGCCACATTCCTCTTTCTCTTCACTTTTCTCTTTCTCTTCCTGTGTGCCTTCAGATCACTCAGGATTCTTGGGTTATGTCAGTCATTTGTCAAGTGTACTTCTTGGTGTGGAAATCCCATCTTCCTTTTATTTGCATTCCGCAGTCTCCTTGGGAACAACTTCCCTTTTTCCCAGAGGTTCTTCAAGATCTCTTTACTCAGGGTACCATTCAAGAGGTGCCTGTGTCTCAAAGGGCAAAAGGGTTCTACTCGAGAATGTTTCTAGTGCTCAGGAATGAGGGCACTTGTTAGCCTATTCTAGACCTCTTTTATCTAAACACTTTTCAAAAAGTGTCTTCCTTTTGAATGTTGTCCCTTCAGATTTCCCCAGTTTCCTCTCTTGCTTGCTGAGGCTTATATGTTGTCTTTGGATCTCAGTGATGCTTATCTCCATATTCCAATCTGCCCTCTTCAGGAAGTTTTTGCATTTCATTGTTGCTTTCTGGCATTTTTCAGTTCTCTGCTTTGCCCTTTGGCCTTTCTATTGCCCCAAGGGTGTTCACCAAATGCCTTGCTCCTGTGATTAATTTTTTTAGGCTTCAAGGGATCTAAATATTTCCTTACTTGGAAGACCTGTTGATTCAGGCATCCTCTCCAGAGTCCCTTTTGCAAAATCTTCATTTTGTCATTTTCCTTCTTCAAAGTCTGGAGTTCACTATAAATGTCAAAAAGTCTTGTCTGACTCCTTGTCAGGATCATGTTTCTCTGGGTTGCAGGATTCAGATGGTGCCAATTCTTGCTTCCATGCCCCCTTCAAAGGCCTTAACTCTCACTTCTTTCTTTCACTTTTCTTCCTCTGGCTTCCATTACCCCCTGGGAGTTTCTGAGAGCTCTGGGTTTCATGGCATCCACCATTTCTATGCTCCCTCTGGCCTAACTTCACATAAAAAAGTTTCAGTGGTTTCTGAAGTCAGTGTGGCTTCAACATGCACATCTTCTAGACATTGTAGTTATTCTTCTTCCTTGTCTCAAACAGAACTTCAGTAGTGGATGAGGAGTTGTCTATGAATCCAGGGATTTCACTTCATCCCCCTCTTCCCTCTCAAGAATTGTTCACAGACTCTTCAGGCATGGGATGGGGTTGACATTTAGCTCTCTAAAAACTCAGAAGGTGTGGTCGCTTCATCAGCAGAAGGAGCACATCAATGTCAAAGAGATGAGAGCTCTTCTGCTGGCTCTTCATGCCTTTCATCCTCTTTTCTCTCCAGGGTCTCTCAAGGTGTTCGTAGACAATACCACAGTGATATGGTATATTAACAAACAGGAAGGAATGAGATTGGCTATTCTTTGCTGGATTGCACTTCTGTTATGGGATCTTGCTGTCACGTATCAAGTGACTCTTCAGGCAGTTTATATTGCTTCCGGTCAGAGCATTGTGGCACACATTCTGAGCAGGTCCTTAACTCAATCCCATGAATGGATGCTTCACAGGGATGTGTTTTGGGACATTATTCATCAGTGTGGTACTCCCCAAGTGGATCTTTTTGTATCCCCTCTAACAGACAACTACCTCTGTTTTCTGAGAGAGTCTCAGGTCTTGGGTGTATATTACATTATCAAACTTTTAAAAGTTCGAACGTCATATGGTTGAAGCCATATGATCGAGCTTTTAAAAGTGAAAAAAAATAAATAACAGAAAAACCTACCTGACTGTTTTAAGCATGGGGGCAAGCCCTACCTGCACTCCCCACGTGGGGGGCTGCACCCCCATACCACCCAGTCTTTAAATATACCAACTTCGAGATCGCACTACAACGCAGAAAAGGGAAATAGTCCCATTCCACAATGTACGGAGATTTGCGTTGAAATGTTCGAACATTTTAAAAGTTTGATCATATGGTGTTGACCATATAATGTTCAAACTTTTAAAAGTTTGATAATGTAATATGTATCCTCAGGTCTTCTGGTGAAGAAGATGAACACCCTCTCATTTTCTTGGAATAGGGTGTTTCTTTATGCATTCTCTACCCTTCCTCTCATTCCAAAAGTCTTGATCAAAAGTCAACAGGATGCTCACAAAATCTTGTTGGTGACTTGCTTTTGGCCACGCTAGCTCCAGTTCCCTCTTCTTCTGCATTTAGCTGGGGCAGTCATCGCGAGTTACCTCACAGGGTGGATCTAATCTCACAAGACAAGGGATCTTTCATCCATCTCCAGCTGTCCACACCTGAGCTGACATTATGGGTGATAGGATTTTGATTCCTCATAGACACATTTTTTCTGAGGACATGCTGTAAGTCCTGTAGGAGGCCAGGGAACCTACTAGTAGGAAATCCTATTTATCCAAATGGAAGAGCTTTTCTATTTGGTGTCTCTCATAAACTGGACCCACTTACTGTGGATGTTCCTTTGGTTCTCTCTTATTTGTCAGAGTTGCTCAATGCTGGTTTGACCTACTCTTCTATTAAGGCCCACTTATCAGCTATTTCTGCTTGTCTGCCTTTTTCTCCTTCTTTGGCTTCTAGATTTAAGGTGAAACAATTTCTTAAAGTTGCCCTTAATATTAGATCTCCCAGGAAGCTTGTTCCTCCTCTTGGGATCTTAATTTTGTTTGTAGAAGTTGACACAGGCTCCTTTTGATCCTGCTGCCTCAGCTTCCTTACAACATTGTTCGTGGAATACTATTCTTTTGTCAGCTCTTACTTCTGCCAGATGGGTGTCTGAGTTACCAGCCCTTATGGCTTGTCCTCCTTTTTTGATCATTCGTGAGGACAGAGTGTCATTGTGCACTAACCCTTCTTTTATGCCTAAGGTGGCTAACTAGCTATCATTTAATAAGTCTATTAATCTGCCTACTTTTTTCCCCATCAGCAAACTGTCACTGAGAGAGTGCTGCATACTTTGGATGCACATAGGCAACTCAGGGTTCATTTGAATAACACTAAGGCTGTTGGAAAATCTGATCTGTTAATTGCAGACATCACCAAGAATGCTGTGCTACTCTGAAATATCTTCAACAGACCATGTTACTCTGAAGTCTGATAGAGTCTTGTGACTCATCACAATCCAAACTCTAACTTCCAATACTGACATTCTCAGATGCCAGGAAGTGCAGGTCAAAAGAGTCAGTAAGGATGGTCTATATAGTTGTGGGAAACCTGAGATGCAAAAAGAGCATATGGCAAATTTTTAAACTCCACTATACAGTCTCATCTCATATTACCCATTTTTACTCCATGTGCTTCCAATGAGCTCTGGCATGCTCTGGATTGTTGGAGTACCTTGTCTAGTTATTTTTTTATACCTTTTATAGTCAATGTGGTTCCTCAAAGCCACAAAAAAACTTTTGAATTTCCTCAAAATACTCATTCACAATAATAATAATCTCTGGCCTCTGCAATGAAACAGCATTGCTCGCACACCAACCACATTATAATTATTTTCGAAAGTTTATTTTTGTTTATTTGATTATTTATAATGGGACTAATGACTGTATATATCTTTACCAGCTACATCCTAGACCACAATGACAGCAGTAAAGATTGCAGACAGGAATACTTTTACTTATTTATTTATGTACTCTTTGTTAATTATTTTAGACCTGAT
>NC_056731.1:1684268975-1684291475 GCF_019279795.1 Protopterus annectens | reverse complement strand
ATATACAGTCCTGTATGTGAGTAATCTCACTGGCGCAACTGGTCTGCAGCTGTAGCGGAAGCATGGTCCGTGTCAATTGGTGGGCTGTCCGTAACGTAGTTGTACCAGTAAGATTTTACCTACCTTTACATGGAATCAATGGGATGCTATGTAAAAAAAAAAAAAAAAAAAAAAAAAAAAAAGCTGTGGTGGAATGTATTGAAGGGAGGTGGCTGGCATCATGTTACATTTATTTATTTCCAGTTTGATGACCTGGGAGGTCCACTGGGCTCAAGGAGCCCATTGTCAGTGGAGGCCCAGGGAGAAATGCTTCATAATAAATAGTAGAAATAGTAATAGTTAAGCAAATAGTAAATATTATATAGTAAAACTTAAGCAAAGTAAAATAGCAACATAGAATAATATACAAGGCATATTTACATGTTTACACATTAGAGAACAGTAGTACAGAGTCACCATTGTACTGAGGTTTTAAATCATCTGAGAATGGTATAAAAGTAACATTTGTAAGAAAACAGTAAATAAGATTAATCCTCTATAGGGTAAGATGGAAGGTACTTCATGTGTAATGGATATACTTATGTATTAGGCAGGATTAGGTAGGTAGAGTGCAATTGCATTTCCATTTATCAGAGAGGTAAGAATGGAGATGAGTTTTGAAGTGTTCATAGATCTTTTATGCCTATGCATGCTAGGCCATGGTTGCATCAGTGAGCTTACTGACATACAGGACAATCATCAGCATATTATTGACACTGTGTTACCTTGTAACCTATTTTTGTATGATCATATTATAGCTGTAACTTAAATGAAGATTACATTTGGGTAGTTCACTGATGGATACGCAAACTCCAATTTGGAATTATCTCAAGATATTTGATGATGAAACAAAAGCAATGTGCCAGTTGTGCAAAGCAGTCATCTCTCACAGAGGTGGATTAGCAAAGTCATTTACAACATCTCCACTAAATAATCATCTGTCCTATAAGCATCCTGAGGAATTCAAAGAAGTTGTTAAGAAGAAAAAAGCAGCAACAGCAAGTGGGACGTTTGACACTCAGCAGACTGGCAAGGTTCAGCAAACAATGAGTGACATGATTGGCAAAAAAAACACAGTCCATTCATATTCCTGAGGTGAAAAAATACATGGTGCCATCACAAAAATGATTGCCATTGACATCCAGCCATACTCAGTTGTTGATGATAGAGGCTTTAATGAACTGATTGGTGTACTTGAGCCTAGATACGTGCTACCAAGCTGCAAACACTTTACTGAAAAAAATCGTATGAGAGATGTACAACACAGTGTGGGGTCATGTCCAGACTGCTATCAGTGAAAGCACAATTCCTCTGTCTAACCACAGACACATGGACAGCACAGACAACAACAGAATCTTTCATGTGCTTAACTGCACATTGGATTGATGACACATTTGCAAGCAGATCTGCCGTCCTTCATTGTCAAAAATTTGATGAACAGCACACTGGGTGTTAACTAGCTGGTGCTCTACTTGGCATGATAAATCACTGGAATTTTCACAAAGAACGTGTCCACTTGGTCTTATGTGATGGAGGTGCCAACATGGTCAAAGCATTACGGGATACAGATTTGCCGAGTGTCAGTTGTTTTGCCCACACTCTGCAACTGGCTCTGAATGATGCAATTCTGACATAGCAATCTGTTGCTTACTTGATAACACTGTCACAGAAGATTGTGGGACATTTTCAACACTCTTCAAGCAGTACCTCACGCCTTCACGCTATCCAAGAAGAACTCGGTGTACCAAAACATCAGCTTCATCAGGACGTTGTCACCAGGTGGAATTCAGCATATCAAATGTTGGATTGGTTGTTGGAGCAAAAGAGAGCTGTGTCTGTATACATTGCTAAATGTGGCAACAAATCCAGCAAGACTCTGTCCGTGACGACAAACCAGTGGGCTTTAGCAGCAAGAATTGTTGCAATTCTTCAGCCGTTTAAACTAACATATGAAACAAGATGCAACAATTCCTGTTTTATAATGATCCTACCAGTTCTTCTGGCTGTCTTGTTGTATTTGCAGAAAGACGTAGCTGAATGAAATCAAAAAGACAGTCAGTGAACTGATAACATCCTTAACAAGGAGATTTTCGGACTTGTATGAAAATGGCATTTACACAGTTTCGGCCAGCTTGGATCGACACTTTAAGCTGCATTTCTTGACACGTGTGCAACAGGTAAAAGCCAAAACAGACACTGTCACTGCAACATTACTGTATCAGCCAATGTCAATTCAGCCTACAAATTAGCCATCTGAAGTTTTTTTTAAAAACAGCTTTATTGAAAACATTAATATAATGAACAGATCTTTTGAAAAAAATTGAATAAGTTAAAATTTTAAAATACAATATTTTAAAAAGAAAAAATAATACAATAACTATAATAGCACAGTAAACTATGTACAATGATGTTCACTATATGTCAAATAACAGGATCAAATAATTTTAGTTTGACAGAAGAAAATGAAAAAATAGGATAAAAAAATTTAAAGAAAAAGAAAAGATTACTGCATTAACCATTTATCCAGTTCTTTAACCAATAATTCACGTACATTTTCCAATTTGTAATATAATTGTGTACTCCTTGTAGATTTAGATTTGATAGTTAACATTTTGAACTTAGATATTTCTAAGAGAAGACCTTTAAACTCTTTAAATGAAGGAACTAATGAGGAATTCCAATTTCTTGTAATCACTTTCCTGGCAATGGAAAGTATAGACCAGAGTAAAGAATATTTGTTTTTATTTATACAGTCTGGGACAGGCGTATTGAATAATACAAGCATACCTCTCAAGTGTACGTCATTACATGGAACGTACTTCATTTGGGGTCTTAAAAAGTTCATGTTCCTCGAAATTTCTCAAAGTTACACAATGAAAGAGTCTATCACACATTCAGTGTTATGAATTTTTTTTAAGTGAAATCCATGGTAAAATGAAATTAATCATATTAATTCATCAAAGGATCTTCTTTATATGTAAAACCAGCATATTTTAACCATTCTATGACCTTCCTAGTTGAAGTTGTTAGTAAGCCATTAGTATGTTCCACATTTTGCCCATTTGTTCCACATTATGAAGGTGAGTGTTCCTCATTTTGGCGATGGAAGGTTGAGAGCTATGAATACAAGTGATTTTGTAAGCATAAAATTGTCTGTAAAAATTGCCTGTAAAACAGTTACTTCCTCCCAAAATTTCTGTAATAATACGCAGTCATAAAATATATGATTACAATCAGCATTTGTTACTGCATTACATCTCCAGTAAACAACATCTTATTTAGTTATATTACTCATTTTCTGAGGTGTGATGAAAGATTTATGTAAAAATCTCCATGTGAAGATTCTCCACTTAATGGAGGAAGTGGTTTTACTGGCTGACTGAAAGAAATTAACTTTGTCTTTTTCTGAAAGAATAAAACTATTAATTTCTGCAAATTAATTCCAATAGTTATCTGAATATACATCTAGATGTTGTGTAATTGCTTTATAAATATATGATATACTATTTTTAACTGGTAAAGTATTATAAGTGTATAAAATCAAATATTGGATATGTTTGGGTATTGAATTTTTAGCATTTGAAGGGATTAAAATTAGCTTATCTAGAACATATTTTCTAAACTATTGCAAATCTGACCAAAGTTGAGAGTTAAGGTTATATTCATATATAAAAACATTAATAGATTTTGCCTCATTTTTATTTAACATTTGATGCCAAAACATAAATTGCTTTTGTATAAATAACAACATTTTAGAATGATCTTCAGATAGAATTATACCTTGTGTATAGCCAATAAGGAAGATGAGGAACAGCCAATTTTCAAAGATTCTAAACCTAAATATATAGTTTTTAAAGGCCCTTAAAATTAAAGTTAAATAAGTAGATTTAAGCATTTGAATGGAATAATTGGAAAAATACTCTCTCATATTCCATATAAATGAATTATTCATTAACTGTGGTAGATGTTTGTTATTTTCATTTTTGGTATTTTTGGATAAATTTTACATAATTTCCTTCCGTTTTGCAAAATACTCTCCATCTATAAGATAAACAATTGTTTTAATAACTGACAAAATTAAATAAAGTGCTAGATTTGGTAAATATATACCTCCATTTTCCCAGCTATACATATGATAGGACAATGCAATTCTAGGCTTTATCTGATGCCATAAAAGTTCTTAATCAATGTGTTAAATTTTTTTAATAAAAGAGCCTGTAGGGGCAATAGAGATATATTGTATTATGTATAATATCTTTGGAAGCAAGATCATCTTTATAATGGAAAGTTTTTCATCCATTGTAAATAACATCTTGTTCCACTTACTAATTAGTGTCTCTATGGTAGTTATACTTTTACTATAATTAAGGTGTAAGATGTCTTTAATATAATTATACCTAAATATGTTATTTGTTGGACTGATGTATATACATTTTATATTGGTCTTGTATATTATAACTTTTGGAACCAATTAGAAGAATCTGTGTTTTAGAATTATTAAAGTTAAGACCAGACCTTTTTTGAAATATATCCATATTTTTAAACAATTCTTGTAAGGTAGGGTTAATACCATCAAGAGTAATTAATACATCATTAGCAAACATTTGGATTTTTGATGTTTCATTACAATTTAACCTATATCATTGTATATTATTGTTATCCCTTATTAGGTTAGCCCAAAGTTCCATAATTAATGTGAATAAAAGTGGAGATAGAGGGCAACCTTGTCTGGTTCCTTTTACAATGGGTATGTTTTGGGATATATTTGTACCTATTTTTAAATAGGCTTGACTTTCATTATATAATTGAGTTATAAGGTTAATAAAGCTATTAGAAAAGTTTAAGTCCTTCAGTAAGATAAAAAGATAATTCCAATTAATTGAGTCAAAGGCACAGTTAATATCTAAACTAACAAGAGTCAAATTATTCTTTAAAGTTTTTATTGATTCAATTAAAGTTATTGTTCTTTTGATGTTATCATAAGAAGTTCTATTAATTATAAAACCTGTTTGATCCATATCTACCAGAGAAGATAAAACATTTTTAAGTCTATCAGCATAAATGTACACGAACATTTTATAGCCTATATTTAATAATGAAATGGGTCTATATGAAGCATATTTTACAGTATCTTTATCAGACTTTAGTATGGGGGAAATAAGTGTGTATTTCCTAGAGGGAGGTATAATGTTGTTATTTTGAGCTATACTGAATACTGTATGTAGCAGAGTTAATGCTTTAGCAGGTAAAACCTTATAGATTTCAGAAATGATACCATCATTACCAGGAGCTTTATTTTGCTTAAGTTTGGTTATTTGATCTTTTACTTCTTTAAAATATATATGTTCATCTATTAACTTGTCTGTTCTTTATATTATTATGTATAAAAGATTGAATATCTTCTGTATTATTAATGTTATCATTAGGTTGGTTTAATTTAAAAAAAAAAATTCTCTAAACTCACTTAATATATTTGGCAAATCATATATCATTTTCTTTGTTGGAGAATAGATTTCACACATCAATGAGTACCCCTACTACTCCAGTGCTGCTCTGTAGGAGTTGTGTAAGTTTGTATTACGATTTCAACATCAGCATTATATGTTTTTCACTTTGTGTATGTGCTTATTTGTTACCATCTCAATAACAAGCTATTTAACCTTGCCTTTCTTCTTATATGTGCTGCTGTGCTCACAGCAACCCACATATGCGATGCTACCAGTTTAAGACTTCCCTGTAACTTACTGAATGCCTAGAACTGTAACGTAGTGTATTAGTTCCTTGGAAATGCTATTTCTCAAACCGTCTCAGTGTTATACACTAGCGCTATTATTGTATTACCAATGTGCCTTTTTTTATTAATTAAGAGAACTGTTGTAGGTGTAGAGCAGAAGCATATGGTGTCTGCTTGCACAGTTATATGGTTTTAGTGTTTAATACTAGCTCTAACTGCCATGTTTTGTAAAGTGCGGTTTATACTATCTCAATGAATTGACACACATTCAGGGCTTACTCAGCTATGTGGTTTTAATATTAAATACTAGCTCTAACACCCATATTTTGTAAGTGCAGCTTATACTATCTCACTGACCTGTCGCACTTTCAGGGCTACAGTACATGCTATCGTTCTCACAGTTTTGTGATTGTCAATAGTCCCGATGCTATTGTTTAGCACCATTCTGCTTTATTTTTCTTGTATTCCTCAATGGTGGTGTTTGGAAGCTTGAAGGCGCAACTCCAGTTGTTGGGATAGAGTCTAGTTGACCACGTGGTCACAACGTTGTCCTTGTTATTTATTCATGTTATTTTTCTGCGAGCCAACATAGTTTGAGCAGCACTACTGTTCAATACACTGTGATTTGCGAACTGTATATCTGAAAGGGGGATGCAACTAATTTGAATGTTTTTTACTGCCAGTAGCATTGTAATTGTTCATTTTTAGTGTCAAGTGCTGTATTGCCCTGTTTCACCTCCAGTGTCTTCCCCTCTCACTCTCCACCCTCCTAACCCATGCACTACTTACGCGCATGCAATTCATGACCCCTGCATCAGATTTAATTAGCTATAAGTCCTGTAGTGAATCTTCTTTCCTCCTGAGCCTCTGACTAAGTAGTAATCATTATTTTTTCATATTCTTCTTTACAGCCAACTATTACTGTGATCCCTACTACTTGGGTGCTTCCTGCCCTGGAAATAGCTTCAACAAGATCCTTGCAACCTCTTCATTCTAAAAGAAAGGTTCATCAAAGAGAGAAATCAAACAATAAAAACCTCAACCACCATCCAGTTTTGTAGAGTGTATGTATCTGAACTGTAACTGTTTTACCTTAACTTAACTAGTAGCAGTACTGCCCCAGTACAGGGCTCAGCCACATGTTCTCTAGCATCCTGTTCCAGCTATAATCCCCTTCTCCCCGTTGTCCTCCTCATTCCTGGCTATTCTTCTCCTTACTCTTCAGCTCACTCTGCTCCCCTACCCCATTTCCACCCACCTCTAGTACAATTAAACTTATACCTGCCAAACCCCTCCCATCCCAACCAATACACCCAATCAACCAATCAGGTCACACCATTAATCCCCCACTTAATTATACTACAACACACCCTTGTCACTAACTCCTTTAACTACTCCTCATCCATTTAGTTCTATAGCTCCTCGCTCACTCACCCCTCCTCTCCTACCTCAAAGGCAACATAAAAAGGGGAGAAACAAAATGAACAAAATGCCTTCCCCACACCAAAAAGTAGCATTCTACACATCAACTATTTTTATCCTTCTCCTGTTTTCCATCCTCACATCCTATCACACACATCTTCATCTCCCCAATCTAACTCAAGGGCAAACTGACACTATAACCAATACACTAAAACTAAAACAGTTCCCTATATATCCAGGCTACCTTGCTCCAACCAATCAATATTCCTGCATAAATAATAAACCAACAAACAAATCTAACTCCTACTCATCCCAGAAACAAAATAAGATACTACAAAAACTACTTAAACTGTACCTACATCTAACCCAAAAGCTCACTTGGTGTGGAGACATACACCCTAACCCAGGACCCACTTCTTCACCCCATCCAAACCTAAACCAGCCAAACCCTCTCTATAGCAGGACAACCTCATCTCTTCTTCTCTTAAACATTAATGTAAGAAGCATACTTAAAGTTCAGGACCTCCATGCCCTATTAGCATTATATAACTAGATTTAGCCATACTAACTGAAACATGGCTCAGACCAGAACATCATGATAATGAGATTATACCCCCTGGCTATAATAGTATATGGAAGGATAGAACAGGGAAAAAATGGAGGAGGTGTAGCCATAATGTATCAAAATAATCTCATACTGGAACAAGTTAGCTACAACCCCCAAGAAGTCAATGATATTGAACTCATTCTTGCTAAATTAAAACTAAACTCTAACAAACATGTAGTTATAGCAGGTGCCTACATCCCACCAGGAAACAACATTGCCACTATGGAGAACCTTTTATACTGGATTTCTATCTCCCATCCACAAGAGACCATACTCTTAGGAGATTTTAACATTGGCTGGTCTGACTGAACCAAATACAATCCCTCTACCCATATCAATCTCCATGGGTTTACCCAAATCATAGACACCCCCACATGAATCGATTAGAAATCCAAACATCACTCCATCCTAGATTGGATACTTTTGTCTGACCCCACCGTATCACACCAATCAGGTTGCCTACCAGACAGCTTGAGTGATCACTAACCAACCTACCTTATTAGGAATAAATTCCACCATAGTAACCAATCCACCCTTAGAATAGTTCACAACAAAAAAGAACCTCAAAGTCAAGGACCTAAACAATTACCTAAAATATTGTAACTGGTCTCCCCTAAAACACCTACCCATTGATGAAGCAGTAGATTACTTTAAATCAACCCTTTCTCAAAATTCGAAACCATCATGCACCAGCCCGAACCATCAGAGTTAAGACAAGCTATGCCCCTTGGTTAACAAATGAAACTAAATCCATAATGAAGGACAGGGACAGTGCCTGGGTTCAATATCATAAACTTAGGACCACAACCTCAAAACAAACCTACTTAACACTCTGGAACAAGACCAAACAACTTATAAAACTCGATAAGGCAAAATACTACAAAACCTTACAAGAAAAAACACGCTAACAACCCTCAGGAATTCTGGGCCTCAATAAATAAATTACTGCATCCAGGTAAAACCGGCACTCCCATACCCATAGTACTGACCAACAGAGAAGACACCCCCACCCAATTCAACAAATTCTTTATTGAAATAGTCCTAACTCTTTATAACACCCTAAATAGCACCACCAGCCGCACACTTTCTCCAACCCCTACAGACCCTACTACACAACAGACTCCCTCTACCTTTTCCTTGTCTTCAGCACCTACACAACTTATTACTAAACTCCCCCAAAAATTAAAACCTACTATGTTATCTGCTGACAAACTTCCCACTGATTTCCTTCAACTATCAGCCGAAACCATATCCTACCCAGTGTCCATCCTCATAAATAGATCAATATCTGAATGCAAAGTACCTAACCTGTGGAAAATATCCCACATTATTCCACTCCACAAAGGCAGCAGGTCTCTTGAGCTGACCAACTACCGCCCAATTGCAATTTTATCACCTTTATCAAAAATAGTAGAAAGAGTAGTACTTACACAACTAATGCAATACCTCCTAAAAATAACCTTATATCACCATCTCAACATGGCTTTCGGCCCTCCCATAGTACCACAACTGCACTACTGTCATATACCAACATAGTCAACACCCATAGAAACAACAGACTTTTTGTATCATCTGTATTCTTGGACTTATCAAAAGCCTTTGATATGGTCACCCACAGCATGCTTCTCAAAACTCTATCTACCCTAAACATAAACTCCCTCACCATATTGTGGTTCAACCATTATTTAACTGGCCATCAACAAGCAGTGCTCTGGCAAGACTAACTATCCTCCCTTCTACCTGTATCTATAGGAGTTCTTCAAGGTTCCATACTTGGTCCTTTACTATTCTCCATATTTACAAATCTGATAGCTACATCCTCTCCCTCTGCTTCTATAGTGCAATATGCAGACAACACTACTATCATATGCACTACCCCTAACTTACGGAAACTTCAAACAATAACACAGAATAACTTTACTCTGGCTGAAGCATGGTTTTCTGGCATTAAACTTCTACTCAACCCCAAAAAAACAAAACTAATTATCTTCAGTCCTGGCAGATTTCCTGTACTAAATAATGACTTCACTATAAACTCCAAGGACAATACCACAATCTCCCCAGCAACACACAGTAAACTCCTAGGAGTAGTAATCGACAACAATCTCAGATTTGATGTACACATATCCCAAACACTCAAAACAGTAAATAAAAAGGTTGGTCTCTTGTATAGAAACAGGCAATTCATGACCAGCTATACCAAAGCCACCATTGCATGAATTCTCCTATTATCCACCCTACTGTATACCTCCCCCAATCCTGACTAATCTTTGCTGTAGCAAACAAAACAAAATGGCATTTTGCTATAACAAGATTGCCAAGTTTGCTGCAAGTGCCTCTAATAGATTCCATCACTGTCTCTCCCTCAGACAGCTCAACTGACTTGAGTTACCCCAACTACTGCTTACGACTCAACTATTCACAGCCCACAAACTGTACTACCTCCCTGACAAAACTCCAGCACTACAGGATCTAATACAGCCCTGCACTACCAATCGGACCTTAAGGTCAACAGACCAAAATCCCATAAATGTCATCAAACATAAGAATGAAGCAGGTAAAACTCTCTTCGGCTGTGCAATAGCAAATAGCTGGAACTCACTCCCAAAGCACATAACTTCTATCAGCTCTGCTTCACTATTTAATAAACTACTCAAAACCCACTATATTACCAATTTGCTTTGCCCATGTGACTCCCCAGGCTAATCCACTTACATTGAAGGGTTGCAAGGATTTTGCCAAAGATCACCTTGTTACCTACTACCCTCTGAATACTTTTTTCTTGCCAAACAATGTTTTTCAGAATACTTATTGTTAACAAACAATGTTTTATTCTGTTGCTATTGATTTATACGTCTATGAAGAAATGTTAAATATGTTCCTATGTTCCTATGTGTTTAATTGTATTCCCTATGAGTACAGTTATGCATTTTTATTTCTAGAATTGTTTTATGTGGAGCTTTTCTCCCCGGGTCTCCGCTGAAAATGGACCTGTGTCCAGTCGGACATTTTCCGGTCATCAAATGTAAAATAAAATAAAATGAAATAAATAAAATAAATAAATAATAAATTTAATATGGTGAAGTTTATTTAACCTTGTAGTTTTGTTAGCTTGTATATTCATGGATCTAGGATTTATAGAAAAAGTTATAAGTTTATATTTTTCAAGATTTATCATAACTTTATGGTTTAAAATTTTCATGTATTTATTGTTTAAGGTATTTATTTCATTCATTCTGTCTTTTTATCTGGATTCTTGGAAGTATCAAGCCTTAAAGTATCTAACTTTGTTTGTATATCTTGAAGGTCTTTATCCCATGAAATTATTTTCTTTTTATACCAATCAATAATTTTACCATATAGGTAGGCTTTTAGAGCATCCAAATGTATACTTCTGAAGTTCCCTGTGTACTATTAAGTTCAATAACATTTTGTTCTTCTGTAGTGAAAAAATCAATAAAATCTTTGAGTTTAATTATATAGGCTGGTATCCTTTTAATTTGAACATTAAATGTGGAGTTTAGTATAAAATCAAATGTTATAGAATTATGGTCTGAAAGGGGACAAGAAATCACTTTTGAGTTTGATAAGAAATCAGTTAAGTTACTGGAAATTAATACCCTATCTATTCTTGAATATGAATTATGCCTATGTGAGTAGAATGTATAGAACAGTGACTTAGGGTCAGAAAAGTTATTAATATCTTTCATCATGTATGAATCTGAGAATTCATTCAATAATTTAGCTATAGTTGGAATTTTCCTTTTACCACTGGTACTAGAGTCTTTTATGTCAGAAATACAGTTAAAATCCCCAGCAAGAATAATACTACCCTTAGAAAACTGAACTATATGTTCTATATGTTGTTTCACTGTTGTAGGTCCAATGCCAGGAATCCAGTACATATTTATTAATGTCAAAAGTTTCTTATTAAATTCTATAATAACTGAAGATAGCGTCCCCTTGTTATCTTTCTAGGTGTCAATTATTTTAGGCATAGGTAATGTATTTTTTCATAGTATGGCCACCCCCATTTTTTGTGTATGTTCTGAGCTAATCAAAAGTTTGTAAGATTTTTCCAATTTTATGATATCTTCAGTTAGTAAATGAGTTTCTTCTAGAAATAATAACTGAGTATTATGCAATTTAAGATATTTGTTCAAAGATCTTCTTTTATTAGGATTATTTAATCCATTGATGTTTAATGATATACACTTTAATGATGTCATGAAACGTTAACGTTCTGAATATCTGTTGTTGAATAACACTCCTTTTTTCCTATTTTGTATAAGTGAATAGAAATTGACTATTAGGAACACAATTATAATTTACACATAAAACATGAAAAACATTTATCCAATGAAATGTGTTTACATCAAATTCAATTTTGTAAGATTTGGTGAACATCATAATAACTATTAACAGAAACTTATAACATTTATTAATAACATAGATGCTTTTTTTAAAAAAAACACTGGAGTTAAAAACTCCTAATTTGAGTGACATCTGTCATCCAAACTGACCATCAGGCTAGCAACAACAGTCATCTCTTCCCTGTCTAAATATATATGGTGTTGCATAATTTCACAAACATCCATTAGAATTGTATGTACCAATTCAAGAAACAAATTAAAATAAATCAAATGTAACTGTTTCATTTTAACTTTTATCATATGAATTCAACATATCATAAATACCAGACATGTATTTTATAATAATGCAAAAATCATAACTTATTTATATGTAATGGATTGTTATAATAATCAGTAAGTAGACTAATCCCCTGTCTCTTTATGTATTGTGCCAATATATAACAACACTATTTCCCCATCTCCATGTATCTGAAAAAAAGAGTATAGAAAATATTACATTTTGATTTCCCAATGTAGTATGAGATTCCAATAAATGTGCTCAGTATTTTCTAAAGAGGAATGTATTCCCGTTCTTACCTTTAAGACCTTTAGTAATCTGGAAGAACTTTTAGATTTGTCAGAAAATATCAAAATACTAGTTTATATGGTAAACATCTGCATCTGAGACTATACTTTATGTAGCAAGCTATATTCATATAGACTATATTATGCTTCTGTAATTATTTATTTATTTTCTATCCGTAATAGAATTATTTTTATTTCTGATTTTTGTGTCTTGTAAAAGAATATTAACTTCTGCTTAGGTGTCATAAAAAGCTTTGTATATATTCATTTCCTTTCTTTTTCCTTTTTTCTTTCAGAAATACTTTAATGGCGTTACTATATATGCCTTATGTTTGTTGTACTAATCAAAAGAGGCTTAAATTACATAAAATATAATTATAAATAAAAGTGTAGAAACATAGGGGTACAAATTTATCAAAAATGCTCTGCTTATACACTCTCATGAATTCTTTTACTATAACAATTTTATTATACTAGTTACTTAGTTACAGTTCTTTCATTTGACCTATAGATGGCATCAGAAACCATTTAATCCAGCTCTGCGAGGGTTCTCAGCACAAAGTTCAGACTGCAAATAACTCCATGGAAATGACACTTTTTTTCTTGCTTTCTGTAGAGGCAGTCGCAGTACACACAGGCAGCAGAGCCATTCAGCAGTTTGGATGAACGAGACCAAGGAGGGAAAAATTTTGCAACTATTTTCTTCCTCCTCTTTTTTTTTTTATTTTTGTAAGCCACAGATTATCTTGTGACAGGACCAAGAAACACAAAGCAGACAAAGCAAAAAGGCAACAGAGGGGGAAAAGCCAACATAAAACAGCACAAAGGTGAGAAACTCCATCTCTCAAACCCAGCAAACTACTAGACCACCACGAACAGACCAATCCACACCAAACCCTTCATTTTAAAAACACTGCTATGTATACTATACGCTTGTCATACCAATCAATATAAAACTTACACAACCACAATAGAATTATGAAGACAAGTGTACAAAATTTAAGGGTTTAAGTGTGTGAAAAGTGCTTTGATTATGGACATTCATAAATGCTTAAACATAGCAGACATATCAAATATGCTATTTAGGTGCAGTTTTTCAACCAGGCTGTAGATGGCAGTAGAAACCATATATTCTGACTATTATTCAGCTTTTATAAAGCTTCTCAGCACAAGGTTCAGACTATAAATGTTCCATGGAAATGACACTTTTTTCTTGCTCTCCGTTGTAGTAGCTGCAATGCGAGGACAAATCAAGGTTGTTTAACAGATCAGATGCATGAGCTTGTGGGGGGAAAACATTTGCAGCTTTTCACTGAGAAAGCTGTTGATTAGCTTGTGGGAAAACCGGGAAACATAAAATGAACAATAAGAGAGACATAAGGGAGGAAGAAAAGTAATATACAATGTTAAAAAACAACAAACTCCATCTCCCAAACCCAGTAAACCACTAGACCACCACGAATATACTACTCTATACAAAATCCTCCATTCCTTCACAACCACCAGCAAAGAGGAAAATAGAAAGAAAAACAAAAGAAACAAACCAAAACCTCTCCGTAAATATTTACATTTCTAAAATAAATATCAAATGAATGACTTCAAAACATATTAGGTCACTGAAAGGGAGAAAAGACAAACTTTTCATATGTCTATTACCAGAAATAACACCACATTCCAACAGCAGAACAGGGTATGGGAAACATAATTGTTAAAGCAACATTATGGCAGCAATATCAGTGAAAAGTCTCTCTTCACAAGTATAAAATACCTTTAAAACAACTATGTACTATAAAAAGACATTTAAACAACAAAGACTTATCTGTTGAACCATTTCTACTTCCCCAACTTCTGGGTTAGTTTTTAAGACTTGGGTAAAAAAAAGCAATAATAATAAAATATCTTAATAAGTCACTTATTTTTGAGCTTCTTTTTATGTTCAGAGGTCTTCCAGGAATTGTTGTCAGCATTTCTTTTAAGGCTGGCATTTGCCCACTCCATATCCTCTATTTTATTAAGCAGTTTTTTTGTTTTGACAAAGGTAATGGCAGAGTCTATGTCATCAAATATGTTTGGACCATCTTGAAGAAATATTTTTAATCTGGCAGGAAATAATAGGTGTGTCTTTATTTGGGCTTTCTTTAGTTCTTTTAGCATTGGCAAAAAAAGCTTTTGTTTGGCAATTACAGAAGATGAGTCATTAGGATTCAGCCCAAGCAGTCTTTAACACTATCTCATCGTCATGGGAAGATAAAAACTTTACTATAACAGATTTAGTAGAATTGGCTTTACCTTTTTTTGCGGTAGCCAAGGACCTGTGTGCTCTTTCTATCCTATATGAGAGAGCATCAGGAAGCTGTAATACATCAAGGAGCCAAGATGTTAAGAATTTTTCCATATTACCTTCTTCAAAATTATCAGGCAAACCAAAAAGTCTAATATTATTTCTTCTTGATATATTCTCTAGATCATCATTTTTTATTTGTAAAAGAGTATTTTATTTTAAAAGAAAGTGTATATTGTGCTCACCTTTCTGAATTCTAGTGTCCATATCATTTAGTGAAGTCTCTATACCAGTAATCTATCTCTTTTGCTGTTTAAGGTCTTCGTGTAATATTTCCATTTGCTGGGAACATTTTTTTTTTAATTATCCAGTTTCACATCCATTCTATCAATATTTGTGGTCAGTTCTTGAATGTTAGTTAATAGTGACTGAAGTTCTTTTTTAATACTTGTTTCTTGAAGTGTAGATTTGGAATAGCTCATCCTGTAGTCTGAAGTCCAGATATTTTCTCTAATACTTTTTGACAGGAAAAAATAAAAAAATTGCCACAATTTTTATATACTATCCTAAAGATTGATTAATAGAATCCAAATATATTAAAAAAAAAACAAAATTAGGATAGATATACTCAAAAAATCCTGTCATAAATATTCTGTAAAGGCAGAGCAGAGAGAAAGTGCTGTTACTCAGTGCTCATCTTGGTCATACCCCCATCTGAAGTTGTTTCTGAAGTGACTGAAGTGAATGAACAACCACCAATAAAAAAGACAAAGACTGCAGCAGAAGACTTTTGGTCATCTTGGGCTCAGTTGCAGCTTGTTCAGGTACTGAACAGTGATAATTCTGTCTCCATAGAAATAGAACTGAACAACTTTTTGAAATTGCCCTGTGTTCTGAGAGACAATGACCCACTGAATTGGTGGAAAATGAACATGCCCTGATTTCCAACATTGTGTCATATGGCTAAGCACTACCTTTTTGCACCATCTACAAGTGTGCCAAGTGAATATCATTTTAGTAGGGCTGGTGAAACCTTCAGTGAAACAAGAAACTGTATTAATGCTGACAACATGGAATGATTGGTGTTTTTGAAAGCTAATGCATTATTCCTGAGTTAAATGTATATCAGTAAAACACTTTGACAGCTATTTGGTCATGGCTTCATTGTGTTTTTTTTAGTTTATATTTGTTTTTGTGGTGAGTTAAATGTATGTATATGTACAATAACAATTTCTTACTTTTAGCCCTCATCATAGTGCACAGACAGCAGAACACAGCACAGAACAGTTTGCAAAACCTGAGTTTCTGTTTAGCTATTTTGTTTAGTGCTTAGTTTACCTCATGACTTGACTAAAACAACTATTCGTATGCATATTTGTATTCAGCCGAATAGTTGGTACAACTATTCATATTTGGCTGAATACTGTTCACCCTCTATTTGGTACAGCCCTATATATATATGTGTGTGTATATATACATATATATATATATATATATATATATATATATATATATATATATATATGTATATATATATATATATATATATATATATATATATATATATATATATATATATATATATATATATAAAATTATACATATAGAGCTCTAATATATATATATATATATATATATATATATATATATATATATATATCCACTAATGTCCCACTCACCAGGCTAAACAAAGAGAAGGTTACTGTCAGCTGCCTATTGGGTTCCAGGATCCACCACATAACCCATGCACTCAGGTCACTCCACAACAAGTACAAATATGACTGTTATTGTCTATGTTGGTGTGAATGACCTGAGACATACCTCCCTGGACTACATGAACAGAGACATGGAAGAGCTCTCTGATCTTGTAGCCCAGGCAGGTATGACCCTATCCCTGAGTAGCATCCTGCCATTGCCCAGAATGATACCTCAGTACAAGGACAAAACGATTGACTTCAAGAATTGGCTAAGCTTCTGGTGTCATTCTAAGGGGATCCAGTATCTTTACTGCCTGGGACAACATAGTCGACAGACATGCTTTGCCAGAGATGGCCTGCACCTGTCACCCCTGGGATTCCAGATACTGGCTAAAGCTCTTGCCACCCCTATACTGCCTTTTATAGGCAAGGTTTAAATGACAAATTCACCACTGTAACAGGAAGAGCCAAGCAAAAACTGAGGGTAATGCTACTCAATGCTAGAAGTCTAAATCTCAAAATGCACTCCCTCAAGGCACTCCTTAAAATGGAGAACATCGATATCTGTGCAGTGACTAAGACATGGTTCAAGGCTCCAGAGTGCACCCCTGCATTACCAGGCTATAACTCATACCACACTTTTCAGCCATCTAACCTGGACCAGAACACCAAAGGCAGTGGTGTGTCCATATTCATTAAGGATATGCACACCTCCAGGCTAGTTGCTCAACATAATGCATCCGAGGTTATCCAAGTGCAACTAACACTGGGCAAAACTGCAATCCAAATTGTAGCTTGCTACAGATCCCCCACCATGCCCCAGGATTTCCACTCCTCTTTTCTTGATATACTGCAAAATATTAGGATTCAACAAAACACCCTAATAATGGGCAATTTCAACTACCCCACCATTAACTGGGAAAACTACTCATGTACCAACTCCTTTGCTCAACGCTTTCTGGAATTCATAAATTCCAATGCCCTCGATCAACTTATCCACACCCCCACCTGGGGAAACAATATCCAAGACCTAGTCATTACCAACATGAGTGGCCGGTGTTCCACACCTGAAGTCATCTCCTCATTGGTCAGATCCGACTATAAGCTAATCTTCCTAAATATCCACATCCCACCCCCCACCCCTCATTAAGGAAACCATGGTAAAACAATTCTCCAAAGCCATCTTCATGCTTCTTAAGACAGAAGTGGTGAACTTCATGACACCCATGCAGATGGATAATACAGTTACAACTGCTGAATCCTACACAAATGCACTCTATAAGCACTTAGACGAGTGCATGGATTGTGCTATCCCCAACAGAACTAAGACACTATCCTCCAAAGAAGGAATCCAATCTGTGGTCCCCTGCCATAAATAAACTCTACAACAGAAGGAAGAAACTGTTGCAAAAGAGAGTAAAATCCCATGAGTGGAGGAGCTCCCTTGTCAGCCTCAGTAAGAGGCTAAGATCTCTTATAAGATCCTCCAAAGTTAGCTCCAAAAACAAAATCACCACTGATTCTAAGGACAACCACAAAGCATTCTATAGCTATGTCAGGAATCTCAATGGCAATACCCAGATCTGCTCTGAGTTACAGCACAACAGCATGAAAATTACAGAACCAACTGATATTGCCAACATCCTGGCAGATAGATTCAGTGCTAACTTTACCCCTTCTCACCACCTAAAGGGCCCATATCTATACAGGAAGAATGCAGAGTCCCTGTAATCACAATTACACATGTAAAAGCTCCACTCTCTAAAGCCAAAAACACAGCATCCATGGGACAACATCCCAGGCTGTGTTTTACAAGAACTTCAGAATGAACTGGCTCTCCACCTAAGCAACATATTCAAGTCATAGCCTCACATCAGGCTTTGTGCCCACTGAATGGACAACAGCAACAGTTATCCCACTCCATAAAGGGGGAGCCACCACTGATCCCAGGAACTATCACCCTATTAGCTTGACAAGCCTGGTCTGTAAGGCCATGGAATGGATCATCATGGAACTCATAAACAAAGACATTAGCAACCTCCAAACTCAGGACCCCACTCAGTTCAGGTTTGTGAAAGGCAGATCATGCTGCCTGAACCTGATCAACTTCTTAGAGGCAGTCACCAAAGCTGTAGATGAGGGTAAGGTGGTTCACACAGCCTATCTTGACCTCGCAAGGCTTTCGGCACCATCCCCCATTCTGGAATTATAGATAAACTCACTAAACTAGGTATAAATCCTTACATCATAAGATGAGTTGCCAAATGACTCACCAACAGAACCCACACTGTAAATGTTGCAGACTACAAATCTGACTTCAAACAAGTGACAAGTGGAGTACCACAGGGTTCAGTCCTGGGATCTCTCCTGTTTGGTATCTACTTCTCTGAAGTACAGGCTAACACAGAAGGCCTTTGTCTAATGAAGTTCACAGATGACTGCAAACTAGGAGCCATAGTCAAGTCCCCAAATGATGTGGACATCCTACAGGAGGGCCTCACTGAGACAGATGCCTGGTATCAGAGCCATGGCCTCAAGCTCAATGCCAAAAAGTGCATTGTTATCCCCTTTGGTAAAAACTCTGTACCCATGAACTACTACATAGGCGGTAGTCTACTTAGTGCCAAATGTGTGATAAGAGACTTTGGAACCCAGGTGGACAGTAGTCTCTCCTTTGATAATCACATCACCACAGTAGTCAGGAAATACTTCTACATGGCATACCTCATCACAAAAGAGTTCTCATCCAGGAAAAAAGAGGTCATTGTTCCCCTCTACTCGACACTCATTAGACCTATTATAGAGTACAATGCCTCTTTTGGAATGTACCTCACAAGACATCTGCAACAGCTGGAAAGGCCACAGAAGTACCTCACAAAGAGGATTACTGGTCTCAAACATATGTCCTACACTGATCATCTCAAAAAACTCCAGCTTTACTCCATAGCATATCGCCTACTCCGAGGTGATCTCTGCCTAACATATAAAGCTATGTCAACCCAGAGCTGTTGGACATGCTGCACCTAAAGAAATCCCAATCCCTCCAAGCTACACACTCTAGGGACCTAAACATTGTCACCAAAATAAACAGGACATGCTGGAGGGATAGATTCCTGTCCCAGAGACTTCCTATACTCTGGAACAATATACCCATCTATGTCAAGCAAAGTTCCTCATTAGCACTCTTCAAGAAAAATCTTGATGAGTAGATGGGAAATAGGAAATACACCCTGGGATCACTTCTGTGGCTCTGCTCAACAGGGGCACAGGAAAATAACTTTCTTGGGTGGTGTAAGCCAGGGAACCTTGTTGGCCCTTGAGCCAATAGCCTAGTACCTACCTATGAACCTATGAACCTATATATAAAATTAAACGTGACTGGTACTTCTTTATTCATTTGGACCTCTAGATTTAATCATACCAAAATTGATTCAGTTGTCTTATCTACTTCTACTCTTACCTTCTTATCATGAGAAAAATGAATACTTATAATTCATAGACCTCTATATTATTGAACTTTCATTGCAGAGTTCTATTAATATTATTAATTCTTTATTCTTTGATAAGCTGTAGGCTAGTTAGATTGTGAAGTATATTCTAGTAGATGTTGTATTTACTAGGCTAAGAATTTAATGAACTCCATGTATTTAACAGAATTATTCTCTTTGGTTTATTATTATTTTCCTTTTTACTTTCTATCATGCTTGAGATATTGGTTTTAACTCTGCCAAAAAAATTACAGGAGTTATAATTATACAATACTTAGTTAGATCAACTTATGTTGACGATTATGCTTTTGTCTTAGCATATTTTATAGCTGGACTTAATTTTGTTATCTTTGAATGTCTGTGATTTAAATAATCAAAAGAAAAGATCTATACTGCTTCATTATTTGAAAGAAGCAGGGCTAAAGTTATATTCATTCAAGGAAAAAAAACTTAAATATGCAGATAATGTATGGATTCCCACTCATTATTCAATTTTGGCACATTCCTCATTTAAAAGCAAGAGAAGATGATGATTTTATGGAAACATTGCTATCCCACCATAGATCATTCATAAATATGAGGACCTAGATGGCCTCTTTACTCAGATTGTTAATTCTAGTAAATGAGTATTGGTTTCCTGGAATGGGACAAAATTTAGCTAAAAAGAGCATAGACGTTATTCTTAATAAATATAAAGGCACTTTACTCATCATAGGTGACTTCAATTATTTATTAGATGATTAGATGATTCAGATTCTAGTAATGAAAGAACACTAAGAATGATGTCAACATCAAAAATTATTAAAACTGGATTGAAAATAATAACTTAAAGGATACATTTACTCTGATGGACTTCATAACATTACTCTTTACTCATTATTCCTATAAATATGGTACATAGAGAAGAATTGATAGAATACTACTTTCCCAGGACATAAATTCAAAGATATCCACATTCAATATCATACCTTGTCCTTTTTCCACTCACAATGTTCTTATTCTAAAATACCATATATTCTTTAAAAAATACCTTATTTAACCAGAATACCTGCTTAAATAACAAAATTAAAAGATTTTAAATCCTGACTCCCTCCTGAACTGAAGCCCCGGGTATAGATGGTCTAACAATAACAATATATAAATTATTCATCCATCTATTATTTCACTTTTCCATAAATCCTTATAGAAATTTGTACACATGAGATAATCCTCCCTTATGTAAATATTCAATAATCACATCTATACTAAAAGAAAATAAAAACACTCAACCCTGTTCTTCATATAGACCCATATCACTTCTAAACAATGATTATACAATTTTCTTGTCTATCCATTTAGAGGTTTAAAAAACACAATATCACAAATCATTAATTTAGAATCAACTGGATTTGTATATCAAAGACAAACTCATGACAATATTAAATGATTATTAACCCTTGTAGGTATTAGTGTAGACATAGAAAAAGCCTTTAATTCTTTAAATTGGAATTATTTATTTAAAGTCTTAGAATTATTTGGTTTTCTTTTTCAAGTCATTTCCCTTTTTAAAATATTTATAAAGGTAACAAAGCTTATATTAAATTAAGGCCTTTCACATCTGAATTAATTTCCTTGACTAAGGGTACTAAACAGGGTTGTCCCCTTACTCCTATTTTATTTGCTATAGCCATTGAAGTTCTAGCAACTTTGATCCAAAATAACACAGATATCAAAGGTATAGAAGTTTCAGAATATTGCACTTCCAAAATTATGCTATTTACCAATGATGTACTAATAACAATTTTCAACTGAAGATCAACCCCAGAAGTGTTACATTTTATCATAAGGTTATTTCAGTCATACTCAGGTCTACACTTTATTCATCTATAATCCAAGTTTATATCTTCTAAACAAAAAGGGAAATTACAAATGCAAAAAAAAGTCCCTTCCTTTGGGTATTTATAATAAATGACTATAATGAATTAATGAATACTACTAAAGGAATAAGAACTGCAAAGTATAAAAACACTTTAAACATAATTGCAAGTCTAATAAATGGAACAGCACTATAAGATTCTTTAATGATAGATTGCAGTTAATAAAAATAATCTCTTTCTTAAACTATTGTATATAATACATGCTTTATCCCTACATCCTGATAAGTCACTTACTAAAAATATATTAATAAGCACTTACTAAAATTTCTATGGTCTCCAAACAAATGTAGGGTAGCCTTATATCATCATACTAAACCTTGGAACTTAGGAGGTATGAACTTTCTTGATGTAGATACCTATGTTAAAGCAATAATTTTTA
>NC_056731.1:1684001475-1684263975 GCF_019279795.1 Protopterus annectens | reverse complement strand
CCACTTTTGAATAGTACATGCACCCAGAGAAACCACATACAGTAGAAAACAAGTCACAGGGCTCAGTTTTACAGAGCTCATGGAGGTGTACAAGTAGGAGGAAAAAATAAAAAGTAAGGAAAAGTTTGAGCCCTCAAAACCTTAAACCTTTTGTGTTGGCTTTCTGTGCCCATGGAATAAAAACCCAACAAGTGGTAAACTGCAGAGTATACAAACACTTTTAATAAACATAAGGATCGCAGATCTTCTTTGAGCATAGGCAAATTGTGCTGATGGTGTAAAGAATATAGCAGTGTGGAGTACTGCCCTGGAACAACAATTTTCATCATACTGCAGATTACAGAAATGTTGTTAAATGCAGGCCCAGTGGCTACAGTATCTTTACCTAGTTGCTGTGGGTAGCTGCAGTGAGAGGTGGAATGCTCTTGGTCCCAGAACATGGTTTTATTGTACTCCAGTCTGGGGTCTTCACTGTCAAGCTTCTTCCTGAGTCTAGGAGATACTGAGGGCTTTTCTGTTCAGATTCTTCCTCTTTCCAGGTTCCAGATGATGAAGTCAGGGCTCTCCTGTTCAGATTCTTCCTCTCTTCAGGTTCCAGGTGGTAAAATTAGTACAAAAGAAGTTTAAATAACTCTGTGCCTATCTAGATAAAGGGCTGGAAACTGGCAGGAATCAGGTGGAAGGGCAGTTAACGAATCTCCTAAGAGAGAGCCGTGGGGCCAAGGGTGGGGTTAGATGATGTAAGAGTCTGATACAATCAGTATAGGAGTGGGCTGTCAAGTCAAACTAGGAGGCTAGAATTTGGCCATGTTTTCTCACTCTTACAACCAAATGGAAAGCCCAAATCAGTAGTAGAAAACACAAAAACACATTTCAAAAAAATTTAAAGTTGCTGTTTAAGTTTGTGCACATCGTGAGGTAAAAAAACACTTTCAGACCCATGCCAGTTACTTTTAGATTTGTACACATCTAGTGATTACACGTACACAAAATAAATAAATAAATAAATAAATAAATAATGTGGCTTGTTTTCCATGTCACTAGTTCACCAGATAAACCATGCTAATGTCGATGCAGTGATTTACAAATGTAATTACTTGACTGACTTTTTCATGCTAACAGCAACAGTTGAGGTTAAGAGTTTATGTCCAAATTCTGGGTTAGGTGTTTTAGCTGTATGAGTTATGGCTTAGTTTCCTGAGTGCAAGCACATTTTAATGGAAATGCTTGAGTTTAGACTAGGGTGGTGATAGGTATCCAGTCTGATCTGCCAGCTTAACAACATTTTGTCAAGGCTTGCATTTTTGGTTCCTTCACGTGAGCTTGACAAGGATGTGGAAGTAGAAACCTCTATGGTCTGGAAAATCATGGCAGTGTTTCACTAGTTGTTTTTTTTTTTTTGAGCATCTGGAGTCTGATGTCAGACAGGTGGTGTGCTACCCTGATTTTGAATTTGTTCACAGTTTTCCCTAAGTAAAAACAACTGCACCCATTATACTGTGTACAATATATAACAAAAACAGTGCTGCAATTACCAGAACAAGTGATCTTGATTTTTGTAGTCTGTTGCGCATGTATTTGGAGTAAGTGCAAAACATGGAGCCATGGGGGTAAGTTCCTCTGTTGTCCTCCTCTGGTCTGAAATTGCACTCTACCCAGTCCCTAATTTTCCTGGCTTTCTTAAATATGAAACAAGGATGAGGTCCTAGAAGTTTTTCCAGTTGTTTATTGTCTGTAATCATTATCCAGTTGTCAGTCATAATCTTTCTGATTGTTTTATAATCTACTGTAAAAGTGAGTGCCATGCTTCTTTTTCTTTTGTCCTCCTGTGGATCCTGGTGTTGGTTTCTGTTAAGCCCTAGAAGTCTCCCAGGATGGTGCCTCAAAATGGGATCATCTGTCTCTTTTAAAGTTCTGATGGGGTAGGGGATGGAATTTAGTAATCTACTGTTGTACCCCCTGGCCAGAAAATCTTGGTGGCAGCTGATTAGATTTGTGATGAAATCTCTAAGCTCTTTGGAGACACGTGCAATTATCATCCCCTGAGATTTTATAACATTTCTCTTTGTGACATGGGGATGCATGCTTTTACTGTGCAGCAGCATATTAACCCTGGTTGGTTTTCTGAGCAGGTTGTTGGAGAGGCATTTGTTTTCAGTGTCCTTGGTTACAGTTATGTCTAAAAAGTTAATTGAGGTCTTGCTGTGGCTGGTACTGCCCACGGAGAAACATGTAACACCATCACATGTGTGTTTGGAGAACTGAAGGGAATGCTTCCACAACCTGTACACATCAGGTGGATTACTACAATATGTATTGGACACTTGCAGTAACTTCCTTTGTGGTGCATGCCATACTGCATAATATGTTCTGCATAATCAACTACAGCAACAGGGAAACACTCCAGCAGGTCTGGCATGTTAGTAGGACCAGCAGATGGAGAGTAAGTGGAAGAGTCCAGAAATGAAGTGACAGCTATAATATGACATGTAAGGTGGAAGCAGGTACACATCACAGCACTGGTGAGAAGGTGGTGTCATGTCCAAAACTATGGGCTATGAAATGACAACACAGAATTAAAAGGATGCCTGCATTGTAACAGACTAGGAAAGACAGTGCAATGACCGGCCATGCTGTGCAACATGCATAACTTTACATATGTTGGTCATGTGGTAGGTAGGGCACAGTCATCATTTGCATAGATGGTTGGAGTGAGACAGTGACAGCTGACAGCAATATTGCAAAATGGAGTAGGGGTCATGACAGATGAATTTTGTAACCACATATTCTGCTGTCTTGTTGGAGGATAGTCAAGAATCACATCCTCCAATAGTTGGATTAAGCTGCTATTTCATGACCTTTGGCAAATTCTTTGATTGGCGGCCTCTGATCCTGAGTCTGGATATGGTTGTGGCAGGGAAGGTATAGACCTATATGAGTGAGTGCATATACCCTGATGGGGTACCCCATAGTAGGAGTGTAAGAAGGTTCCACATGCACGACCTACATTGTCATGCCTACTACTATGGACAGGTGCCTTCATGTCCCTTGTGTCCTGTTCTACCCTACATGCCCAATGCCCACTGCCTTTACCATGGCCAAAGCTGAACATGATATCTTCTCTTTACACAAAACTTAGGTGTTCAGCATACTGATGCTGTACATTACCAGTTAGGTTTTCTATCATCAATAGTTTGACATGCAGCTTCTACGATTTAATATATGTAGTTCTGTATTTCACCGAAAGGTAAATCTAGGGTGGAGCAAAAGGGGTAGCAACCTCAGTGGTGCAGCGGTAGTATTGTCACCTCACAGCTAGAGGTTCTCCAGTTTGATTCTTGGCTGAAGTGCCTTCTGTATGGAGTCTGCATGTCCTCCCTGCGTTCATGTGGGTTTCCTCCAGGTGCTCCGGTTTCCTCCCACGTTACAAAGACATGCGTCTGGAGGGTTTCTCTCCGGGCCTCCACTGAAAATTGGCTTTGTTCCAAGTTGGACTTCCCCAGTTAACAAATGTTAAATAAAAAATAAAACTTCAGAACAAGGTCTTACCTGGTGCAATTAGCAGATGGTGAGTGAATGGTGATGCAGAGCCATCAATCAGATAACAATGCCGATAGTAAATTTATGGTCAGGGCTGTAAGAACTTTGTGTGGGGTATTTAAACAACTAAACTAGGGCAATGCTATAATAAAATAGCCAAATTTGTTCCAATAAGCCATATTCCACACATCAATGTATTGCCCTAAGGCAACTGAACTGGCTTGAGCTGCCTCATCTATTATCAACTTCAATTTGCAAACAGATTGGTCTTTCACCCTGAAAGATGCCCTACTCTAAGCAGTGTACTACAACTAACTCTATCACTAGAGCTCTCATCTCTACTGACCACACCTCTCAACTCTAAAAATGTTCACAGACTGTCCAGATTTTTGCCTCCTATTTTTGGTCTGTTTTTCATAAAATTTGGTCTTTTCCTCATAAAATTTGTGGTTTTCTGGCAAGTCACTGAGGACTGAAGTCACTAAATAATGACTTACACTTGAGCATGTTAACATACATCCTGTTATTCAAGCAACTTTGTAAGTTTGTAAGAGCAATATTTAGAATCTTTCCCTATTTTGGCCCTTTGTTCCCCCAGTATTTTAGGCTTTGTCCAGATTTCTTGCTACTGACAGACATCTCTTCTCAATTCACAAACCTCACAATAAGGTAGAAAATGCTCTTTATTCCAATTTTATCTCAAAATCCTGGAACTCATTTCTCCATCCAATCAGACTTTTGAACAATGCACGTATCTTCAGAGATACATTAAAACTATTAGTCTCTGACTCCTGGCTATAACCCTGGCTATATCCACAGGCAAAATTATTCCTAACTATCTCTCTTATTTACAGATACATGTCAATGACTATCCCTTCTCTCTTGCTTTTCTGTTTTCTACTCTTCATATGGCAAAATGAATATAACTGTATCTGACCTAATGTACTATTTAACTGCACCCAAAGCTGGCTATGCTGCTGCAAAATGTACTTTTTATTTCATAATTATCTGTTTTATTCACCCTCACATTGTGTGTTATGTTACTAATGCTACCTAAGCATTCTGTATGTTGTATAAATACTGCTGAAAATAGCTCTCCTGGGGCTCTGTATGTAATACTACTAAATGTTACCTGACTATTATGTATGTTTTATAGGTACTACTGTTATTATTTATAGGTACTACTGTTATTATTTATAGGTACTACTGTTATTATTTATAGGTACTACTGTTATTATTCCTTGTGGAGCTTTTCTCCCTGGGTGTCCACTGAAAAGAGGTCTGTTTGTCCAGTCAGACTTTTCCTAGTAAACAAATGGAAAGAATAATGCAATAATTTTGCAAAAGGTTGCTGCAATTTATTTGTTCCTCAAGTCTGAGAGGACTTTTTTAAATCAACTTAGGGCTGATGGAAGTGCCAGATGAGGAAACTGCACATAGTGACACGAGAATACTTAATTACAGTTCTGATTCCACCAAGTTTTGCACATAAACATTCTTACTCAGAATAGTGACCATGCATGACATAACACTCATAAGGGCCTTGTAGCATGGTGGTTATGCTAATGACCAGTCCAAAAAGAAGCTGCACGTGAGACCCTTGCACGGCTGAATAAGAAACATCCAGATGAACAAAAAACGCCAGCAAGTGGTGGAAACAGCCAACTTTAAATGATTTATTAATCACATAGGGTAAAAAAAAACCCTGCCAAACAATTATCCAAACCGGTTTCGGCAAACAAAAAAGCCTTCTTCAGTGGATATCAAAAGGTCAAGGCAAGTAAATCCTAGATGTATATATACACAGTAAATGCATTAGTAAGAACCAATGAAAACAGACAAGATCTGATTCAAAATTGGTCATTAAGACCAGGTGCAAATAGAGCTCCAAGTTTTACAATCCACTTTCTTTCCTTAAAATTGAGTATTTCATGCCATTTATGTTTCTCTCTACATATACCTTTAATACAGTCAATAATAACAAAATTGAAAATAGCTGATGTGTGTTTTAAACAATGTCTATATAAAGCATTATTGTGATGTTTGTTCTTAATGTCACTTAGATGTTCCCCTATTCTAAGGCGAAAAGCCCTAGAAGTTTGGCCCACATAAAAAGCAGAGCAACTGCAAGTCACCAAATAGATGACCCATTCGGTGCTGCAGTTAGCCCAAAACTTGATGTCAAAAATCTCAGAAGTGTTTTTGCTACTAAATTCACAGGTCTTCAAAACACGTACACAATATGAACAGTGACCACAGGGAAAACATCCCAGTACTGGTCCTCCTGTAAGAGATAACTGAGTGTGACGAATCGATTCAGAAGAGGTTTTTTTATAGTGACTTAACATGGAGCCTACCGTGCGTCCCCTTCTGAATGAAAAGGAACATCTATCTCCAAGAAAAGATTTTAGTTTCTCATCTGCCCTCAAAATATTCCAATGTCTATTTACAATACTCATGAAACCCCTAGAATTACGTCCATAAGTAGTGACCAGCCGTATAGGCTGTTGGATGGTATCCTGATGTTTGTCTTTATAACAAAGCAAATCCTGTCGATCAAAATTAGAAGCCCAATTTTTAGCCATATGAACAGTACCTGGACGATAACCTCTCTCAATAAATCTACGGGTGAGATCATCTCTAATGTTTACATAGGACTGATGACTGGAACAAATCCTTCTGGCTCTCAAAAATTGAGATTTGGGTATATTTTGGATGATATGTTGTGGTTGGAAGCTGGTAGCATGTAGTAAAGAGTTATATTGAGGGAATTTTCTAAATAGGGTAGTTGATAAGGTATTATCCTCATTCCTAGACACCTCCACGTCCAGGAATAAAATCCTGGATCTATGGGAGGTGATTTTAAATTCTATTCCCCATATATTATCATTAAGATAGTCAAGAAACTCTTTAAGATAACTCTCATCAGCCTTCCACACCAACCAACAATCATCCAAATAACGACGCCAGATGTCCATCTCACACATATAAATGTTGTGGCTTGAGTCATAAATCATGATCTCCTCTATATATGCTATAAAGAGATCGGCATAGATGGGTGCAAAAGATGCACCCATCGCTGTTCCTTTGGATTGCCAGAAACATTGATTTTTATAATAAAAAACATTGCTGGTCAACACATATTCGGTCAAACATACCAAAAAGATATTAAATCCAGGTCGATAAAGACCAGATCTGGATAGCCAATAATCCAAAGCCTGTAGACCAGCCCAATGAGGTATGTTGGTATAGAGAGAGGTGATGTCCAGAGTACATAATAACCAATGTGGTTCAAGTTGTGTGTCATTAATTATCTCCAGAAATTGGGTGGTGTCTTGGATCCTGGCTCTGATAAATCGGAGCAGTGGTTTTAGATAATAGGTAAGATATTTAGACAGTGGTTCCGTGAGGGACCCATGTCCAGACACAATCGGTCGACCTGGGGGATTGGTGGCATGTTTATGTATCTTAGGCAATAAATAAAAATATTGTTGCCTAGGACATGAAACCATCAACTGGTTTTTAATGGTCTGTGTAATGATACCCTCTTCTATGGCTTGAGTCAAAAATTGACCAATTTTAAATTGGAAATGGGAAGATGGATCCGAAGGCATGTACATATAGTACTGTCTATCTCCCAGTTGTCTCATAGCCTCTTTATCATAAGAATCTATGTCTTGAACCCCCACCGCCCCACCTTTATCAGCTTGAGTAATAACCAAGTTCTTTTCATTCATCAGCTGATCCAGACACTGTACCTCATCCTTGGACAAATTATTGTAAGACACTGAAAAATCCCTCAGGAAACAATGTATATCCTTTAATACATTCTTTTGAAAAACATCTACCATGTGTGTCATGGGTGGATTAAATGTAGATTTTTTTGAACCTAAATTCCTGAGGTGCACCACATTTATCCTCATCATAAAACAATTTCAAATTTAACAAACGGCAAAAATTGGCCACATCTTGGGCTAACAAATATTCAGAAACAAAAAAAACGGGTACAAAATTTAACCCTTTATTAAGTAACAAAATCTGTGTACTCGTTAGCTCAACTGAAGAGATATTATAGACATTGGAATTATTTATCAGTGTTCTATCATCATTTTGAGAAGGGACTCCAAACCCTGTTTGGGTTTGTCTCTTTTGATGTTTCCGCCCCCCTCGTCTGTATCTGAAACCAGAGGGTGGGGAAAATTTTTCCTTTTAGCATTAGGTGAAACATCAGTATGACTAACCTCATGTTCCCCTTCCGTATTCGAGGAAGTGTCCTCCCCAGAGGTCAAACTAGAAGAGTCTAAACCCTTCTTAAGTATGGATTTTGGTCTTTTCCTTTTTGTTTTGGGAGTCGAAAACTTCTTGTAGCTATAATTGGTGTCACTAGGTAATCTAAAGGAAACATTTTTGGATGTGTCAAAAGGTTTTCCTCTATCATAATCACCCACATCTCTAAAAAATTTTTTAAGCTTTCTTTCCTTTAGATTCTGTTCCAACTTAGATAATTCTGTTGTAAGTTTGTTAACCTGTGATGAAAAGGAGTCACAGGTTTCAAACTTATGTGCCTCCAAGCAAATACTTTCTAAATTTTTCACCCCAGTCTGTACCTTACGATCATAAAAATCAGAAAGTGGATTGTAAAACTTGGAGCTCTATTTGCACCTGGTCTTAATGACCAATTTTGAATCAGATCTTGTTTGTTTTCATTGGTTCTTACTAATGCATTTACTGTGTATATATACATCTAGGATTTACTTGCCTTGACTTTTTGATATCCACTGAAGAAGGCTTTTTGTTTGCCGAAACCGGTTTGGATAATTGTTTGGCAGGGGGGGGGGGTTTACCCTATGTGATTAATAAATCATTTAAAGTTGGCTGTTTCCACCACTTGCTGCCATTTTTTGTTCATCTGGATGTTTCTTATTCAGCAGTGCAAGGGTCTCACGTGCAGCTTCTTTTTGGACTGGTGTTTTCCTACTTAGTTGCTGTGGACCGATGGTGGTTTATGCCTGTTTATTTTATTTTATATATCTTCGAACCATTACAGCAAGATCGTAGTGTTTTACTACTGACATCCGCTTACTATACAAGTGTTTACCAGCTAGAGACATTTGCGTTTATCGCTTGTTACTCTAATGAAGAAGAGGCAACTTATATATTTTTTTTTCCAACTTTGGGTCGTGTTGCCTTATTAAACTTTGTTTCTATACACACAGCTTTACTCAGTTAATGTTGGGAAGATTTTTTCTTCATGCCGAGTTCTATAATGGACATTCTATCACTATCAGAAGTGTTTTACTAGCTACTAGAGGCATTTTGCGTTCATTGCTTGTGAGATCATCAACCATTACAGCAAGGTCGCAGTGTTTTACAACTGACATCCGCTTACTACACAAGTGTTTTACCAGCCAGAGATATTTGCGTTTATCGCTTGTTACTCTAATGAAGAAGAAGCAACTTATTTAGTGTTTTTTCCAACATTGGGTTGTGTTGCCTCATCAAACTTTGTTTCTATACACACAGCTTTACTCAGCTAATGTTGGGAAGATTTTTTCTTCATGTCGAGTTCTATAATGGACATTTTACCACTACCAGAAGTGTTTTACTAGCTACTAGAGGCATTTTGCGTTCATTGCTTGTGATTTCATGAGGAGAGGCAACTTACTTAATGCTCATTAACATCGGGTTGTGTTGCCCAATCGAACTTCTTTTCCATACACACAGCCTTATTTCCGGTTTTGGTATATAGCTGTGTGTTGGATGTACGTACGTTGTTGCTTGCATCATTAAAGATTAGCGTATTTTCTACTAACTGTAATATACGACATACATTGCGGTTTATCATATATTTTTTTGGTTTTGCACTGTTATGTCGTTCTATTTATGGTGCGTCCATCGGGAATGAACGCCTTGGTATTTTGGCTCCAATACATGGATTTTGCTATTTTGAGTTACTGCATCTAATTCGGATGTGCAGGGAGGCTGCCTGGTTCGGCGGTTTCGTGTTTTGGGACTAGATTTCTGATTCTACATTTTGTACATATATTTTTATTACTTTCAGGTACTGTGCTTGTTTGTATTTAAGATACTATGTACTTTAAGATTTGTGCTTGTTAGGCTGCTATTGTGAAGTTTTTATACAACAGCCTAATTTATTTGCATTGATTTTTCAGGCACTGTGCTTGTCTACAATTGAGTGATTATATATCTTCATATCTACATTTGTTTAGCTGTTATAATGAATTTTTGAGCATAATAGTCTAGTTTATCTAGATTTATGATTGTGTTTTTTCATACTAAACAATATTTTTCTGTTTAGCTAAACAATTTGTAGATTTAGTATATATATATATATATATATATATATATATATATATATATATATATGTACAAACTGTTTTAACTGGGTTGTATTAGAGGCAATATATTGTGAATTGAGTTAGTTTCTTCACCCAGAGTTATATATTTTATACATATACATTTTGCATCATGGTCCCTCCATATATATATATATATATATATATATATATATATATATACATTTTTGATTACTTGGTTGAATAGCCTGTTTCCACTTCTTAGACCAAATCCTTTAGAAGCATTAGTATTTATGTATATGGTTGGTTATTTGTTACATCACTGTCATTACAGCCATATTAATGTATGTTTCTATATCCACTATATTGAGTACTACAGGTTTAATGCTTCTCATATATTTTTGTATGCTCTATAGTGTGGACACAACAAAAAAGTTTTTTATGGTTAATTCTCTATTGTTGATGTCCTCTTTATTGGATGTTCAATTACTTTAGTTCAATTATTGGAGACTATGTTGATACAAATACGCAGTGGGGTGACTGGGATTGTTATATTTGGTCACGAAGGCTGCTTATAGTATTTGTTAAAGGGTTTATATTATTCGGATAGGCACGCAGTATTAGGATATTTTTAATATCAGGAATGTTGATTGTGCCCTTCCGATACAGTCTCCTTTTGAACTTACTTAACAGTTGTATGTATAGACTATCCTTTAGTTTTTGGATATAGTACATATATATTTTTTTGGCTGTGTTGCCACTGGAGGTTGGTTTATTTTAATATATATGGTATGGTGCTTGGATTTATGATTTTGGATTTGGTCTTTTAGGGTTAAACATGGCTTTATCACCATTAATTCAGGGGCTTTCATCTGATATGGATGATTTGTCTGTATTTGGTTTGGGGGGTTGAGATTCACCATCAATTGTGGATATTGGTGGGTCGACTTTGGATGCACAGTGTGATATGTTTTTTAGTCAATTAAACAAAAATATGAAAATGGTTCGCACTAATGTTTGGCATTTACGCCTCTTTAAGGCATATCAATGCAAGAAAATCACCCCACGTGGTCTAAGGGTTAAGGTACAACCCTTGGTGTCCAATATTGATGACAAACTGATGGAGGATTTGGGTCAAATTCAACAGTTGGCATCTTCTAAATTTGTTGATGCACTTGCTGATTTTTTTGATCGTAAGGTACAGACTGGGGTGAAAAATTTAGAAAGTATTTGCTTGGAGGCACATAAGTTTGAAACCTGTGACTCCTTTTCGTCACAGGTTAACAAACTTACAACAGAATTATCTAAGTTGGAACAGAATCTAAAGGAAAGAAAGCTTAAAAATTTTTTTAGAGATGTGGGTGATTATGATAGAGGAAAACCTTTTGACACATCCAAAAATGTTTCCTTTAGATTACCTAGTGACACCAATTATAGCTACAAGAAGTTTTCGACTCCCAAAACAAAAAGGAAAAGACCAAAATCCATACTTAAGAAGGGTTTAGACTCTTCTAGTTTGACCTCTGGGGAGGACACTTCTTCGAATACGGAAGGGGAACATGAGGTTAGTCATACTGATGTTTCACCTAATGCTAAAAGGAAAAATTTTCCCCACCCTCTGGTTTCAGATACAGACGAGGGGGGCGGAAACATCAAAAGAGACAAACCTAAACAGGGTTTGGAGTCCCTTCTCAAAATGATGATAGAACACTGATAAATAATTCCAATGTCTATAATATCTCTTCAGTTGAGCTAACGAGTACACAGATTTTGTTACTTAATAAAGGGTTAAATTTTGTACCCGTTTTTTTTGTTTCTGAATATTTGTTAGCCCAAGATGTGGCCAATTTTTGCCGTTTGTTAAATTTGAAATTGTTTTATGATGAGGATAAATGTGGTGCACCTCAGGAATTTAGGTTCAAAAAATCTACATTTAATCCACCCATGACACACATGGTAGATGTTTTTCAAAAGAATGTATTAAAGGATATACATTGTTTCCTGAGGGATTTTTCAGTGTCTTACAATAATTTGTCCAAGGATGAGGTACAGTGTCTGGATCAGCTGATGAATGAAAAGAACTTGGTTATTACTCAAGCTGATAAAGGTGGGGCGGTGGTGGTTCAAGACATGGATTCTTATGATAAAGAGGCTATGAGACAACTGGGAGATAGACAGTACTATATGTACATGCCTTCGGATCCATCTTCCCATTTCCAATTTAAAATTGGTCAATTTTTGACTCAAGCCGTAGAAGAGGGTATCATTACACAGACCATTAAAAACCAGTTGATGGTTTCATGTCCTAGGCAACAATATTTTTATTTGTTGCCTAAGATACATAAACATGCCACCAATCCCCCAGGTCGACCGATTGTGTCTGGACATGGGTCCCTCATGGAACCACTGTCTGAATATCTTACCTATTATCTAAAACCACTGCTCCGATTTATCAGAGCCAGGATCCAAGACACCACCCAGTTTCTGGAGATAATTAATGACACACAACTTGAACCACATTGGTTATTATGTACTCTGGACATCACCTCTCTCTATACCAACATACCTCATTTGGCTGGTCTACAGGCTTTGGATTATTGGCTATCCAGATCTGGTCTTTATCGACCTGGATTTAATACCTTTTTGGTATGTTTGACTGAATATGTGTTGACCAGCAATGTTTTTTATTATAAAAATCAATGTTTCTGGCAATCCAAAGGAACAGCGATGGGTGCATCTTTTGCACCCATCTATGCCGATCTCTTTATGGCATATATAGAGGAGATCATGATTTATGACTCAAGCCACAACATTTATATGTGTGAGATGGACATCTGGCGTTGTTATTTGGATGATTGTTGGTTGGTGTGGAAGGCTGATGAGAGCTATCTTAAAGAGTTTCTTGACTATCTTAATGATAATATATGGGGAATAGAATTTAAAATGACCTCCCATAGATCCAGGATTTTATTCCTGGACGTGGAGGTGTCTAGGAATGAGGATAATACCTTATCAACTACCCTATTTAGAAAATTCCCTCAATATAACTCTTTACTACATGCTACCAGCTTCCACCCACAACATATCATCCAAAATATACCCAAATCTCAATTTTTGAGAGCCAGAAGGATTTGTTCCAGTCATCAGTCCTATGTAAACATTAGAGATGATCTCACCCGTAGATTTATTGAGAGAGGTTATCGTCCAGGTACAGTTCATATGGCTAAAAATTGGGCTTCTAATTTTGATCGACAGGATTTGCTTTGTTATAAAGACAAACATCAGGATACCATCCAACAGCCTATATGGCTGGTCACTACTTATGGACGTAATTCTAGGGGTTTCATGAGTATTGTAAATAGACATTGGAATATTTTGAGGGCAGATGAGAAACTAAAATCTTTTCTTGGAGATAGATGTTCCTTTTCATTCAGAAGGGGACACACGGTAGGCTCCATGTTAAGTCACTATAAAAAAACCTCTTCTGAATCGATTCGTCATACTCAGTTATCTCTTACAGGAGGACCAGTGCTGGGATGTTTTCCCTGTGGTCACTGTTCATATTGTGTACGTGTTTTGAAGACCTGTGAATTTAGTAGCAAAAACACTTCTGAGATTTTTGACATCAAGTTTTGGGCTAACTGCAGCACCGAATGGGTCATCTGTTTGGTGACTTGCAGTTGCTCTGCTTTTTATGTGGGCCAAACTTCTAGGGCTTTTCGCCTTAGAATAGGGGAACATCTAAGTGACATTAAGAACAAACGTCACAATAATGCTTTATATAGACATTGTTTAAAACACACATCAGCTATTTTCAATTTTGTTATTATTGACTGTATTAAAGGTATATGTAGAGAGAAACATAAATGGCATGAAATACTCAATTTTAAGGAAAGAAAGTGGATTGTAAAACTTGGAGCTCTATTTGCACCTGGTCTTAATGACCAATTTTGAATCAGATCTTGTCTGTTTTCATTGGTTCTTACTAATGCATTTACTGTGTATATATACATCTAGGATTTACTTGCCTTGACTTTTTGATATCCACTGAAGAAGGCTTTTTGTTTGCCGAAATCGGTTTGGATAATTGTTTGGCAGGGGGGGTTTTTACCCTATGTGATTAATAAATCATTTAAAGTTGGCTGTTTCCACCACTTGCTGTCATTTTTTGTTCATCTGGTTATGCTAATGAATCAGTTTAGCGTGACTATCTTTGAACACAATGTGATAGAGAATCCTGCTGGTGCCAAACATGTATGGTACAGCCGCACAGAAGCATGTAACTCATATGCTCATGGACACAGCCTGTGTGGACCTGTAGTGTATAAGCTCTGCACTGCACAGACTTGTCATCATTCCACTTTTGCAGAGTGATGAGCATCACACGATGTCAGAAGTGTGACTGTATGCCTAGGTTTTCATTTTGTTGCTTTAGTGGGCCTGTGTTTGGGTCATGGCTTTCTTTTGTGCTGTAAACTATAGCAGAGATCCTGCTTGCGATGCTATGGAATGCACGATTGTTTTGATCTTCCTTCACAGAAATATTTCTGCAGATTTGTTAGGGAGGTATAAGGATCATCTGGGCAAGATGGAAGCCTCACATGAGCTTGCCAGGATTGTGAGTGGTGTCACTGGTATCGCCAATTGTGGTACAGAGTGCTGACATTACTATAGTGACCTGCAGTGTTTCATCCAGACCTGTTTCACCTGTGGGAGCTACAGGTTAAGGAAAGAGAGGGCAAGGCATACATTGAAATAAGTTTTTCTCCTATTATTGTATTACCTGTTGTACCTGTGTACTGAGGTGTGCAAACTTTCTGTTACAATGTCTAAAGTGTGGGAAATGAATATGGCAGAACATTGCAGGAGAGAGGAATGACTCTACTAGCAGCAGGGTAGCATGCATAATGTCTGGTACCCTAATGTAGAACTGCATGCACTATGTCTGATGCCCTAATGTAGAACTGCATGCACCATGTCTGGTACCCCAATGTAGAACTGCATGCACCATGTCTGGTACCCTAATGTAGAACTGCATGCACTATGTCTGGTAACCTAATGTAGAACTGCATGCACTATGTCTGGTACCCTAATGTAGAACTGCATTGTATACCTGACATATGTGCATATTAATGAGATCTCTTTTCATCATTGCACTGTAGGTCTGCTTGTGGTTTAGGAAGTAGACTGGCATTCACCTCAACGTGAGCCAGCTGATGCCGCCAATGCTGAGTCTCCAGTGGTTGTTGGGTCTGTCTCTCAGCATGGGGACTGAGATAATCATGCTGAGGTTGACCTGAAGGGAATCAATTGTTGCCTCTGTGGACATTTCCTGGAAGACAGAACTGAGATTCCTCTATTGACAGTGGTTCAGATGATCTCCCATCATCTCCGGGCATCAGCTGCAGATGCAATATAATTCAAGTTGCACCAACACCTGGATGGCCACCTTCTTACTGTGGTCACCTCGTGGTGTGACAGGATAAGCAACCAGGAGGCCTTGAATACTGGAAGACCAGAGGCACAGATTGCTCATGGCAGCAGTCATGGAGGTGACTGATGGATGTGTGTTGCCTTTGGGTTAGTTTGGCATGTGACCATGGAACTTACCCTATCTCCCTCCTGGTGGAGGGTCCTCTTCTTTTTGTGTCATCCTCTTTACTTTGTTCATTGTCCAACACTGTCTAACACCACCTGGTGGATGGTCCTCTTTGTTTGTATCATCCTCTTTACTTTGTTCATTGTCCAACACTGTTTAACACCAACTGTCTCCCCTATGTGAGTCTGTGTTCATCCACTCTCATCCCAACCCTTTCTGTGTATACCACCTTTGCCTATCATTGTCTGTGTTTTATGTTTGCCATTCCTTTCCCCTTCTACCAGACCTTATGGTTACCCTTGTTTGCTTTCCTTTGCTTGCTGTACGCTACTTTCCTATCTTTCCCTTTTCCTCCCTATTTCACTGATGTGCTGGATTCAGTTTGCTGTGCTGGCCCCCTGCATGCTACATGAAGTGGCAGATACGTGGGTCTTAATTATGTGCCTGTACACTCACAAACTGATTCACACTAGACTTCCCTGGAGATAGCATAAGCCATGCTGGTCATATGTTGATCTGTCATACTAGCCCATCCAGAGTGCCAGAGTAGCGCAAATCTTCCCCATGATGCAACTCTTCCAATATGCAGTCATTATCTCAGCCTTATGCTTACTCTATTACATATTTAATTAGCTTCAGACCACGTGACGTCAGTGGCTCCATACCATTTAACACTGTGTAGGTGTACAATGCTTGTTTACAAATGCAAGCCTAGATCAAGCCACTAAACATTCCTTTTCAAATGTAGGAAATGCCTAGTCTTGCCCAAAGCTTTTAAAGGCAATTTAACTCATGTCTCGTAGGTACAGAATTCCAGGAATGTTCAGTTCTTCAGGTCAAAGGACTTAAACATGACAACATTAAGGATAAACGAAACCAGTTCTGTTGTAACCTAGCAAGAGAGAAATGTCTCAAAAAGCCTATATGAAGAATAAGAGTGAGCACTGCAATTGACTGAGTGCCATTAAAAGGCATGAATGTTGTGATCCTGCTTATCTGTACCAAGCTTGTCAGTGATATTTCTTACTATTTATATACAGCAAGATTTTGATTATAAGGAGGTAGTGAGAATTTTATGATTATTTTATTTTGTGGTATATTAAAGCATTTTTTTTTTTTTTTTTTTGCATTTAGGATTTTTATTATTTTATAGTACATTATTTTTACATACAAGGTTTTTGTTTCATGGGAAAATACAACAATTTTTTTTGTTGTTGTTGTTGTGATGAATTGTAGGAAACTACTAGAATGAGCATTTCTGTTTCCTAATGTTTCCCGGGCTTCATTCGTGTATGACTGTGAAGTTAATAAATATAGGTAAGGGGGCACAGAGTTAGCAAGACACCTTTTTCCCTGTTTCTTTATTTGCTTTGTTTCTCTCTATGGATTCATTTTTTATGTTTTCATTTAAATAACATGAATCTCAAATAAAATACTCAAACATAAGGAAATAACAGATCTAACTTTTAGAAAATATATTCCAAAGGTTCAGCAGCTGAAGCACATTGTATAACACAGGCAATATAAATGCAGGACATATTTATATAGGTAACACAAACACAATTCTTCAGTCCTACAACACGTAACCTTGCAAGGTTGTAGTAAATGTTGTTGAAAATAAACTTACATACTGATATATTTATAAATATAGCAATACTACATATTCTCATAAATATTACAGTAGTTCAGCTGGCTACCGCCTAAGATGTATGTGTAGTGTGTGTGTGTGTGTGTGTGTGTGTGTGTGTGTGTGTGTGTGTGTGTGTGTGTGTGTGTGTGTGTGTGTGTGTGTGTGCGTGCGCGCGTGTGCTCATGCTCAGAGGATGTATGTTTGGGATATGGAAAAAGGCCAGACCATCTCTTTCCACTCCCTACTAGTCTAGTAAACTGTGTGGATACTGCATCTGTCCATAAGGTCACTATGTGTATAGCATGCAACTTCACAGCCATGGGTGAATTACAGTACAGTCTACCTTTCAGTTTTGAATTTGCCTGCCAAAGAATCTTTGGATTACTTCCAGTTTGCATTGGTTTGTTTCTAAATAAAAAGTGAGCATAATATTTAATGTCAGGCTGTACTAAGGTTTGAAAGTGTATTGGCATAAGATATTTACTTGCAGTAACGCCTAAATGCACCTGATGCCCCAATAAGCATGTCTTTTAATATCATTAATATTGCAGGAAAATTGTGAAAGTATTTGATATCACTATAACCAGATTTCTTAAGGTTTTTATTTGGCTCATAACCGAGTTATTAATGACATAAGGGTATCTGGGGTTCCCCCAGGTACATAACAGTTTGTGATATTAAATTTAATTGGATTTTTTTATCTTGTGCCATATGTTGTTCAAATACCTTTAGAAAGTAACACACACTATTAATTTGAGGAGCTGCTGTTCTGATTTAGATCTTAATCCTGAAGTAAAATGTATTAAATACATTTTGTGTAAGTACAGGACTTACTGGAAGACTACAAGGACTAAACTAATTCTTATTTTGATTTTTATTCTAACCAACTTGTGTCTTCCCATTTACCAATATTGTTACTTGTCTTAAGAGTTTAAGGCACTCTGCAGAGAGTCCTAACACTTTCTACAATTCCTTCATGATGGATACTATTAAAGGCATTGGAAGAATCCTCAAATATGAAATATGCTCGGAAACCTTTGTCAATATTTTTATTACACTTGTATAAAATGTGTTAAATTGGTATGTCATGTGTTAGCCAAGACAGGAAAATGAGAAATAATTATTTTTAAAAAAAATTTCCCAAGACAAATGATAGGTTAAGAGGCCTGTGAATACTTAAAAGCTAGGGTCAACACACACACACACACACACACACACACACACACACACACACACACACACACACACGCACATGCACACGCACACGCACACACACACGCACACACACACGCACACACACAAACACACACACAAACACACATATATATATATATATATATATATATATATATATATATATATATATATATATATATAGGTCTCATTTAGGTGATCGGAGTTTCAGAACTTTGAATCTCATATGGCTGAAACCATAGGTCTGAATTTTTAAAACTTCGACACTTCTGGAAATCTCCATACTCGAGGAATGGGACTATTCCCTTTTCCTTGCTGTACTGCGATCTCGGAGCTAGTATATTTAAATAGTGGGGTGCAGTGGGAGCTTTTCCCCCTGCATACATGTGTATTAATTTGTTTTTGTTTTGTCTTGTTTTTTATTTTTGAATGTTCGAAATTTTAAAACTTCGACGATATGGTCCCGGCCATATGACATTCGATGTTTTCAAATTTCAGTCATTCAAAGTAGATCAATATCTATATATATATATATATATATATATATATATATATATATATATATACATATAGACACACACACACACACATATATCTATATCTATATATATATATATATATATATATATATATATAGATCACCCTTAGTATGTTGAAAGGCTACTACATCAAATTCCACTTCACCAACATTGCAGAACATCGACAAATGAAGAGCCGAAGTTTCCTGCATGGTAAGTTACTGTTTGGCCATCCACCTGAACTCTGCCCTGTACCCCAGCAGTAATGCATTCTCGGAGCTGGAATATTAAGTTATGGGGGTGTGGGGGGTGGTGTAATGGCAGTTTTTCAGTTCTGGATGGCCAAACGGTAACTTACTGTGCGGGAAACTTCGGCTCTTCATTTATCGATGTTCTGTCATGTCGGTGAAGTGTAATTCGATGTAGTAGGCTGTCGACGTACTAAAGGTAACCCATATATATATATATATATATATATATATATATATGTATATATATATATATATATATATATATATGTATATATATATATATATATATATATATATATATATGTGTGTGTGTGTGTATGGCCCCAACATTGCTGTAATGGGTCATCAGTCTAGTCATCCTACTTAGCAAATGAAACCAAAGAGTAAATAAAGTATAATAAGCTAGTTATCATGACATCCACTCAGCCTACTTTGATCTACTTGAGTCCATCAAGATACAACCAAACACCCTGGTTTTGGGTGACTTTAATTACCCATCCATTTACTGGGTAAATTATACGTGCTCTAACTCACTTGCCCAAAGGTTCCTGGACTTGGTTAACTCCAATGTCCTGGACCAGCTGGCTGACACACACACACACACACACACACACACACACACACACACACACACACACACACACACACACACACACATGGGGCTCAAACATCCTGGATCTGGTGCTCACCAACACTGCACCACCCCCTGGTGAGATCTAACCCCCAAATCAGTCCCTCTGGAAGTAACTATACCACAAGACACCCCCTTAGCAACAACTAGACTAAAAAACTTTTCTAAGGCCAATTACAACTTCTTATATGACAGGATAAATAACTTCATATCCCCTACTCCAATGATGCAACAGACACCTGTATTGAATTGTACACCAATGCTTTATACGAGCACCTGTACAATTGTGTTGACTCAGTATTACCTGATAGAACCAAAGCAAGATCTTCAAGGAAAAACAAACCCGCCTCATGGACAACTGCCATTAATAGGCTATACAGTACGAGAAAGAAATTGCTGTCTAAGAGTAGAAAGCAATGGTCTCAAAACTGGCAACATTCCCTCCTCAACATAAACAAGCAAATAAGACTCCTTGTGAAGTCTTCCAAAGCTAACTACGAATCCAAGCTAGCTTCCTTAATTAAGGATAACCAGAAGGTATTCTTTAGTTACATGCATAACCTTAAAGGTAAGGCCCAGATTTGCATTGAACTTGCAGTTAACAGTACTACATATACAGAACCTGTGGATATAGCAAACCTGCTGGCTGACAGGTTCAGTGAAAACTTCACTCCCCTGTCCTCTTCACATATACCGTAAAGCATCCCTAACACTTGTCCCTCACCTAGTATCTTAGAGGAGCAGGTCTTAAACCCCCTCTCCAAGGCCAAAAACACAGCCTCTATGGGACCTGACAACATCCCAGGCTGTGATCTACATGGGTTAAAACAGGAATTAGCATCACCATTGGGCATGATTTTCAATCACAGCCTAAGCACTGGCTCTGTCCCGGTGGAATGGAAAACAGCTACTGTCATCCTTTTGCACAAACGGGATTCATCCATGGACCCCAGGAACTATAGACCCATTAGCCTGACCAGCCTAATCTGCAAGGCGATGGAATGAATCATCATGGACCTTATTAGCAAAGATATAGGAAATCTCCAAATGCTCTACCCCACCCAGTTTGGCTTTGTCAAGGGGAGTCCATGCCTTTTAAATTTGGTGGACTTCTTCGAGACAGTCACCAAAGCCCTAGACAAGGGCAAATCTGTACATATGGCCTACCTAGACTTAGCAAAGGCCTTTGACACAATCCCCCACTCAGGCATCATTAATAAACTCACCCAGCTAGGTATCAACCCATATATTATAAGGTGGGTTGCAAACTGGCTCACTGATAGAACTCATATGGTTAAAATAGGGAACTCCGCCTCCTCCAGCAGACCTGTAACCAGTGGTGTTCCACAGGGATCTGTTCTGGGACCCCTACTCTTTGGAATCTACTTCTCCAAAGTACAGGCTAAAGCTAAAGAAATGTGGCTGACAAAGTTTGCTGATGACTGCAAACTGGGAGTGATCATTGAAACCTCTAGCAATGTCAACATCCTGCAAGAAGGGTTTACACAGACTGATGACTGGTGCAAAAGTCATGGTCTTAAACTTAATGCAAAAAAAAATGCATTATCATCCCATTTGGCAAGAATGATGTTCCTGCAAACTACCACATCAATAGCAATACCCTAAGCACAACGTTAGTACAGAGAGATCTGGGCACACAGGTCGACAGCAACCTTAACTTTGATCACCATGTCTCCACAGTGGTAAGAATGGTATTTTATATTGCTCATCTCATAAGTAAAAGCATTGCCTCCAGAAAAAAAGGAGGTTATAACCCCCATGTACTCTTCCCTCATCAGGCCATCCCTTTGGGATGTTCCTTTCCAAACACCTGCAGCAATTGGAGAGACCACAAAAGTTCCTTACAATGAAAATTCAGGGTCTTCAAAATCTGTCTTATGTAGATAGACTGAAATCATTGTAACTATGCATTGCATAGAGAGGAATCTCTGACCCAGCTTTAATGGAAATTCTGCACATTCTCAAATCAAATGGCACATGGGTCACTCACTCAAAGGGCATTAACCTGGTATGTGACATCAACAGAACTTGCTGGAGAGACAGATTTGTCTCACAGAGGTAATCCCACCTTTGGAACAAGCTTTCTATTCATGTGATACAAAGCTCCTCATTGGCCCTATTTAAGCGCAATTTAGATGATTGGATGGGTAACCAGAAATTTGCTCCAGGGGTTCCACCTGTGTCTCTCTTGGACAGGGGCAATAGATGCTGATTTTAGTATCTGCTTGAACCAGACACCCTTGGGAATAGTTGATCTTGGCTATGCTTGAAAGAACCCTGGGACCATTAGCCTAGTAACCTCCTATGATCCTATATAATATATTCAAATCAATATATTTTTAGGCGTTATATTTGAAGATCAATGAAATCCTGTAGAAAAAAATATTGAAAACCGTAAAGTTGCTGTTTTCTGATTTGTTTCATGAAACGCATGCACAATTGTATGACATAAAAAAACAGTAAGGACAGAAAACTCTAAAGCTTAATGTCTATTGATTTCTATCTCTGAACACAGCAGATCAGAATAAGAATATATTTAAAACCATGTTCTAGAAAATGAACTTTCATTTGTTTTTCTTCTGCAGCTATCTAACCTTCCTGGAATTAGCTTCTTACATATCTTAGCGTACCTTCGTTGAAGGTTGTGCGTCAGGGCTGGCAACTCAGTACGTAAAAATCTACTGCCAATCATTAATGGACCGGAGTTCCGCTGTGGCGACCCCTAACCAGGAAAAGCCGAAAGATACAACAACAACATATCTTCTATTACAGAGTCTCAACCCATACAATCGGAACAGAATTTGCAGAGAGGTATAAAATAATCCTAGACCAAACTGAATTGTAAGTTATGGTAACTTACATCATTACAGTTACAACATTTTATGGTAATCACTTAACTGCTGAGTATACTCCTTTATTCTAGGTCTACAAAATGAAAAAAATGACTCAGGAATGAGGCACACTTCTAAATTCATTTCTGTGACAGATGCTGGTTATACACGCTGATTCTGAATATATTAAAGAATCCTGAGACCCTTTTTTACAAGGATAGAAGCACAAATCTGCATGTGCAGTTCCAGTAAATGGTTGTCACAGCAGGAAGATTTCTTCCAGAAAGTGATGTATTTTTTGCATGTTGATAAAAGACAGGCTCAGAAGTGCATTCATATTTACTAACTCCTGACTTTGGTATGGTTTCATGCTGCTGTGAACAAAAAGCAGGTTCATTTCATATTGCTCTTAGCTTTAAACAGTAAATGTTATGAAAAATAAAACTGTCATTGGCCTGTTGAAGAAAAAAAAAACTGGAATTTGAAATGACAAGTTATAAAAAAGTTACCTTGCCTCATAAATCAGTTTATGTCTGGCAAGAATAGTTATTAAACAAAAGTGAACCGCTATTTGATTGTTATAATGAAGGTAGTTTCTGGTCAGTAAATGATGGATACTTTCAGAGATATTTAGACAGAGATGAATCCTGCTTTAGAGACAAAAATTCAAAAAGTACAATGCACATCTGTAGAAAAAGGGAAATACTTACCTGATAAACTGCTTTAATCTGCTAAATTATCAGACTACACATATAATGTAATGGTGTGACTAATACTGGCCATGCATATCAAACCAAAGAGAATGTGACTTCAAAAAGTAAGATGATATAAAGACACAATGGATTGGAAATAGTTATATATAAAATTCCTAGTTGGAATTATACCTTGTCCACCACATCAAGAGCTAACTTGCAACAAATTGTACAAAATTTTACTTCCAAAGACCTTTGCCCAGGTGTTCTGCACCATCCCACATAAATTACATCAATATTCCTTATGTAGGTAACTTTAGTTGTGTTACCATTGACTTACAAATTGTAAAGTCACTTCTTGCAGCCATTGCTAGACAATCCTAAAATTGAGTAAGTGAGCCTGAAAGAATATCACAGAGGAGCTCATTCATACAATTTAATTTGGCAGTGAGAAGTGATGGCAAAAAATATCTTTCTGTGTCACACAAGATACATTCTCCATGTCTTTCAACATATGTAACACTTCCTGTTCTTTACTAATGACCGTCGATACCATTTCAGGATTCTAGGATTTGACCAGCATATTACATAATTCTAGTTCTGTATTCTACAAGTCAAACAAAACCAGTACTGCATAAAAGAAAGGAAATGTTAAGGCTTACACCTTAAACAGTCTTTTCCTATCTGTTGTAAAAATGTAGAATTTCACATATATGTATATGTATATGTATATGTATATGTATATGTATATGTATATGTATATGTATATGTATAAGTATATGTGGATTCCCTAGACAATCTCAAAATAGTGGATGGAAAATGTCACAAAAACAAACAGAGAAAAAAAAAAGACCGGAAAGTCCTTGCTTCAACTCACTGCAAGGACTTTCCAGTCTTTTGTTTTCTCAATCTCAAAATGTCGAATTTCAGTATTTTGAGACTAAATAATCATAATTCCACATACCCAAAAACCCACAACTGCGAAAACCACAATCGCAACCAAACACATGCACACATACACACACACACACACACACACACACACACACACACACACACACACACACACACACACACACACACATACACACACACATACACTTACCTAACTACACTACAACAAACAAAACACACACAAACGCAACATAACATACAAACACACCTACCCTACCTATAAGCAGGGGGGCAAACCTCCCTGCACCCCCCATCCCCCTACTTATATATACTAACTCTGAGGTCACACTAAACACATAAACACACAAAAATCACACTCACACACACTAAAATCCCTGCTCAATAACCTTACGTAAACACCACTTACCTGAATCCCCAGCTAAATCCACAAACCGCACCGCACTTCATGAATGCAATGCCATAATAGAGGATTTGACATTTCTAGATTCAATATAGTGCAGTTTCACGTAACTGCACTATCGACTATTCAGTCTCAAAAAATACTGAAATTCAACATTTCAGTATTTCGAGATTGTCTAGTGACCCCGTATATGTATATCTAGTATATCTATATCTATATCTATTTATCCAGCCATCCATCCCACTAAAATTTCATGTTGTTTTAAATATGCACTAACATTGCAACAGACAGACACACACACACACACACACACACACACACACACACACACACACACACACACACACACACACACACACACACATACACACACACACACACATGCATACATGTGAATGTGCACAAACACATTGACAAATAAATAAACACACATATAATGAGAGGATATTTGTGGTTAAGAAGTTGCAATGCTACAAGTGGGGAAACCTTGGGTGAGTGAGATGAAATACCCAGACTGACTTCTGAAATAGCAGACCATCTTCTGTCAGCATCTTTTGATGTTCCCAAACCTTTCACTAGTGATCATTCCTTTCATATTTTTTGTTTATCATTTTGTGAGGATCAGTGTTGCTGTTAGTTATTTATTTTTGTATTTTACAATGCTTAAAGTGCTTCTACTTTTATGTTTTGCTTTACAAAGAAATATACCTTTTCTGCTTTCTTTTGCTAGTGGCTATGAGTCTTATATAGCATTTTTTTTGCAGGGGAGAAGGGGAAGCTACTATTTCAGTAGCTTGGCAGGTTCTCAAGTTTGGTTAAAAAGTTCAAGGCCAAGTGGCCATCAAGGAACTTGGTGTACTTGATCTCATGTTGAAAGTTGCAGGTCCTCCATGAAGCCATCCAAATCCATGTAGAAGTTACGAGTTTGTTTGTCTGTTTTTAATTGAAGTGGGAGTTCATTCCATAGTTTGAGTTATAATATTGTCATGTTTCAAAGACCAGGTAATATTAAATTTTATTGAGAGTGATTGCCCTCTTGTGTTCAGATCACTTGGGGGAGTACTTAAGGCAATATGTTTCAAATGATAATGAAAACATTAATGATATATATGTCAGGTATAGCTATTCTCTACGAAGGCAATAAGATGGGGGGGGGGGTAGAAAGGAATAAGAGAGAGAGAGATGCTGGAGTCTGTTGAGATAATGCAAGCAGTGAAGCCATTCAGTTCTATTTGTGATGATTAACTATATGTTCTGCAAGTACACCAGATGGTTATCTATCGAACAGGGTGCAGGATTCTATTAATCTCTGATAAGGGCTATGTAAAAGGGAACATTTATCACTCTGTCAAAATCCCATGGAGGACCAGGTGAGCAACTTTATATGCTTTGTGTACGGTGTTGTCTATATCAGTGTTGAAGCCTCAGTAATGGTACAGAAGGAGAGGTCACCTACAAGGATTCCAAGTTCTTTTACTATTTTGTCTGCTTTCAGTTGTTGTCTATCACTAACAAATAAAGTTGTTGGTTGCTAAATGCCAGAATAATGCATTTTTTTGACATCACTGAAGGAAAGTTCATTACAACAACACCATTCATATGTAATGTTATGTTCTCTGAAGGGAGATTGTACCAATGGGGATAAAGACAAATTGTGTTGCATCATACACAATTCTTCTTTCTTCACCTTTTTTGGATCTAATTATAGGAAGCCTTGTTATTATCACTGCATTTTATTCTAAGTAGCCAGTATGAATCATAGTGGTTGTATTGGGAGCATAGTGTTGTGTTGTTAATTCTAAGTACTCCATTGTGTTAGTGCATGATTTTACTGTATATGAGGAGCTCTAGCAACTGGTAAATAGACAGACGAAGTAGGGGATAGCAATGATGACGTAGTCAAAACACATATTTGATAATGTAATCTGAACACTCCTGACATGCCCCTTTCCTGAAATACATGTTTTTTTTCCTTTTCTGTTATCACACCTGTTATATGAGGGCTTTAGACATAAAGCTTAGTGTCTGCGCCATTTGTTTATGTGGCAGATAGATGATAGAGAGATATATGGACAGATAGATAGATATATAGATAGATAGATAGATAGATAGATAGATAGATAGATAGATAGATAGATAGATAGACAGATAGATAGATAAATAAGCAATGAGATAAATATAGCTACAAATATAGATGTATGGATCACATAGAGGTCTGGTAAACAAAGGAGCAAGACTCTTACAGCAGATAAATACAGAGCACAGAGGAACGTCTGTGCAAAAATATTTGCAGATCAATGGGTTGGAATAAGATACGGATGTCATCCATCACTTACTGTTTCATTACTTTCTGGTAAGCCTACAATATTTATAGTTTGCTTTTACACACCTTTCTGCTTCTGTTATTCTCAAATTCAAAATACTTCAAATAAAACATTATTTGAAAAAATATATTTTCAGCCCTACCTTTATCAGACCATCATAGGAGATATGTAGATTTTCAGTGAAGAAATAAATGTTTTAGCATATTACCTCATGAATGCATAATGATACATTGGTGTTTAAGAATGGGTTTAGGCTAAAAAACAAGACTCCACTACCTGTAGGCATGTTTTATCCTTGTTGGGAATCTTCAGTACAGCAGATGAAATTTGTATAATTGATGATATTTTCCAGGGCTTTTCTCTTTAGATCCTGTACACATCTGATACTGGACTTTTTTTTTAATCTTGTTTGTATCCAAAGCCCAAAACATCAAAAGATCTATTCAGCTTTTTTAACAGTTACCTCCAAAATGCTGCAATGTTAATTTTTAGCCTTTAATAGCCTTTAAAAATCTTGTATTCAAATGCAGTGCTATTGTCTTTAACACCACTTCAAAAAATTACAGAAAAGAAACACCTCTGAACACAGGAAATGATTACACCCAGCAACAGTTTGTCTATATCATTCAGTTTAAGTACTGTGTCAAATTACTACATAAAATCTCTCTGTATCAACAATAACCAACAAATCATTAGTCAAAACACTTACATTCATAATGTTGTTTATACAATTCCAGAGTTACTAGTAAAGGATGAGAATTCTTTCACCATGTTTTAACATTGAACTCATATATAGCAAAGGGCTAAAGTTTGAAACCCACACTGTACGAAACTATGAGTCTAAAGGTAGCGGGATATTGTTTTTTGCCCCTTTCTGTCATACTGACAGCTGCCCATGTCCTTTGCTGTGTCTACCATCAGTCTAATCTCCCCCAGTCAATGTTGAATTTCAAGGTGGGGTCAGTAAGGAGCTTAAGTGTGTCCTGAGGGCGGTGCTGTCTAACTTCAAGCTAGGTGTTTTTCTTTTCTAACCTATCCAAGATTCCACCCCCTCTCATATGTTTACCAACCTCTTCCGTGGGCTTCTCCCCTAATTGGACCATGCCTACTCTTAGGCAATGTCATCTGTCAATGCCCTCCCTCCTTGGAATGATCCACTTATCCCTTCCTGTCAGAGCACTTCAGACACCAGAGACATTAGTTGAACTCAGGTCGCCTGGGCCATAGTTTAGGTATTATCCCTCTATACCTTAGCACCACCTGAGAGTCTAAGTATTTTGACACATTTAGACACTGCCAAAGAAAATTCTTGTGTTGTGTGTGGGGAGGTGGAACTTAATAAAATGTTTCCATATGAAATACATTACATTGTTGACCCTCTGTGTGTTTAATAAACTGTCAATATTATTGTAACTTTTTATAACCTTATTAAATAAGGTTTTTACTGTCACACTGTTTGTAAATCTTTTCTAGCTAGTTTCACTGTGTGTGAGGTATTAACTTGAAATTTTCTCCATCTGTTAAACATGTTTGAGTTTGTTTGTTCTGATTTCCTGCCAAGGAGTGTATCACATAGGTTCATAGGTTCATAGGTGTGCACTAGGCTAATGGCCCTGGAGCCTTTACAAGCCTAGCCCATAGGATTACCCTGGCATCATGCCACCCAACCTTAGCTCTTAGTGCCTCTGTCAAGTAGAACCATTGGAGTAATTCCTGGGGTGAATTTTCTATTTTCCATCCACTCATCAAGATTTCTCTTGCAGACGGCCAGTGAGGTGCTCTGCTTGACATGTATGGGAAGTCTATTCCATAGCATGGGCAGTCTGTAGGTTATGAACCTGTCCCTCCAGCATGTTCTGTTGATTGTGGTAATGAGGTTAAGATGTCTGGAGCATGTGGTGTGGAGGGATTGGGATTTCTTTAGATGTAGCATTTCTAACAGAGCTGGGTCAGGCATGGCTTTGTAAGTCAAGCAGAGATTGCCTGTAAGTAGGTGATATGAGACAGATAATAGTTGGAGTTTATTGAGTGTGTCCATATAGGACAAGTATTTAAGGCCTAGGATCCTCTTTGATAGGTACTTTTGCGGCCTCTCCAGTTTTTGCAGGTGTTTAGTGAGGTACATGCCAAATGGGGCATTGTACTCAATGATTTGCCTAATGAGGGAAGAGTAGAGAGAGACAATGACCTCTTTCTTCCTGGATGCAAAACCTTTAGTAATGGGATGTAACACATAGAAGGAATTTCTGACCACAGTGGCAACGTGGTGGTCAAAAGAGAGGTTGCTGTCAACCTGTGTTCCCAGATCTCTTATAATGCCTTATGTGTTCAGTGGGCTACCATCAATGTGGTAATTCAAGGGAACTGGGTTTTTCCCAAGGGGGATGATGACACATTTTTTGGCATTGAGCTTAAGGCCATGGTTCTAACACCAGTCGTTGGTGTCATTGAGGCCTTTCTGTAGGCTGTCAATATCACTTAGGGAGTTAATAATAGCTCCCAACTTGCAATCTTCTGTGAACTTTGTCAGCCAGAGTCCTTTCATGTTGGCCTGGACTTCAGAGAAGCAGATACTAAACAGGAGAGGACCCAGGACTGAACCCTGTGGGACTCCACTCGTGGCTGGTCGGCAGTCTGACTTGGAGTCAACTACTTTCACACTGTGGGTTCTGTGAGCCAGTTTGCAACCCACCTAGTGATATAGGGGTTGAAGCCTAGCTTAGTGAGCTTTTCTATGATTCCTGAGCGGGGAGTGGTATCAAAGGCCTTGGCCAGATCAAGGTAGGCTGTATGAAACACCTTGCCTTTATCCACAGGTCTGGTGACTGACTCAAAGAAGTCGATCAAGTTGAGCAGGCATGATCTACCCTTCACAAAACCAAACTGTATAGGATCCAGAATTTGGAGATTCCTTATATCCTTGTTTATTAGGTCCATGATAATGTGTTCCATAGCTTTGCATATCAGACTCATCAGGCTAATTGGGCAATAATTAACAGGGTCCGTAGTTGCTCCTCCTTTGTGGTGTGGGATGACTGTAGCAGTGTGCCATTAGGTAGGGACAAAGCCTGAGTTGAGGCTGTGATTAAACAGGGCACACAGGTGAGGTGCCAGTTCACGCTGTAGTTCATGTAGAACACAGCCAGGAATATTGTCAGGTCCCATAGAAGCTGTATTCTTGGTCTTGGACAGTGCTGTTTTAACCTGTGCAGCAGTAATACAGGGTATGTGCAATCTACTGGTATTGTGATTGGTCCTTTGGGGAGGGGTAAAGTTAGCACTGAATTTGTCGGCCAGTATATTGGCAATATCTGTTGGCTTGGTATAGGAGGTACTATTGTGCAGTGGCTCAGAGCAAATATGGGTATTGCTGTGGAGATACTTTATATAACTATAGATGGCCTTGTGGCTGTCTTTAATATCTGCTGCAATTTTGTTTTCATAGCTAGCTTAGGATCTGATGAGGGATCTCAACCTTTTGCTGAGGCTGATAAGAGAGTTTTTCCAGTCTTGGGACTTTGTCTTATTCCATCAGTTTTTTAATTCTGTTGTAGTGTTTGTCTATGGCAGGGGACCACCAGGTTAGCTTCCTTTTTTTGAGGAGAGCATCTTAATTCTATTGGGTATGGTGAGATCCATGCATTTGTGTACTTGTTCATACAGTGCATTGTTGTATGATTTGGCGGTCATGCAAATATTCTCCATTTGCATGGGTGCCGTGAAGTTAACCTCCTCTGATTTTAGGAGCCCAAAGTTAGCTTTGGAGAAGTTTTTCATGGTGGCTACCTTTGTGGGGGGGTGGGGTGGATTTCCAAGGTGATTACTTTGTGGTCGGATCTAACTAAGGAAGAGTTACTATTGGTGTAGAGCAACAGTCGTCCATGTTAGTAATGACCAGGTAAAGGATGTTGTTACCTATAGTGGGGGTAAGAATGAACTGGTCCAGAGCATTGGAATTAATGAATTCCAGAAAGCATTGGGCAAGTGTATTGGTACATTAGTAGTTTTCCCAGTTAATGGAGGGGTAGTTGAAGTCACACAGTGTGAGAGTGTTAGGTTGGACCCTAATATTCTCCAGGGTGCTAACGAACGTGAAGTGTGAGTTTTGGGACATGGTTGGGAACCTATAGCAGGCTACGACCTGAATTGCTGTCTTACCCATTGTTAGCTGCACCTGAAGTATCTCAGATGCGTTATGTTGGGCTACCAGTCTGGAGGTGTGTGCATCCTTTATGAATATGGAAACACCACTGCCTTTGGAGCTCCTGTCTAAGTTCTGGGGCCGAAAGGTGTGGAATGAGTTATAGCCTGGTAGCGCAGGGGTGCTTTCTGCTGCCTTGAACCAGGTTTCTGTTACACCACAAATGTCGATGTTCTCCATTTTAAGGAGTGCTTCAAGAGAGTGCATTTTGAGATTTAGACTTCTAGCATTGAGCAGCATGACTCTCAGATTGCATTTGTTTGTAGCTATTATGGTGGTAATTTGAACTTTGGAACACTGCCTAAAAAAGGCACTATAGCAGTGGCAAGACCCTTGGCCAGTATCCGGAAGCCCAGGGGTGACAGATGCAGGCCATCTCTGGCATAGCATCAAGGTCTGCCAATCATGTCATCCCAGGCAGACAGATACTGGATCCCCTTAGAATGGCACCAAAAACTTAGCCAAGTGTTGAAATCAATCATGTTCTGCTTGTACTGTGGTATCATTCTGGGTGATGGTAGGATGTCTCTCAGGGCTAGGGTCATACCCACCTGGGCTGCATAATCCGAGAGCTCCTCCGTGTCTCTTTTCATGTAGTCCAGGAAGGTACATCTCAGGTTATTCACACCCACATGTACAATGACAGAGTCATATTTGTACCTGTTGTTGAAGGACCTGAGTGCATGTATTATGTGGTGGATTCTGGCACCTGACAGGCAGCTGACTGTTACTTTCTCCTTATTCAACCTAGTGAGTGGGACGTCAGTGTGCCTCACTATCGAGTCACCTATGACTAGTGTGTTGTGCATGCTGTTTTGCCTTGGGGGCTTTGGTTGAGTGGCACTCTGTTTAGGAGAGTTATGTGTCTCGCCATTAGTGTAAGTCCATCTCTCACAAGTCTGAGTGTTGGGAGGTAAGAGGAGGGGGTTATCAGTGTACATGAGGCAGTTCTACATTGCCTCAAGATGCCCAAGTTTATCAGGTTAATGGGAGAAATCACAGGGAACTGACCTTTAGACATGCCTGGAGGGGTGGGCATTAATAAATACTGGAGCTGTTTCTTTGTAGAACATTTAGTGCTGGTAGTACTTTTGTGTGCTTCAATAATTGCTACAAGAAGTCTGGTAAAGTGCTAAACTAATAAGCTAGTAAAAGTGCAGCAGAGGAGAGAACTAGCAGATCTAAGAGAAAAATTGAAGAGCAGACTTGGCACCGCTCAGAAGCTTACAAACCTCTTGGATACAGCAAATCTTTTTATTATTTATTATTAATATCCATCCCTCCAGGCATATCTAAAGGTCAGTTCCCTGTGCTGTCTCCTATTAACCTGGTGAACTTGGGCATCCTGAGGCATTGTTAGCAACTGCCTCATGTACACTGACGGCCCTCTTCTCCTACTTCCCAACACTCAGACTTGCGAGAGATGCACCTATACATCCAAATTGGAAGCCACGCACTGTCCAGCCAAAACCAGAATAGATGGTCAAGAGGAGATGGTCAACACTTGCACCACACCACATGGAACACATAGCCCTCCAGAACACACACCAGCACTGCCTTCACATAAGAACACAAACCGCACACTCACCTTCATGGAGGCTCTCAATAAAAATCTACCCAAACAGCAGAGACCTACAAGGCAGAGACACACTCGACCACCACAACACAACACTAATCATGACACATAACTCTCCTAAGCAGTGTGCCACTCAACCAAAGCCCCTAAGGCAAAACAGCATGCCCAAAATACTAGTCATAGGTGATTCGATAGTGAGGCACACTTATGTCCCATTCACTAGGTTGAATAATGAGAAAGTAACAGTCAGCTGCCTGTCAGGTGCTGGGATCCACCACATAATGCATGCACTCAGGTCCCTCAACAACAGGTACAAATATGACTCTGTCATTGTACATGTGGGTGTGAATGAACTGAGACATACCTCCCTGGACTACATGAAAACAGACATGGAGGAGCTCTAGGATTAGGTTGCTCAGGTGGGTATGACCCTAGCCCTGAGCAGCATCCTACCATCACCCAGAATGATACCAAAGTACAAGCAGAAATTACTGATTTCAACAATTGGCTAGGTTTCTGGTGTCATTCTAAGGGGATCCAGTATCTGTCTGCCTGGGATGACATAGGTTCATAGGTTCATAGGTTCATACTAGGCTATCTGCCCTGGGGCATTTATAAGCCTAGCCCGATTGTGTTTGTCTTACGCCACCCCTTGATTTGAGTATACTGTGCCCTATTTAAAGTTTAGTTTACTGTGCCTCTGTCTAATAGTGACATGGAAGTAATCCCCGGGACAAACCTACGATCCCCCATCCACTCATCAAGATTCTTCTTGAAGAGAGTCAGTGAGGTGCTCTGTCTAACATGAACTTGAATTCTATTCCAGAGTGAAGGGAGCCTCTGGGTTATGAATCTGTCCCTCCAGCATGTTCTATTTATTTCTGTGCTGAGGTTCAGGTCCCTCGAGCACATGGCTCTAAGGGATTTAGATTTACTGAGGTGGAGCATGTCCATTAATTCTGGGTTGGACATAGCTTTATATGTCAGGCATAGATCGCCTCGAAGTAGGCGGTATGCAACTGAGTAGAGCTGGAGTTTTTTTAACCGAGCAGCATATGGCATCTGTTTGAGTCCCTTGATCCTCCTGGTGAGGTACTTTTGGGGTCTTTCTAATTGCTGCAGGTGTCGGGTAAGGTACATCCCAAAGGGGGCATTGTATTCTATGATGGGCCTGATGAGGGATGAATAAAGGGCACGATTACCTCTCTTGATCTAGATGTGAATCCTTTCATGATGAGGTGGGCTATGTAGAAGGTCTTTCTAACCACTTTGGCAATGTGGTTGTCAAAGGAGAGATTGCTATCAACTTGGGTCCCCAGATCCCTAATTACTTTCTCTGTACTTAATGGGTTACCACCTATGTGGTAATTTGTGGGCACATTGTTTTTGCCAAAGGGTATGACTATACACTTTTTGGCATTTAGCTTTAGACCATGGCTCTGGCACCAGTTATTCGTCTCTTCGAGACCTTTTTGAAGGATGTTTGTGTCAGCTGCAGAGTTGATTATGGCGCCCAGTTTGCAGTCATCTGCGAACTTGGTGAGCCATAGTCCTCCCACGTTGGCCTGTACCTCAGAAAAGTAAATACCGAACAAGAGAGGTCCCAGGACAGAACCTTGTGGGACGCCACTTGTGACCGGTTTCGAGTCTGACATGGCTCCAGCAACTCTGACTCTGTGGGTTCTGTCTTTGAGCCAGTTTGCGACCCATCTTGTGACATAGGGTTTATATTTAGGCTGGATAGCTTATCTATGATGCCCGAGTGGGGTATTGTGTCAAATGCCTTTGCGAGGTCCAGATAGGCTGTGTGGACTACCTTCCCTTCATCTATGGCCTTGGTGACTGTTTTGAAGAAGTCAACCAGGTTCAAAAGGCAGGATCTGCCCTTGATGAAGCCAAATTGGGTAGGATCTAGTGTCTGTAGGTCCCCAATGTCTTTGTTTATGAGTTCCATAATGATCCTCTCCATAGCCTTGCAGACTAGGCTAGTCAGGCTTATGGGGCGATAGTTTCCAGGGTCCGCAGAGGCGCCACCTTTGTGGAGTGGGACCACTGTTGCTGTAAGCCATTCTTTGGGCACATATCCTGTAGTGAGGCTGAGATTGTACAGCAGTTTTACTTGAGGGATTAGTTCTTCTTGGAGTTCATGTAGGACGCAACCTGGGACACCATCTGGTCCCATGGAAGCAGTGTTTTTTGCTTTGGAGAGAGTGGCCTTCACATGAGCATCAGAGATGTTTGGGAGGCTGCACTCTGCCGGGATAGATACTTGCTCTTTTGGGGGGGAGGGGGTGGAGAAGTTTGCACTGAATCTGTCTGCCAGGATATTGGCGATATCTGTGGGTTCAGTGTATTTCTTGTCGCTTAGAATCAACTCAGAACAAGTCTGGGAGTTGCATCCCAGGTTCCTAACATAACTGAAAAAAAACCTTATGATTGTCTTTAGCATCCTGTGCAATTTTTCTCTCGAAGCTGGCCTTGGAGGATTTTATGAGGGATGCTGCTACCTCTAGTGGGGACAGACCTTGATGCTTTGCCAGAGATGGCCTGCATCTGTTACCATTGGGCTTCCGGATACTGGCCAAGGCTCTTGTCACCCCTATAGTGCCTTTTTTAGGTGGTGTTCCAAAAGACCAAATTACCACCATAGCAGCTACAAACAAATGCAATCTGAGGGTCATGCTGCTCAATGCCAGATGTCTAAATCTCAAAATGCGTTCACTCAAAGCACTCCTTAAAATTGAGAAATTGACATTTGTGCCTTAACAGAGACCTGGTTCAAGGCAGCAGAAAGCAGCCCTCCACTACCAGGCTATAACTCAGGTCACACCTTTTGTGCCCAAAACCTGGATCGAAGATCCAAAGATGGTGGTGTTTTCATATTCATAAAAGATATGCACACCTCCAGATGGGTAGCCCAACATAATGCATCTGAGATACTTCAGGTGCAGCTAACATTGGGTAAGACAGCAATTCAGGTCATAGCCTGCTATAGATCCCCAACCATGTCCCAAGACTCACACTCCACGTTCCAAAGCACCCTGGAGAATATTAGGGTCCAATCTAACACTCTCATACTGAGCAACTTCAACTACCCCTCCATTAACTGGGAAAACTACTTATGTACCAATACACTTGCACAATGCTTCCTGGAATTCATTAATTCCAATGTCCTGGACCAGCTCATTCTTCCCCCCACTAGAGGTAGCAGCATCCTTGACCTGTTCATTACTAACATGGGTGACCGCTACTCTACACCAATAGTCAACTCCTCCCTGGTTAGATCCGACCACAAACTAATCACCTTGGAAATCCACATCACCCCACCCCTCACCCCCCACCCAAGCACAAAGGTAAGCACCATGAAAAACTTCTCCAAAGCTAATTTTGGGCTCCTAAAAACAGAGGTGGCTAACTTCCCGGCACCCATGCAAATGGAGATCAGTTGCATGACTGCTGAATCATACACCGATGCACTGTACGAACACGTACACAAATGCATGGATCTCGCCATCCCCAACAGAACCAAGATGGTCTCCTTCAAAAAAGGAAGCCAATCTGGTGGTCCCCTGCAATAAACAAACTCTACAACAGAAGGAGGAAACTGATGTGGAATAAGGTGAAGTCCCAAGACTGGAAAAACTCCCTTATCAGCCTCAACAAAAAGTTGAGATCCCTCATCAATTCCTCTAAAGCTAGCTATGAAAACAGAAGTGCAGCAGATAATAAAGACAACCACAAGGCCTTCTATAGTTATGTAAAGAATCTCCACGGCAATACCCAGACTTGGTCTGAGCTACTGCACAATGGTACCTCCTATACCGAGACAACAGATATTGCCAATATACTGGCGACAGATTCAGTGCCAGCTTTACCCCAGTCCCCCCCTAGGGGCCAGTCACAATAACAGTAGATTGCCAGGCACCCAGTATTACTGCTGCATAGGTTAAAACAGTACCATCCAAGGACACGAATACAGCTTCTATGGGACATGGCAATATCTCTGGTTGTGTTCTACATGAACTACAGACTTAACTGGCACCTCACCTATGTGCCCTGTTCAATCACAGCTTCACCTCAGGCTTTGTCCCTACTGAATGGCACACTGCTATAGTCATCCCTCTCCACAATGGAGGAGTGACTACAGACCCTGGGAACTATCGCCCATTAGCCTGACGAGTCTGATATGCAAAGCTATGGAACGCATCATCATGGACGTAATAAACAAGGATATAGGGAATCTCCAAACTCTGGATCCCACACAGTTTGGTTTTGTGAAGGGTAGATCATGCAGGCTCAACTTGGTTAACTTTTTTGAGTCAGTCATAAGAGCTGTGGATGAAGGCAAGGTGGTTCATACAGCCTACCTTGATCTGACCAAGGCCTTTGATACCATTCCCCACTCAGGAATCAAAGAAAAACTCACTAAGCTACACATCAAACCCTATATCACTAGGTGGGTTGCAAACTGGCTGACAGGCAGACCCCACAGTGTGAAAGTAGCTGACTCTAAGTCAGACTGCCGACCAGTCACGAGTTGAGTCCCAAAAGGTCTGGTCCTATGTCCTCTCCTGTTTGGTATCTACTTCTCTGAAGTTCAGGCCGACACAAAGGGACTCTGGCTGACAATGTTCGCAGACAATTGCAAGTTGAGAGCTATTATTAACTCCCCGTGTGATGTTGACATCCTACAGAAAGGCCTCACTGAGACCAACGGCTGGTGTCAGTACCATGGCCTTAAGATGAATGCCAAAAAATGTGTCATCATCTCCTTTGTGAAAATCCTGGTTCCCATGAATTACCACTGAACACAGAATGTGGTATAAGAGATATGGAAACACAGGTTGACAGCATCCTCTCTTTTGACGACCACATTGCTGCTGTGGTCAGAAAGTCCTTCTATGTGGCACATCTCATCACTAAGGGTTTTGCATCCAGGAAGAAAGAGGTCATTGTCTCCCTCTACTCTTCCCTCATTAGGCAAATCATTGAGTACAATGCCCCATTTGGCATGTACCTCACTAAACACCTGCAACGACTGGAGAGGGTGCAAAAGTACCACACAAAGCGGATCCTAGGCCTTAAATATTTGTCCTATATGGACAGACTAAAAAAACTCCAGCTATTTTCTGTCTCATATCTCCTACTTAGAGGCGATCTCTGCTTGACTTACAAAGCCATTTCTGACCCAGCTCTGTTAGAAATGATACATCTAAAGAAATCCCAATCCCTCTGCACTACACACTCCAGAGACTTCAACCTCATTATCACAATCAACAGAACCTGTTGGAGGGACAGATTCATAACCCAGAGACTGCTCATGCTATGCAATAGACGTCCTATACATGTCAAGCAGAGCACCTCACTGGGCCTCTTCAAGATAAATCTTGATGAGTGGATGGGAAATAGAAAATTCACCCCAGGGATCACTCCAGTGGCTTTACTCGACAGAGGCACTGGGAACTAAGGACAGGTGTCATGATGCCAAGGTAATCCTATGGGTTAGGCTTGTAAAGGCTCCAGAGCCATTAGCCTAGTACACACCTATGAACCTATCAACCTGTAATAGTCACCAGCTTATAAAAACACTGTTTGAAAGCAAGTAAGACATTTTCTTTTTTTTTTTTTGCAGATGGTGGTGTCCATCATAGCATGCATCCTTTCATTGTCTACCTTCATGATTCAAGCTGAGGTGTTGCTCTGCTTGTCTTAAAAAGCCTGCTGCTTATTATTTCTCATGTTATTTTAGTACTTTGTTAGTGATATTTGTAATAGTCCTGATGTCTTCCTTTTAGGTGGACTCAAAGGCCACCAAAGCTGAATTTAATAGGGGTATGATGTTTTGGCAAATTAAATAAAGAAAACTCACTTTTCTATAACAGCAAACCCTAGTTTAACTTTCTAGCAAATGATTTTAAAGATGTCAGCTGTATCAACTATGTCACCTTCTGAAGATTATTCCTGAGCTTCAGCATATATATATATTATCATAATTATAATTATTATATTCACGTTGACACTTCTGTTTTAACTTTATTAGAATATAGATTTCCTTTTCATCTAATTGCAATACTCTCCATTCTGTTCTTCAGCAAAGAAGGTGGTATTCTCCATTGTAGTTCATTAATTATGTCATACCCTTCTTTGTTCAGATAACCAGTGTCTAACAGACTGCATTTGATAAAAAAACCCTTATGTTCAAAGCCCATCTCTTCTTGCATTCCTTTATAATATCCAGATTGTTACAAGAGGAGGTTGGCTGTTTTAATTTCTCCAAGTCTTTTGGGTTTCTAATACCATGATGGGAATGGACCTCATTCCTAAGTCAAAGTATGATTAAAGTTCATGAAATTAGCATTGTTTCAATCTTTGATGTTAGCCAAAAATGCTCTTCATAGCACCCACAATCTTCCCAGTAATGACTCCTTCTGCATTCATATGGAGTTACATGTATTGGTAACATATCCAAATATAATTGTAAAGACCTGTTGCCCCTACTACTATTGGAACTGTCTGGGTATCTATCTTTCACATTGCCCTCATTTCCTCCTGCCAGTGCTGGTATCGTATGACTTTGTGTCTCTCTTTACATAAGAAACTATAGTCACTGGATGTAGCAATTTCAATAATCAATGCTAATTTTGTCTTCTTTTCATGGACTACTATATCTAGTTTTCATATATCCATTTTATGAACTGATAGTAGTGGGCGATTCCATGTCATATAATCTTCATCATTTTCTATGATGCTTTGTGGCTCATGTTTCCAATGTTTTTCATCCATTTCAGTACTATAATGTTTGCACAATCCTCAGTGCAACAGTCTTGCCACATTATTATACCTTTCAGTATACAATCCTTCTACCATAAGTATATCACAACCAGCTGCAAGATGTGCAACTGTTTCCAGTTCTGTTTTACAAAACCTACATTTGTCAATTTCTCCCACATGTTCAAAGGACTTTGACCATAAACCAACGTATATGGAGCCCATTATCTTGGGACACTAATATTACCCTTTCATTGTTTAGTTTGAATTCACCTTTCCTTAACCATTCTTCCATTTGATCCTGATCAACATGAGGTTCTTCCAGGAGTTTTCTATACTTGCAACTATATTTATGTATTTTCCACATTTCTTGCCTTCTCATCTGATCCTTCATCTTATATTCTTCCTTTTGTTTTTTACCACATTGAGTTGCTGCCTGATTTTTGTCTACTTCTGGTTGGATTTCCTTTCCTACATGACACCGATATGCTTCTGCTAGACTAAGAAGGGAAGTTATCTTAGATTTATTCTCCATATGTTTTAAAACTTTCACTATGTTTGGATCTTGTGAGATCAGCAGATATGTATGCAGTCCCATGATTGTAAATGTATACATATAATCAATTTTGCAGAGGCCCTTCACTCCTTCGGAATGGGGAATATATCTTGGTATGCACTGATTTTTAAAAATCATTTGATGAGGATGAAACATCTTTCTTGTTTTTCTCTCTAACCTATCCAACATGTTTTTAGGGCCAAACAATCACTTCAAAGCTGTAAGTTAAGACAGGAAGAGCAAATTGGTTTATAGCTGGAATTTATTCCTAGATATCAATGGTTTTTTTTTTAGTATTAATTTAAGTCTTCTAAAATATTCCTTACTGAGTTTTATTCACATTTGTTCACATTTTATTGTTGATCTCTCATCAATTCCCAAATATTTATACACTCCCTCATGCTCAAGTTCTTTTATATCACATTCCTGTCCCAGACTGATATTTTCTTGGTGCTGCAGCTTTCCTGCTTTAAAGGTTGCTTTTGCACATTTATCAAGACCAAATGACATACTTGTATCAACTGAAAAGGTTTAACCACTTGCATTTGTGCCTTCAGTTCCTCATCTTATGAGCTGTACAGATTAAATTATAGCCATGAGAGAGAGAGAGAGAGAGAGAGAGAGAGAGAGAGAGAGAGAGAGAGATGTGAACTTGTAACTGACTGATGTAAAACTGTAACTACAAGTGATGTTCCTTATACTCTGTATATAACTGCTCATATGATATAATGTTCTGTAACCTTTCTTGGAGCTTTTCTCCCCGGGCCTCCACTAAAAATGGGTTTCTGACTCAGTGGAATTTCCTGGTTACCAAATTTCAATAAATAATTAAGTAGAAAGCTTAATTGGTTAAGGGCAAGACAGAATAGCAGCAGTGACAGAGAGTCATCCTAAAATATCCCCATTTGGATTTTTGTCCCTGTAATAATAATTTGTCCTTTATCATGGCTTAATTGCAAAGTGGTCTGTCAGTGTTTCATGGTCACTGTAATGTAATCGATCAGTGTAGGATGTATCTTATACATTTTTAAACACTCTTTTATCCACGAATGTGGGATACTATCAAATGCCTTTTTGTAGTCAATCCATTCCATACTTAGATTCTTCCCCTTTTTACAGTTCTCGGTTATGGCTTTATTTAATATCAAATGATCCTTTGTTCCATATGACTTCCTTTTATTACCCTTTTGTTCTATTGTCCTATTGTCACGAATGAGTTTTCTTCTAAATAACTATAAACTCTGTTGGTATAAATTCCAGTGTATAGTTTATAAGTCATCAGAAGGTAAGTTATTGATGTATAATTTTTAGGGCAGCTTGCAGGTTTACTCTTAAGTAGGAGCATTGTTTTTCCTGTTAGCCAGGATAGTGTCTGTTTGGGGGTGCATATAAATAATTGTTACTCATGGCTAAATCTTCGTGCAAAGATGTTAATACTTTTAACAAAAAGTTAGGTACTGCATCTGGGCCTGGGGTTTTCCAATTAGAAGCTTTTCTTAACTTTGTTTCAATCTCTCTGGCTGCTACTTTGTCCCATTTCATATCCTGTACCTCTGAACTTCTTATTCTTTCTTTTACTTCTTCTATCCATTTATCATCTTTGTTATGTTCCACAAGATGGGCGGCCACGGTGGTGCAGTGGTTAGCATTGCCGCCTCACAGCAAGAGGTTCTCCGGTTCGATCCTCGGCTGGGGTGCCTTCTGTGCGGAGTCTGCATGTCCTCCCTGTGGTTGCGTGGGTTTCCTCCGGGTGCTCCGGTTTCCTCCCACATCCCAAAGACATGCTGCAGGTGGATTGGACACTCTAAATTGGCCCTAGGTGTGCGTGTGAGTGTGCCTTCTGTGGAAGGTTGGGCGCCGGGCTGGCAACTCGACACCGTAAAACTCCACTGCCATTCAATGTGCGGACAAGGTGATCCGCTGTGGCGACCCCTAACCGGGAAAAGCCGAAAGAAGAAGAAGAAGTTATGTTCCACAAGATCTTCATAAATACTTCTCCAAAATGTACCTACTTTTTTTTGGGGGGGGAGGTCTTTCAATTCCTTTTACCTTGTTTCCCAGTTCTCTATAAAACTTTCTTGGGTCATCAATAAATTGCTTATTTTGTACTTTTCCTTTTTATTTATCTGTGTATCTTCTAAGTTTTTCTGCCTGTGCTGATATTTTAAATTTATTATTTGCGATAGTGTATGATAAACCCTGATCTGTTATAATACTGTGCATTGCTTTTATTGCATCTATCTTTCTAAGTATTTTTGTTGATCTGTTCTCTCTTCTATACTCTTCTAACAGTGACACTTCTTGTCTTAGTTGCTTTATCGTTTTCTCTATTTCATACTTCCATGATGGTATTCCATTTTCTCCCCTTCCTTTCCCTTACTACCCTGTGCTCTTGTGGTAGAATTCTATCTTTATTAATTTGGCTGCACAGTTATATATCCTGTTTACTTCTGTCATATAGCAAGGATCACTCTGGACAGCCCTAATTACTGTGTTCATTTGTTTTATCAGACTTCTGACTTTTTGGGTTTTATTGACCTTCTGCAGTCTACTTCTTTCATTGATCTTAATATGTCTATCTTTTATATTAAATCAAGCAACTCTTCTCTTAGCTCATTTTCTTCTAAACTGAGGGCACATTTTTTGTTCTTCATTTCCTGTGAGCATTCTATAGAAAGTTCTATAGCATCTTCCTGTAGCACAATCTCTTCAATTTTATCCTGTGTCATCCATTGCTGTGTCATATGGGAACTCACTGGCCTATCACTCCTCAACTTTAACTGTGTCAGAGTTCATAGTTTCCTGTTCCTTTCCTTGCTGTCCAGCTTCAGGTGAACATTTATACAGGTTTTCTGTGGAAAGCTCCAAAATATTTTCATATGGCAACTGATCAATTGCTTCCCATTTCACTGGTTTCTCCTTAATTTGGATGTCCATTGTTCTATCCTGCTTTGGTGCGTTCTGAGTTAAATTTTCTACAATGACTCATTCACTTTGCAGGTACTCCATAGCCTCAGTTTCTATTTCTTTAACTTCTCCATTACTGATCTTCTTTTCTACTTTTCCTCTTTGTCTTCTTATTTTTTGTATTGTAAAGTTTTCCATGTCCGGATTCCTTTGCCTGTATTTCTCTTCTAATAACTGTGGTGCTGCTCTTTTTATATTGATTATTTTTGCTTTCTCCTTTGCATAAATATTACACCGTATTAAATCTCTTTTTCTTTCCCATGTCCATATTTCTTCTTTAGATGTCTCCTGATCTTCCTGTTTCTACTTGCTTGGGGGAATAGGTTCATAGGTTCATACTAGGCTATCTGCCCTAGGGCATTTATAAGCCTAGCCAGAATATGTTTGGCTTTCGCCACCCATTTTAAATTTATTTTGCTATGCCCTTTTTCGAGGTTAGTATACTGTGCCTCTGTCTAACAGTGACACAGAAGTGATACCCGGGGTAAACCTACGATCTCCCATCCACTCATCAAGATTCCTCTTGAAGAGAGTCAATGAGGGACTCAGCCTAACCTGGACTGGGATTTTATTCCAGAGTGAAGGGAGCCTCTGGGTTATGAATCTGTCCCTCCAGCATGTCCTATTTATTTCAGTGCTGAGGTTCAAGTCTCTCGAGCGCGTAGTTCGATGGGATTTGGATTTTCTGAGGTGCAGCATGTCCATTAATTCCGGGTTGGACATGGCTTTATATGTCAGGCACAGATCACCACTGAACAGGCAGTATGCCACTGAGTAGAGCTGGAGTTTCTTTAACCGGGCAGCATATGGCATCTGTTTGAGCCCTTTGATCCTCTTGGTGAGGTACTTTTGGGGTCTTTCCAGTTGCTGCAGGTGTCTGGTAAGGTACATCCCAAAAGGGGCATTGTACTCAATTATGGGCCTGATGAGGGATGAGTAAAGAGGCACGATGACCTCCCCTGATCTAGATGTGAATCCCTTCATGATTAGGTGGGCTATATAAAATGTTTTTCTAACCACTTTGGCCACGTGGTTGTCAAATGAGAGACTGCTATCAACTTGGGTCCCCAGGTCCCTAATTACTTCTTCTGTACTTAATGGATTACCACCTATGTGGTAATTTGTGGGCACTTTGTTTTTGCCAAAGGGGATGACTATACACTTTTTGGCATTTAGCTTGAGGCCATGGCTCTGGCACCAGTTGTCTCTTTATATGAGGCCCTTTTGGAGGATGCTTGTGTCGGCTGGAGAGTCGATTATGGTGCCCAGTTTGCAGTCATCTGCGAACTTGGTCAGCCACAGTCCTTCTGTGTTGGCATGTACCTCCGAGAAATATATACCAAACAAGAGAGGTCCCAGGACTGAGCCTTGTGGGACACCACTTGTAACTGGTTTGGAGTCTGACATGGCTCCAGCAATTCTAACCATGTGGGTTCTGTCCTTGAGCCAGTTTGCAATCCATCTAGTGACATAGGGGTTTATATTTAAGCTGGTGAGCTTATCTATAATGTCCAAGTGGGGTATTTTATCGAAGGCTTTTGCGAGGTCCAGGTAGGCTGTGTGGACCACCTTCCCCTCGTCAATGGCCTTGGTGACTGTTTCAAAGAAATCAACCAGGTTTAAGAGGCAGGATCTGCCCTTAACAAAGCCGAACTGGGTAGGATCCAGTGTTTGTAGGTCCCCAATATCTTTATTTATGAGGTCCATGATGATCCTTTCCATAGCTTTGCAGACCAAGCTAGTCAGGCTTATGGGGCGATAGTTTCCAGGATCCGTTGAGGCACAACCTTTATGGAGAGGGACCACTGTTGCTGTACGCCACTCTTTGGGCACATATCCTGTAGTATGGCTGAGATTGAACAGTAGTTTTATGTTTGGGTTTAGCTCTTCTTGGAGTTTATGTAGGATGCAGCCCGGGACACCATCTGGTCCCATTGATGCTGTGTTTTTTGCTTTGGAGAGGGCGGCTCTTACCTGAGCATCTGAGATGTCAGGGGGGCAGCACTCTGCTGGGATAGATATTTGCCATTTTGGTGGTGGGGGGGAGAAGTTTGCGCTGAACCTGTCAGCTAGGATGTTGGCAATGTCTGTGGGTTCGGTGTATTTTTTGTCATTTTGGACTAATTCTGAGCATATCTGGGAATTACCACCCAGGTTCCTAACATAACTAAAGAAAGCCTTGTGATTATCCTTAGTGTCCTGTGCAATTGTTCTCTTGAAGCTGGCCTTAGACAATTTTATGTGTGCCCGTAGGTTTTTGCTAATACTGATCAGTGATGCCTTCCCTTTTTGGGATTTTGCTCTATCATTTAGTAGCTTCCTCCTTCTATTGTATAGTTTGTTTATGGCTGGGGTCCACCAGACAGGACGTCTGCCTTTGGAGGATTGGGTCTTGGTTTTATTTGGGATCGCATGATCCATGCATTCCTGAAGGTGTTCATAGAATGCGTTTATAAAGGATTCTGCGGTCTGGGCCGTATTTTACACAGGCCCGGGGGCTTTGAAGGATTCCACCTCAGTTTTGAGGAGTGTGAAATTTGCTTTAGAGAAGTTTTTCACTGTGGTTTTCTGGGCAGGGGGTGGGGTCGGGATGTGAATATCCAGTGAGATTAGTTTATGGTCTGATCTTACCAGTGAGGGATACACTTCTGGTCTGGAGCATAGAGTCCCCATGTTGATGGTGATGATCAGGTCCAGTATGTTTTCCCCTCTTGTGGGAGTGGTAACAAGTTGTTCCATAGCATTTGAGTTTATAAATTCTAGGAACCTTTGGGCTAGGGTGTTGGAGCTAGAGTAATGCTCCCAGTCTATGTTTGGGTATTTGAAGTCGCCCAATATAATGGTGTTTGGAGAGACCTTCATATTTTCCCGTGTTCTCAGGAAGGCCGAGTGGGGTTCCTGGGTTTGGGAGGGTGGTCTGTAGCAGGCTATAAACTGGAAGGCAGTTTTACCCACTGTTAGCTGCACATGCACCTACCAAATAGGTGGCAATCCACTGAGCACAGAAGAAGTTATCAGGGACCTGGGGACCCAGGTTGATAGTAGTTTGTCATTTGACACCCATGTAGCTAAAGTAGTTAGGAAGACCTTCTAGATTGCCCACCTTATCATGAAGGGATTCTCATCTAGATCAAGGGAGGTCATAGTCTCCCTATACTCATCACTCATCAGACCAATGATTGAGTACAATGCCCCATTCGGAATGTATCTGACCCGACACTTGCAGCAGCTGGAAAGGCCACAAAAGTTCCTCACCAAAAGGATAAAGGGTCTCAAACATCTGTCCTATGCTGCCCGACTGAAAGAACTCCAGCTCTATTCAGTCGCTTACCGCTTGCTCAGAGGTGACCTTTGCCTAACATACAAGGCCATGTCAAACCCAGATTTGATGAATATGCTGCACCTCAAAAATCTAGATCCATCAGAGCCACAAGGGCGGAGACTTAAACCTCGACACGGCTATTAATAGGACGTGCTGGAGGGATAGATTCATCACCCAAAGACTCCCTATGCTGTGGAATAAAATCCCGGTATATGTGAGGCAGAGCACCTCGCTGGCCTTGTTCAAGAGAAATCTTGACCAATGGATGGGAGATCGCAGATATACCCCAGGGATTACCTCAGTGTCACTGCTCGACAGAGGCACAGCAAAATAATGGGTATAGTTCCCCATACTAAAGGGGTGGCGTAAGCCACAAAACTATGGGCTAGGCTTGTAAATGCCCTCGGGCAGATAGCCTAGTATGAACCTATGAACCTATGAACCTATGGATAGTCTCTGATGCTTCGTGCTTTGCCACCAACCTGGAGGTGTGGGTATCTTTGATGAATATCGATACTCCCCCTCCTTTTGTGGTTCGGTCCAAGTTTTGGGGCCGAAAAGCATGGTATGAGGTATAACCTGGTAGTGCTGGGGTGCTCTCGGGAGCCCTGAACCAGGTTTCTGTTACTGCACAGATATCGATGTTCTCCATGCTAAGGAGAGTTTCGAGTGAGTGCATCTTGAGGTTTAGACTTCTGGTGTCGAGTAGCATTACTCTTAGTTTCTTATCCCTTGTGATACCTATGGAGGTGGGTTTGTCTTTTGAGCCTTGCCTAAAAAAGGCACTATGGGGGTAGCAAGAGCCTTTGCCAATATCCGAAAGCCCAGGGGTGACAGGTGCAAGTCGTTCCTAGCGAAGCATCGTGGCTTGTCCATCACGCTGTGATCTAACCTGTGTTAGAGGCTCTACACCAAATCCTTCACTTTGCAGGCATTCCATAACTTCAACTTCTATTTTTTTTTTAACTTCTCCATTACTGATCTTCTTTTCTACTTTTCCTCTTTGTCTTCTTATTTTTTGTATTGTAAAGTTTTCCATGTCCGGATTCCTTTCCCTGTATTTCTCTTCTAATAACTGTGGTGCTGCTCTTTTTATATTGATTATTTTTGCTTTCTCCTTTGCATAAATATTACACCGTATTAAATCTCTTTTTCTTTCCCATGTCCATATTTCTTCTTTAGATGTCTCCTGATCTTCCTGTTTCTCCTTGCTTTGGGGAATCATTCCATCACGCTGTGATCTAACCTGTGTTAGAGGCTCTACACCAAATCCTTCACTTTGCAGGCATTCCATAACTTCAACTTCTATTTTTTTTTTAACTTCTACTTTACTAATCCTTTCTTTTTCTTTTCTACATTCCCTCTTTGTGATATTATTTTTTATTGTGAAATTTTCCATACTTGGATGCCTTTGCCTGCATTTCTTTTCAAATCTCTTTGGGGCTGCCTTTTTGTATTGATTAATTTGGCTTTTGACTTTGCATAAATATTGCACCATTTCAAATCTCCTTTTCTTTCCCATGTCTGTATTTCTTTTTTATACTTTTTAAAAATCTCTGTGCTTTGATGTTTATATTTTCACACTTCCTCAGGTGCTTCTTTTTCCAAACAGATCAAAGTTTCTTGGTCTATATAATGTTTTTCTCTAATATATCGTACTAAAAAACACAAATTTTTATTTGAACTTCTAAGAGTTTTTCTTGTGGAAGTATTTTTATTTCTTCCAATTTCTTTCTTAATGTTTTTGTATATCTTGTGTCTGGAAATTCTGGGCTTTTGCATAATAGCAACAATACATAATTTCATTCTTATCCTCAATAGTCCACTCTATCATCTTTATGGCTCTTCTTTGGCCTATCTGTTTTTGTGATTTTTGTGGACTGCTACTTCCTTCTACAACAGGGAGGCTACCCCCCCACCTGTGCCTGGCCCCATTGTAGGAATGTTTCCATATTTTGAGGAGTCTACACTCATTTTTTTCCAGTCCAAAGAACAGTACGCCTAACAGGGTCGGGCACTTTTTTATCCTGGGTCTTGTGCACCTAGCTATCTTTTTAAATTTTTGATCTACTGCTGTCCATGATATATGCTATATAAATACAGTCTATATATTAGTGTAGTCTTGGTGAGATTTTGTGAAAAACAGGGTTCACCTTGTGAAGGTACTCACCAATACTTGAGGATGAATTCAATTTCAGCAATACTACTCTCTTTTGCTTGCTGACTTATCTCTCCATTCGGAGGCTGGCATAATGGCTAAGATGTTTACCTTACAGAGGGAAGGTACAGGATTTGATTCTCCCAATGGGTAATTAGCTACACTTAAAAGAGCCTACAAGGGCAGTTAGCCTAGGACTAAGCTATGAACCTATAAGAATTGAGTAGCAAGTTTAACACCAATAGCAATCTTGGTACACATCTAGTTTTAAAACTTTCTTCAAGGTCGTGATTATCCTAAAATACCTTTTTAACTCATCCAGTACATTTTAAATTTCTATAAATAAATGGATTATATTTTCATTGCAGGTTATATCAGTAGATGTGTGAAACACAGAAAGACTAATAAAGGCGTGTCAGGCAGCTTTTAACTACCTGTATACACCTTCTGGGGCAATTTTGACTTCCATTATCTGAATTTCCTACAGGATGACTGGACATAGTGTGCACTTTATTAGCAACAATAGACCATACCTTCCTTTTGCAATGATACTGGACACAATATGATCAAAGAAACAACTTGCAAAACAGAAAAATAAAAGACACTGAAAGCATTTTTGAACAAACATTCAAGACTTGATTTCTAAAATTTTTCAGACTGCATTTAATCAATATTGCTGATTTTTACCAATAGCCTGAATTAGCCAGTGAAACTGCTGAATGGACTAGATTTTATCATTATCAATAAAATGATTTGAGCTTTCAAAGATGTAAAACACTTAGTGGTGCCACACAGACAGTGAACAGAAATTCTGCCCATCTGAGGTGCAAATGATTTCAAAAGCTGTTAGACACATCTTCATGCAACACTTTTAAACACTTTTTATTTAAAAGTGTGGATGAGTAAAATATCTAACCACATTTAACACATACAACACTGGATACTGTTATATTCTAGTGGAAAAACTGAGCTTAACAATGCTGAGAGGTTCTTAACAAAGATTTGTTAAGCACATTTCTGATAGTGTATTGCTTAACAAACTTGACTTTTTCTTTATTTCAAAATGCAATCATGGCACGCCATGCACTACAACAGTTTTATGTGTTCTGTAAATAGATTTTCATTATTGGAAGCTTGGTGTTTGATCTGCTGTGCTATGATGGCTTTATTTTTTGTGATAACTTTATATTGGTTAAAAACACAACAAGAAAAGGAAAATTCTAGCCAAGCTAGACTTTCCACTGTAAGATACCTTAAACCTCTTGTATCTGAGGCAAGATGAGTTATATGCAAATTACCCTTTAAGGATATTAGGTGTTTCAGATAAATGGCAATTCTAAATGTCCATGACTGCTTCTTTTCCTTTTAAGTCAATTTAGGGACGCTGTCAGACCAATAAAACCAAACCCCTCTAGCTGTGGACATGCATGTTTCTGCCTGCTTAAGGAATCATCAGAACAGCATAAGAGGAATGTTTGGCTGAAATTTGGAAACACAGGGTTGTTGTACCCAATGGATATCCATAAATATTAGGGTGTCTACAAAATATCTTAACTAATAAACTAAAACAATGAGTAAAAAGGCCACACAGAAAAAACAAATTGGTTAAAAAAACACAAAAAGAAAAAGAAAAATCTAGCCAAGGTAGACTTTCCACTGTGCAATACCTTAAACCTCTTGTATCTGAGGCAACATGGGATATATGCAAATTATTTTAAGGATATCCGGTGTTTCCTTAAAGGGTAATTTGCATATATCCCATGTTGTCTCATAAACAAAAGGTTTAATGTATCACACAGTGGGAACTCTAGCTTAGCTAGATTTTTCTTTTTCTTTTTGTGTTTTTTAACCAATTGTTTTTTCTGTGTGACCTTTTTACTCATTGCTTCAGTTTGATAACTTTATATTGGATTTTTTTTTTTTTTTTAGTATTTGTATAGTACTTGCTAAATGATATGGGATTTTGTTTAGTTTATGAGAGGTTTATGTGGAAAATTTAATTCTCTATGGAATCCTTAAAAATTATGCAATAATCAAATAGTTGTCATCTATTAATGGAATGTATGGAAAGTGACTCAGTAAGGGGCACAAAGAAACTATATCAGGTTGCAAGGCAAAGACAGAAAGATAAAGAAGATAGTCAGACACCCTTCATAAGGGATGCCAGCAACAACTTGCACACCAGTCCACAGCACATTAAAGGCAGATGGAAGGAATATTTCAAGCAGCTTCTGAATGAAGAAAACCACACAGAAGCTGTACTGTCTCAGACACAGCCTATGATGAAAGAAGAAGAGGAGTCCAGCCTAGAAGAAGTATGAACAACACTAAGGAAAATGAAGTCAGGGAAAGCAGCAGGCTCAGATGACTTCACAGCAGATATGATAAAGATGCTGGGTGAGATAGGGGAGAAATGAATCTTGAGGGTACTAACAGCAGCATGGAGAGAAAGTTGCATCCCAGATGACTGGAGAAGAAGCATACTCATGCCAATGTACAAGAACAAAGGGGGCATCCACAACTGTGGGCAGTACAGAGGCATCAAACTTATCACATTGCATGAAAGTTCTGGAAAGGGTGATTGATAAACAGATACACAGAGCAGTAGAAAGTAAGATGGGAAATGAGCAGTTCGGCTTCAGGCCAGTTATTTTACATTAAGAAGGTTCGTGGTCTGCACTCTTGTGGGATGAGAGGCTGGACTCTGCCCTTCTGAGCTGGGAATTTCTGGTTAAAGGCTTATAGTGCCTGCATATTTGAACTGTTTCTTACTGAAATTGGTACACCTTGTTTGCTGTAGCATAGACTAGATCCAGGCCTGCTGAATCTAGCTTTGTTTGTATGCTTGTTATTTCCCTGGAATGCTAATTCCACCTAAAACGCGGCTTCTCAGCGCTTCTGTGGATCCCTAGTGATATCTGCATTGCTTACTGTACTTATTTCCTTGTTTCACTTGAATGAAAGTTACTGTTTATCATTTTTGCATTTAAGTTACCTGTAGCACATTGCATTTAAGTTACCTGGCACTTGCTCACTAAAGCAATTATATAAGTCAGCACTAAAAAATTAAAAGCACTACACCATCACAAACTCCCCTTGAGTACCTTGATCCCCACTGGCTCTTTTTTTTTCAATTATAAAGGAATTCCCAATACTATTCTAGCATGTCCAAAGGTTAGTCATCAATCTCCTCTCCGGTCCAGCTGGTGAATCTGGGAATCTTGAGGCAATGTTACAACTGCCTCATGTACACAAACAACCCGCTCCTCCTCCCAACAAATTCCAACACATGTGAGAGATGCAACCATATAGCCAAACTGGAGGCTAAGCTCTCTCAACTCAGTACTGGCATAACCAGTCAGGAGGAAAAGGAAACCACACTCACTACAATTCCAGTCTCACATAGACCTACCACGACAGCAAACCAAACACATAAACACACAAAAACATACTCGGAGGCTCTAAATAAAAATCTGTTTAAGCAGCAGAGACCTCCAAAGCAGACACCCAAGCAACCGCTACCCCAAAACAAAACAGGTGCAACACATAGCTCACAAAGCCAGTGTGCTGAACAGTCACAGCCTTTAAGGCTAAACAACCCACCTGATACACTTGTAGTAGGTGACTCTATCATCAGGCACACTGACGTCCCACTCACCAGGCTGAACAAGGAGAAGGACATGGTGAGCTGCCTGTCGGGCACTAGGATCCACCACATAACACAAGCACTCAGGTTACTCCAAGGCAAGTACAAATATGACTCAGTCATTGTCCATGCTGGTGTTTATGACCTGAGACATACCTCCCTGGACACATGAAAAGAGACATAGAGGAGCTCTCTGAGCATGTAGCCCAAGCCAGTATGACCCTGACCTTGAGTAGCATCTTACCCTCACCTAGAATGATGCCACAATATGAAGACAAGATGATCAATTTCAACAATTGGCTTAAGTATTGGTGTCATTCAAAGGGGATCCAATGCCTGTCAGCCTGGGATGACATGCTCGACAAGCCACGATGCTTCGCTAGGGACGGCTTGCACCTATCTCCCCTGGGTTTTCGGATATTGGCAAAGGCTATTGCTACCCCCATAGTGCCTTTTTTAGGCAAAGCTCAAAAGACAAACCCACCTCCATAGGTATCACAAGGGATAAGAAACTAAGAGTAGTGCTACTCAATGCCAGAAGTCTAAACCTTAAGATGCATGCACTTGAAACTCTCCTTAGCATGGAGAACATCGATATCTGTGCAATAACAGAAACCTGGTTCAAGGCTCTCAAGAGCACCCCAGCACTACCAGGTTATACCTCATACCATGCTTTTTGGCCCTAAAACTTGGACTGAACCACAAAAGGAGGGGGAGTATCAATATTCGTCAAAGATACCCACACCTCCAGGTTGGTGGCACAGCACGAAGCATCAGAGACTATCCATGTGCAACTAACAGTGGGTAAAACTGCCTTCCAGTTTATAGCCTGCTACAGCCAACCCTCCCACACGCAGGAACTCCACTCGGCCTTCCTGAGAACACTGGAAAATATGAAGGTCTCTCCAAACACCATTATATTGGGTGACTTCAACTACCCAAACATAGACTGGGAGCATTACTCTAGCTCTAACACCCTAGCCCAAAGGTTCTTAGAATTTATAAACTCAAATGCTATGGCACAACTTGTTATCACTCCCACAAGAGGGGAAAACATACTGGACCTGATCATCACCAACATGGGGACTCTATGCTCCAGACCAGAAGTGTATCCCTCACTGGTAAGGTCAGACCATAAACTAATCTCACTGGATATTCACATCCCGACCCCACCCCCTGCCCAGAAAACCACAGTGAAAAACTTCTCTAAAGCAAATTTCACACTCCTCAAAACTGAGGTGGAATCCTTCAAAGCCCCGGGCCTGTGGAAAATATGGCCCAGACCACAGAATCCTTTATAAACGCATTCTATGAACACCTTCAGGAATGCATGGATCATGCAATCCCAAATAAAACCAAGACCCAATCCTCCAAAGGCAGATGTCCTATCTGGTGGACCCCAGCCATAAACAAACTATACAATAGAAGGAGGAAGCTACTACATGATAGAGCAAAATCCCAAAAAGGGAAGGCATCTCTGATCAGTATTAGCAAAAAACTACTGGCACTCATAAAATCGTCTAAGGCCAGCTTCGAGAGAAAAATTGCACAGGACACTAAGGATAATCACAAGGCTTTCTTTAGTTATGTTAGAAACCTGGGTGGGAATTCCCAGATATGCTCAGAATTAGTCCAAAATGACAAAAAATACACAGAACCCACAGACATTGCCAACATCCTAGCTGACAGGTTCAGTGCAACCCCCCCCCCCCCCACCAAAAGGGCAAATATCTATCCCAGCAGAGTGCTGCCCCCCTGACATCTCAGATGCTCAGGTAAGAGCCGTCCTCTCCAAAGCAAAAAACACAGCATCAATGGGACCAGACGGTGTCCCAGGCTGCTTCCTACATGAACTCCAAGAAGAGCTAAACCTAAACATAAAACTACTGTTCAATCTCAGCCTTACTACAGGATATGTACCCAATGAGTGGTGTACAGCAACGGTGGTCCCTCTCCACAAAGGTGGTGCCTCAATGGATCCTGGAAACTATCGCCCCATAAGCCTGACTAGCTTGGTCTGCAAATCTATGTAAAGGATCATCATGGACCTTATAAATAAAGATATTGGGGACCTACAGACACTGGATCCTACCCAGTTCGGCTTTGTTAAGGGCAGATCCTGCCTCTTAAACCTGGTCGATTTCTTTGAAACAGTCACCAAGGCCATTGATGAGGGGAAGGTGGTCCACACAGCCTACCTGGACCTCACAAAAGCCTTCGATACAATACCCCACTCGGGCATTATAGATAAGCTCACCAGCTTAAATATAAACCCCTATGCCACTAGATGTGTTGCAAACTGGCTCAAGGACAGAACCCACATAGTTAATATTGCTGGAGCCAAGTCAGACTCCAAACCAGTTACAAGTGGCGTCCCACAAGGCTCAGTCATGGGACCTCTCTTGTTCGGTATATATTTCTCAGAGGTACAGGCCAACATGGAAGGACTGTGGCTGACCAAGTTCGCAAATGACTGCAAACTGGGCGCCATAATCGACTCTCCAGCCGAGACAAGCATCCTCCAAAAGGGCCTCATAGAAACAGACAACTGGTGCCAGAGCCATGGCCTCAAGCTAAATGCCAAAAAGTGTATAGTCATCCACTTTGGCAAAAACAAAGTGCCCACAAATTACCACATAAGTGGTAATCCATTAAGTACGGAAGAAGTAATTAGGGACCTGGGGACCCAAGTTGATAGCAATCTCTCATTTGACAACCACGTGGCCAAAGTGGTTAGAAAAACATTTTATATAGCCCACCTAATCATGAATGGATTCACATCTAGATCAGGGGAGGTCATCGTTCCTCTTTACTCATCCCTCATCAGGCCCATAATTGAGTACAATGCCCCTTTTGGGATGTACCTTACCAGACACCTGCAGCAACTGGAAAGACCCCAAAAGTACCTCACCAAGAGGATCAAAGGGCTCAAACAGATGCCATATGCTGCCCGGTTAAAGAAACTCCAGCTCTACTCAGTGGCATACCGCCTGCTCAGAGGCGATCTGTGCCTGACGTATAAAGCCATGTCCAACCTGGAATTAATGGACATGCTGCACCTCAGAAAAAAATCCAAATCCCATCGAGCTACATGCTCGAGAGACTTGAACCTCAGCACTGAAATAAATAGGACATGCTGGAGGGACAGATTCATAACCCAGAGTCTCCCTTTACTCTGGAATAAAATCCCTGGTTAGGCAGAGTCCCTCATTGACTCTCTTCAAGAGGAATCTTGATGAGTGAATGGGGGATCGTAGGTTTACCCCAGGTATCACTTCTGTGTCACTGTTTGACAGAGGCACAGTATACTAACATCGAAAAAGCGCATAGCAAAATTAATTTAAAATGTGTGGCGAAAGCCAAACACACTCTGGCTAAGCTTATAAATGCCCTAGGGCAGATAGCCTAGTATGAACCTATGAACCTATGAAGCTATCAGGATGCAGCACAACTGACCCAATGTTTGCAGTGAGACAGATACTTGAGAAGAAGCTATAAATGAGGAGAGAGTCCAACTGGGCATTCCTAGACTTGGAGAAAACATATGAAAAGTTCCCAAGAAGGCTGATCTGGGCAGTACTGCAATGGTTTGAAGTCCCAGAAACATTGGTAGAATTAGTGCAGGCTACGTACAAGGACCCAATGACTCATGTACGAACAGTGTTCTGCCTCTTAGAGGGGTTCCCAGTGGGAGTGGGTGTACACTAGGATTCAGCTCTGAGCCCATTGCTACTCATATTGGTGATGAACTACATTAGTAAACAGGTCAGAGGGGACAGATCTACAAAGTTGCTGTATGCAGACGATGTGGCATTATTGGCTGACTCTAAACTAGAACTTCAGCAAAGGATAGTAGAAGGGAATGCAAAACTGAAGGCACATGGGATGAAACTAAACATGGATATGACAGTTGTAATAGCAGCAAATTGGTGAAATGAGAAGAAACTGAGAATAGAGATAGAAGGGAAGATGGTGGAACAGGAAACAGCTTCAAGTATCTGGGACGGGTGGTTGAGGAGAAGGGAAGTCTGAATGAAGAGGTCAAAGCTAGAATCAGAGGGGCTGCAGCCAACTGGCATAGAGTGTCAGGTGTAGTCTATGACAGAAAAATGCCAAAGAAGGTGAAAAGTAAGGTGTACAATACAGTCGTGTGACTAGTACTATTGTATGGTACAGATGCTTGGGCAGTAAAGGCAGAGCATTGAAGAAACTAGAGGTGATATAAATGAAGTACCTGAGAAGGGTGGTAGGATGCACACTGTGGGACAGTTGGAGAAATGAGGACATAAGAGCAGAAGCCAACGTAGCTCCATTTCCCAAAAAGATCAAATAGAACAGATTACAGTGGTTTGTACATGTGTAGAAAAGCAGAAGACAATCGACTGAGGAAGATTTGGGACAAACAGGAAGAAGGTAAGAGGAAGTGAGGATGTCCAACAAAGAGGTGGATGGATTGTGTGAAAAAAGATCTGTGACAGTCAGGCATGAGTGTTGAAGAAGGCAGGAGTGTTGCACTGAAACGAGAGAGTTGGTGACAGGTAACATGATACCCTGACCCCTGTAGAAAAAAATGGGAAAAGGGGGCTGATGATGCTGATGATGGAATATATAAAGGCCATCTGTCTGGGAAATGGGCTGAGTCCTTACCTGTGCTCCTAGTAACTCAAGATCAAGTTGTGATTAGGCTGCAGGAAGGCTGGTTAGGTAGAGCTGAATGATAAGTGATAGCTGTTTATCCTGCCTGAGGACCTGGGGAATAAGGAAGATATTATAAAACGTCATAATAGAATAGCTTAAGCAAACAGATTCTCTAGTGGAGTTATTAGCCAAAACAGGAGGCTTAGTTTACGAAAGTTAATATTCCTGCTGTGGTATCCTTCACCTTTTGCAGTGCACCCTTCCTGTAGAAAAAGAGCCTACAGCAGCAGGCCTCAGAGCACCCCTGGGTAGTTATTTCCTCAACAATACACACCCTGTTGGGGATTAATGCTTGCTGAAATACTATAATCTGTACAATAGTTACTTGTATTAAACTGATTCCACTGATAAGAAAACTATCTTTTTCTGTACCTTCACTTCCCAGTTTCAGTTCAGCAGGACAAAAGAGCAGCATGCAGAAATGAGGTGATGTAATCTACTTGCTGGAATATTCATAAACAGACAGTTACCTGCTGGGCCTTTTACCTCGGGACCACTTAGTTTACAGGTAACTCACTGAGGGTAGTGGAATCAGAAAACAGAGCACTAAAAATTAGGTGACTTATTTACTATCTCCAAAGTGCTGAAGACAATGACTATGTGAGGCATAACAACTAGTAATACTGGAAATAATAAAATAAGCTAGAAAATTGTCATTAAATAAATTAAAAGGATTGCAACAGCTGCACATACACGGTGAAGGTCACAAGCAAAGATGAGAAGTTATGCAATCATTAAAAACAACGACAGCTGCTCAAAGCAAACCTCAGCAACAAAAAACTGATGACATTAGCAATGTCAAGTGGTACACTGCTTTTGTTGGATTTTCCATTTATACAAATGTATGAGACAGACAGCAACAACATGAATGAGATGATTGGCAAATGAATATAAGAAGGATGTGCTGTGCCATCCTGAGTGATATCATTATTTGCTTCCCACCTGGACACTGTATCCAGGAAGTAGCTCACACCTGGACACTGTATCCAGGAAGTAGCACATAACAATGCCATCAGACTATGTCTGAATGGCTATAGTATTATTCCCAGCTGTAAGAAATGGGGGAGAGTACTTTGTCATTGGCTGCTGTGCATTAAATCTTTAAATACTACCCACAGCATTTTAATTTATATTTACTGATTAATAGCAAGGGATGCAGACTTCTATATTGGAAGACCATGTGGTTTGCAAGAAAGCTGTGTTTTTTCTTAAAAGCTGTCTTGAAGATTCTGGCAATGCAGTCCAGACCCAAGTAAATCAATTTTCATCTACACTGCACCCTAATTAGTTTGTGAAGGGCACAGGGTGGCATCTATGAACTTGTTAGCACATATGAAACAAATTGGTGTAGACCCTATATATTAACTGTTACATGCCTTTCACCGGATAATTAGATTTTAGAAATCCATGCTGCATTTCCCCTGTGCTCTATTAATTTATTTATTAGGTAGAATAATCCAGTAATTGCCGGTCTCTTGAAAACCATTTATTCTAAGTACTGATTCCTTACATTTCTATCTTAATATGCCAATGTGATAGCCAATGTGATACACTGACTCCATTTTTTAATTAATTTGTTTCTACATTTTCTGTTTATAAAATAATTTATCTTAGAATGAAACCCTCCAGTGGTATTTTTTCAGATGCATTTTTATTAATTCTAATAATGTACTTTGATATTTCCACAACCATTTCTGAAGACATTTTACTTTTCTAGTTTTATTCTGCTAGGCTTGTATCTGGGTAGTGTCATCTTTATATATCCTCCTAATAGTAAGTGGTTTGTCTTCTTAGGGAGTGTATGGCAGGCAGTCATAGTGATCTTGACAATGGCAGCTGAAGGAAGAAAGGCTTTGACCAGTGCTTGTATATTTGATGCAGTAAAGCATAGCTGTCTTTGCAACTGTAAATGAATGAACAGTGCTGACTCGTTTGTTCTTTAAAAGAACAAGTCATTATCCCTCCAGACCTATAACAGTATAAGGCATCATGAAAGCACAGCGTATTCTATATATGTTTACAAATGCTTCGCTGAAAAGTTGCATTGCTGTGTTTGTTTTCATTGCGCCAGCTAACAAGCAGCCATGTGTTATGAGCACCACTGACCTTAGTTTTAAAAGCCATTGTCCTGATATTCATGTTTATATGTAATATATATATATATATATATATATATATATATATATATATATATATATATATATATATATATCAGCAGCATTATGTCTGACTCATCCGCATCCTGGCATGCAGGAAAGTTTGAGCTACACATCTGTATATTCATTTCTTGTTGAATAGCTAAATAACAGCAAAGCACTTACAACTATTTTAATTTAGCACTAAAGATAAAAAAGATGAATCCAAGCTATACTTGTGCTGAACAACATGCAATTTAAGTTATACTGGGATCTTCTGGAGTCAGTTTATCACTGTATCATTCATACAACAAATATCTCTTTGGAAATAATAACAGCTGAAAAAAAGGCTTGTGCCACTGTTTCTCAAAGTAAGTAGCTGCAAGCCTAACTGCATGAACTTTCATACATCAGTGCCATCTTGTTTCTCTTGCTAATCACATAAAGAATGACCATAATATAATAGATCCTAAGAAAAAAATATTTTCAGTGCACTCTGTTTCAAATGTAGAATATTGTAGTCTTAAAACTGTGTGGCCTTAGTAAACTTTAATATAAGTTTTTGAAATTATTTTCAGTGCGATTGAAGACCACTGACCCATGGCCAGCAAAAACGCTTTAGTCACTCTGACAATTGATTTATTTCCTGTAGTTCCATAATGATTGAATTCAGAGCTGTCTGCAAATCTAACTGCGTACAAAACTGCAGATAAAGATATAGCTGCACTAATACTATTGAGAAAATGCTTCTCAGATTCTAGATACATTAATGTCTTTTTAAAGATGATTCATTTGTCATGCCATAACATTTGATTAGCTAATCTGTCCAGTTCAGTTTCAATATAATATTGTAGCAACAAAAATACAACTTTGTCATTAATTATTTTATGGGAAGACTGTTAGATTATATGTTATCACTAATACAGAAAACAGAGAAATGAAAAAATATATTCATCTAAGAAAATTTTTAACTGAGATTTCTTTGTTTAGTGACCTGAAAGCAATGACAAGTTTATATCAATATTTTAAAAACAAAATATTCTTCATGATTTTGTAATAATTTGTTGGTACAGCACCGATTGTACAGCCTTATCAGTTAAAACTAATTGCCATCTGTGATATCAGAGGAGCATAGCTCTCAACTGTCCAGATTTTTTGTAGAATGTCCAGATTTTGCCTCATATTTTTGGTCTGTTCCTTATAAAACTTGTGGTTCTCTGGTAAATCAGTGAGGACTGAATTTGCTAAATAATGACAGCAATTTAGGTTTCAGACTTCATATCATTCAGAAAATGCATGGTAATACTAGATCTTTTATTCTAGCAACTTTCTAGGTTGACACACAATATTTTAAATTTGTCCATATTTTTTGGTCTTTGGGCTCCCATTATTTTTGGCTTTGTCCAGATTTCTTTTGCTAAGAGGTTGACAGGTATGTAGAGGAGATGCTCCTGCTGGAACACATGTGGGACCTATCTGACATAGAAGCGTGACCACCACTATGTCAGGAATGACAGCCAGCACTGGCTGCCATGGGAGGAGGCTGGCAGACACTTACAGGAGCCGAGTCTTACATTATGTTGTCAATGATGCTGTGGCCCCTCCTTATCTCACATTACTCTGATGCCATACTATGCTGTAGCATACCCAGAGAATTCATGTAGACATTGTATATTCAATGTAATGCCTCAATGACCTTCAAAACACTATTTATGGCTGCACATTTATCAACCAGGTCTTCCCCCAACCAGCCTATACACCTCAGTAAAAGCCAACCAGCTCAAGACACATCAACATGGACTGCATCTTGTGGGTGCTGGGACCGTTTGCACTATATAACAGGCTTTTGCATCAAATAATACCAGTACAATAATGCACAACACAGTTCCAGTAGCACACTATATAGATGATTATACATTTTGACAAATTACCAAGCCAGTATCTAGGCGCATAGGCCAGTACTATAAGAATAACTCCATTATGACATCTGTGCATATGGATAATTTTTTCATATCTGCTTGCTATGTGTAAACCTAAACCACCTACCTTGTTAAGACAGACAGACAATGAGGCATCAGAAAGCAATTATATGTATATATATATATATATATATATATATATATATATATATATATATATATATATATATCTTGAAGCAAACACTTTCACAAGCTTACATGGACTACCATGCATGCTGGTGACAGAGTTGCACAATAACAGCAGAAAATGACCTGCGTCAGCCTGCAGGAGACTATAGCACTGTTTGGCACTCACATGGTGATGAGTTATCACTAGCATGGTGATAACTGTAGAACAAAGGCATAACTGCAGTAAGCCATTTTATGTAATAGTACATGCATATCCCTGTACAATCAAAACCTACAGTGATGACATGTATAGGAATCCTTCTACTCCTAGTATGCCCCCCCCCCCCCTTACTAATCTGTCACACTTCTGCATCTGTGGGGTGAAAAGCAAGCAACATAAGTACAGGACAATGCACAGTACTGACTAGAAAATGCAAGGTAAGTCTTATACCGTTAGATAGTTAATCTAATAACCTGGTGGCACATTGGGGTACCTGTGCTCTTCTTCCATAACTGACAATAACCTTTCCAGTTCCATTCGCTCTGTGTTTTCACTGATAGTCAAGTATTTCATTAAACTGTAGTATCCTGGCTCAGTCTATACCCAATGGGTTCAGATCATCATGCAAATGTTCTTCATGTAGGGGAACATAGTTGAAGAGCATATCATGGGGCATAGGGACATAGTCTATGAATAGAAATTACTCCTGCTTCATTTTTTTAATTTAATTTTATTTTATTTATTTGACATTTGTTAATTATTTTACTCCAACTGGCTAGAGACCCCTTTTTCAGTGGAGACCCGCAGAGAAAAGCTCCACAACATAAGAGTCAGAAAATAACAGTTGCCCTATGCAGCACGATTGAAAAAGCTAAGACTGTTCTCTGTTGCATACCGCTTTCTCAGAGGCGATCTCTGTCTAACGTACAGAGCCATGTCCAACCCAGAATTGTTGAACATGCTCCATCTTAGCAAAACCAAATCTACTCGAGCTACACGCTCTAGGGATATAAACCTCAACACAACAATGAACAGAACTTGCTGGACGGATAGATTCCCTTCGCAGAGACTTCCTTTACTATGGAACAGGGTCCCGATCTACATAAGACAGAGCCCCTAACTGTCACTCTTCAAGAGGAACCTTGATAAGTGGATGGGTAACAGAAAGTTCACACAGGGGATCACAGCAACAGCACTACTAGATAGGGGCCAAGGGTGCTAGCTGCTAGTACAAGGATCTAGGGAACTACTAAAGGGGCGGTGAATACCGCACAACATGGCTGGGCTAATATATGCCTTTAGGCAGATAGCTCAGTACCAACATATGAACCTATGAACCTATAACAATTATAAATTACTATAATTAACAGGATAAACAATATAACGATATTTTTTGTGCAGGAGAGACAAGAAAATAATAAGAAAAAAAATGTGCTGTGCATAATACAATTTTGCCAAAGGTATGACAGATGACAAGCTGTCTAAAGATGGTGTATATTAATCCAGGAGGAAAACACTACAATAATAGAAGTTGTAAGCCAACAAGGAAGATAGGTACAGAGAGGATGGATGAAAAGTAGCTACAGGAAGAAAAAAAAAAGCACAGGTGTCCACTCCCAGGTGTTTGCCATGTCATTTTCAAATGGGTAGTATGACAGGCACACATCTCGCTACATCACACCACCCGTGTGGTCATTGAGTAACTGTCCTGTCATATACAGTAAGGTGCAGTATCCATGGGTGTGTGGCCAGTGGTGCTGCATGAAGCACAAATTGGTGATGTGTTACATGTCTTGAAAGATTGGTACCTCTGAATACCATACCATGGTATACTATGTGAAGTTTTAGTAGGTGATACTATATGGACTCATAAAGACTCACTGCATATGCATACACTCCAAATTGTATTTTCATGCTGTTGGACATCTGAGCTGACTCATACACACTGACTTCTATAGGAGATGGTCATATTGCACTTACTACCTCCTTATAAAGTAGATATTTGTGTGGGGCTTTTTGTTACCTTGTAACTACATACTTGTACTTGTATTTACACATGCCCTACTGGTGTGCAATATACTCATTGCTGGTTCTCTTTTTTGTTGTAGTGGATGGTTAGAATAGAAAGTTAGATAATTCAGCTCAGAAAACCACAAGCCTTCCTAGATGCCCACCAGAGAGATTGGCCATTCCTGATGGGATGCAGTGGGAACCATTTAGAGTGGCAGAGGCACTAAGCTGAGATTACAGCAGATGTGATTGTTGTGGTGAGCATGACAGAGTTGTAACTGCATGCTTCCAAAGAATCTCACCCTGTGTTTGAGGGCCAAGAATAAGGCATATATGTTGCAGGCCATCTAGGATACTTCCACCCTAATCATGATTTTGACAGAGGATGAAAAATTGCTGCTAACCATTTGTGCTCCATGTGTCTACAGGTAGTATCCCAGGTGAGATGGAGTCTGCTACCGCTCATAAAATGAGTAGCACAACAGTGTCATTTATCCATACTATATGGGCATTTTCTTACAACATGTTCTGATCAGTAACATTGTTCCTTCAACATACATTTGAACCTGCAGAGTATGCATTGCAGAATGATGGCTGTCATCCACTCAGAGTAACAAGACAGTCTGGCAAAACAGGTGTGCATGTCAGCTACTGTTGCTTATGTAGAGGCCATTGGTATGACTATCCAGGGACTAGCAGGCCATATTATCTTACAGGTCCTGCTATATCTATTTGTCTCAGCATCTCCTCATCACTCACATTACAGGGGGTCAGGACATCAGACAACAGATTGGCATGCCAACACCTGACATAGGTACTGCAGACACAACACTGGGGCTGGCACTGGGAAAAACATATCACTCTCCTAGGATTAACATCAGCAGGTATGTTTCAGCTACTCATAGTGAAAATGGTATGACTGGTGCTCTAATGGAAGAGGCTGTAACAGGACCCAGGGAGGACTCACCTATGGAATTCTTTGAGGCTTCCTACACAGATACTTTTACCCCATGTGTAAGTGGGCCCAACAAAGGTAGGTCAGGGTTGACGACCTAATCTGACTGATCTGTTACACAAAATTGCACAGCTTCTGTGTCCAGTGAAGGTGGTCCTCAGATAGGTGATGTCACTGCACCTCATCAACCTAAGGACAGACCTCCTATGACATCATCTCAGTGATACCAGCCCTGTAGGGTGCCATGGGAGGGGTAATGTGCTTGTCATTGCTATTTCATTGGAATGGCTTGCAGAACTAATGCAGCACAGCATGAGGATGCAGATCCATTCTGAAAGTATACTGAATAATGTGGATGGCACCTTATAGCATGCAACCAATGCAGCTGGCATGTAGTCTGGCTGGAAGCATACCTGTGGTGTTAGGTTTCAGTCTTCCATCACATAATAGTAACAACATGTCTGCTGTGAGCTGTATATGCTGTATCATGAATGCTGTCTGGCATGTGCTTTTCATGTTTGTCTGTGCACAGCTGTCTCAGACTTGCACTCATGATCATTCCCATCTCTTGATGTGTCCGCACTAACCCAGTCACACACAATACAACCTCCACATCTCTTACTCAGCTAGTCATGCCTACCTGGAGTACAATCTCTCCACAGGGAAGTATGTCATGCATGCATCTGACCTAAGTCCCTTGGCAGAGGTGGATGTACATAACTCACCAGTACAGAGAGCTGCCACATTTGCACATGGGCAAAGTAGGTGTGGACATCCATGGCAAGGACCACTAACTCTTGTGGAGGCCAGGAAAGGGAATCAATGGTTGCTATATCACACAGGAAACCTTTTGCAGCTGGCAGTATGTACCTGTGATGCCTGTTACAGCCTGTACCATTTAACTAGCTTAGAAAATGATGACACTGTGTTTGTATGCATGACTGTTCAGTTGTGGTGTATATCTTTAGCAGACCATATACATATACGATCTTATGACTGCATTATGCTTAGTAATGCATATGTGTTTCTTTACAGCTATCACAATTTATCTTCATCTGAATGACTGTGGTGACCTGTATCAACTGATCTCATTACTGACATATGATCTGTGCATCTTGTGGTTGGTAATGGTGTTGTGATGATGCTGGTTCTTCACTTTCGTATGTTGGCTGTGTCTTCAGAGTCTCCAGTGTCATGCTGTGCAGGCTAGAACAGGCCATAAATATGTAGCAAGCATTCACAAGTATGTACATCAGGCCAAAAATATATGGCAAGCCTTCACAGTTGTGTATTGGAATGTGCCACCAAGGCAGCGTAAACAGGTGAAATGCATTTTCAGATGCAAACTAATGTGTTTAATATTACAGCTGTGATGCTGAGCATGACTGCAGGCTTCTTGTGCATGTGTCTGCAGAGATCATATGGGTATCGGTAGTCATAGCCATGGATCCCGTGGGGATCCAGCACTCCCTAATAAATGTCTATGGACAATTGCCCATTTCAAATGCTTGTTACATGACAATGACATGCCACTTACTGGCATCATGACTGTTTCCTTGATGGAAGGCACAATATCCATGATATGATCCCCTGTGTTCACATATCACGTTGAGGATCACTGAGTAATGTGTGCCTACTAAGGTAAACACATGATCATCTGTAGCAGTTTTTTTTTTCTAGCAATGTGTGTACCATCCACTGCCCCAAGGATGCTTGGTAAGCAGTGTACCGGTAGAAATCTCACAGGCTGGGTGTTAGTTCCTCCTGTGTGACTGCAAGCTTTATATAGTGGTCTGTATGTACCAAAAAAACAGCTACAAGATGAGAATGGTGGATGCGTGTGATAAAGCTCTGGTGTCCATTTTATATCTTTGGAAGATACCAGTGGACAGGATAGTAACAGCAGTTATGACACTAGATTGTGGAGGTATTGGTTAACCTCTACTATCTGCCATTGATACAGTCATTCTATTGCATCCTGTGTGCAGCTATCCAGATGGGATCTGTCCAGCTGTTCTTTTCTGGTAAGACCAGTATACAGTATCCATGGCCAATAGCACTCTCTGGTGCAGCAGTGATGTGCTTCTGGATGCTTGTTTGCTTGAACTGAGATAGTAGCTGATTGATGATAATTGAAAAGTATCCATTACTTTTATCATGTGTGTAGCAATGCTAACAGTTCTTCCCTCATAGACGTCCTGTGTGTTTCCATGTACATCATTAGGCACTTTTCTCATGCTTCATGAATCATGATGATTCATAAAGTCTCAGTGATTGACTCATTTGTGCACTTTCACCTCCATTTTGTCCATGCCATACCCATGATGTGCACTGTCTCCATCCTTTTCTGCGATTTAATTTTGCAGTTGTATAGAGTACATAGTACATGCAATAACAGCACCATTGCACACTTCATTTAGAAGTATGAACCAATGTTTTAATGACACTTAACCTCCTCCCCACACACACTGACTGCATCAAGCACATGCAGATTATCATAGAAAACAAATGAATACACATTTGTAGAACTAAACAACATGGAGTCTCAGGAGCAAGGATATTTTGCTGTGATGTAATTTATATAGAGTTAACTTCAGCATTTGACAGAGTCATACACAAAACACTAGTCAATAAATAAGAACAACTAGGTATCGATGAACTCTTGATTAGATGGATAGCAGCATGGCTTACAAATAGGTCATGGAAAGTGTAATACAGCAATTGGACAGGAAAAATTCTTGGTTACAGTCAGGGTGTCCCACAAGGCTCTGTCCTAGGCCCTTACTTGTTTAGATTGTATCTTCAGACCTAACTTTTCATCTGAGGTTTTCAACAGTCTATATGCAGATGACCTGAAATTCGGTAAAATGATTACATTTGTTACAGATAAGGCACGTCTGCAAAATAACTTGACTAATTTGACTATTTGGGCACAGGAGAATAATATGCTAATAAATGCATCAAAAACTAAGCATATGGGATATGAGACACATAAATTGAATATTTAATATATCACACAGTGATTGAAACCGTAAATTCATTCAAGGACCTGGGAATATGAGTAGACCCAGCTTTGAGTTTTTCTAATCATATCAGTCAATTGGTTAATGATAGTTATACAACTATAGGTTGTGTAAAAAGATTTATAATGTCTAGGAATTCAGAAATGATGAAATCATTGTTTGTTAGTTACATGAGACCCAAACTTGAGTATGGAATAACAATAATGAAACCTTATAAGAAAACAAGCATGAATAAACTGAAAAGAGCACAGCAGAAATACACCAAGGGCATCCATGGATGTGAAAATTTAAGTTATTATGAGGGACTAAAATATCTGAACTTGTACAGTGCCTCATAGATATCTAAGAGGCAATCTTATTCAGATATATAGGGCATTTAGAGACAACTATCTCTGGGAAAGTTTGGGGTTAGCAAAAAGTACTAGAGACTTATCAGACAACCTGTGCAGAAGATTCTATAGGAATGAGAAGTGCACTAATTGGTTCTCTGAGAGAGCAGCTGATGCTTGGAACAGACTACCAAATTACATTAAAGCAAGTGCTAGTTTAGATATTTTTAAGAACAACCTGGACACTTATTATGGGAAAAAGTGTTTCGGTATATTCAATTCCAAAAAATAAAGAAAACCAACTGTTGGTTTTCTTTATTTTTTTAACTGACTTTCTATGTATTTAACCATCCTTCAATCACAAGAATTCTCTTTTAAACTTTTGCATTATTTTGGTATATTGGAAGGCTAGAAGGGCATTAATGCCCGTGCTTGAAATATTTGAAAAATGGTGAGACAGTGTACAACATGTATTTGATATACAGCACACCCAAGGCACTATCTGCAGGTAGAATGTATGCAGATACACTGATGATAAACAGTGTGAATGTGAAGGTCTACCTAGAAGGTTGTTACAGGTAAAGGTAGTGACAATTGATATCACCTTCTGGCCTGGTTTCAGAAATGTCATCTGCTATGATCTGCATCTGGTCTAAGTTATGGTTCTGTTCTTGTAAGGTGCACAGAAGCATGGATACCAAAACTGGCTTGTGTCTCAGAAATGTCTTTAGGCATCAGTGAAACACTTCAGTTGTGCCTTATGAGCTGAAAACTTTAATTTATTGGTGCTCCAGTACAAAGTAGTAGACTTTGTTAGTACCGTGAGCAACTTAGACAAATGGGTGCCACAGTCCTTTTTCCTCTGTTTGTAAAAAGTTGTTTTTAAAGAAGCAATGGATCATGACACTCATAAAAAGCCAGTCTGTATTTCCCTGTATGCTTCAGGTATCAGTAAACACTTGATGAAACCGAAGGTGGTGACCTGTTTGATCTGCTAGGTAAAGCTGGAATCTGTATTAAACATCAAAGCTATATGTTTTGTCTGAATGTGGTGCCAAATTATTTGTCTATAATGGAAATGATGGCTTTTTCTCTGGTATCTGGTAAGATGAACCACAGCAATTTTTATTAGAGCCTCCTCAAAATTACAGATGATATAGCCAGGTGAAATCTTCACTTTCTCTTTAAAATCCAGCATTATAATGGAAATGCTGCTTTTATCTTGCTATATACTAGGACATATACCTGTCTCAGTATGCTTTGGTTGACTGGGATCCTGTTCAATGAAGCCATGAATTAAATAAAACTGCTATTCCACTGTGCTCTTGGTCTGGAATATGTGCCTAATTATAAGTATCTCAAAGTTGCTTATGCCACATTATGTTGCTAAGTGTTGTCAAAAGGGTTTTGACTATCAATTCCCTTTTTTCTTTGCTACCTAAATGGGTAAATATTTTTAAATCAGGCTGCTGCCAAATTATCTCACAGTATAGATGCTGTTAGGGACTCCATTTTTAGTTGCCTGTCGCTTTGAGTACCTTTTGCTGTGTAGGAGCTGCTTTAACTCTACTCAGGTCCTGTTTGGTCTCCTGATTGATAATACATTGCTTACTCTGGCTGGTGTTACTACAGTTTCTTGTCCACTGAACTGCATCTAAAATTTTCTGCAATGTGAGGTCTGGTGTGTATGGTCATATGCTGTAGACTTTATTATGTGCTCTTGGTTGGGGTGGCAAGGGTGATGGCCCTACCACTGTACATTCTTAGCATCTTGTCAATGCAGGTATGTTTTTGTTTTTGTTTCCTTGACCCTTTCCTAAATGCATACACATCCATTCATCATAATGTATTGCTTTTCTTTTAGTCATCTGTACATTGATACTGCTATCCAAGGGTGCTCTGAATGCAGACACATACATATATGTCCCCTCATGACTTGATTCACAAGTCATCACTTATTTCTCTCCTAAGATCCTTTCTGAATACCTATACTGTCCTTCCTTTCCTTTTATCTCTTACACACGTTTCTATCTTTCCCATAACGGGGAACTTACCCTGCTCTCTGCTTATCCTCTGCTATTTCGTTTGTGTGTGTATATTTTTGGGTAGACTATATATTTTTGGGGTAGTCATATATGTTATGCTTCCATGCTCATGTGGCTTCATTCATTGTTGTAATTAGGGAAGAGGAAACCATACATGCTAATTTGTGTTTTGCTCCCCCCCTTTTGCTGCAATTTATTATTGTGAATACACTGTTCAGCTTTGCAAACATGACCATGTTTGGATGGCTTGTCAGCTGTCCCTGTGTTTATACTTATGTGTTTGTGGTGCCACATCTTCTATCTTTTTACAACTTCATCTGATGATATCTGGATACATAATCACATCTGGTAACACCATTACATCCCTGTAACTTTTCTGTGATAATATTTTCAAATGTGTTGTTATGTAGCTCATCCTTTAATTATAGACCCAATCAAATGCTGTGCATTCCATGGGAATGATGTACATGTGCATTGTAGGAATAGGCAGACTTGTGAGAACACTGCAAATTTTAAAATTTAATTTTGTAAAAATAAATTTAACAGAGTTTTACCTCAACCTATTTCTATTACCATTGAGTTTGGTTTATATGTTTGGTTTTGTAAGTTTAATAAGCATACAGTGTTGAAGCCTTTTAAGAACACTCCTCTGTCATGTAATTTCACTCAGCACACTGTATTGTTAGGATTAATGCTTTCAACTGAACTAAATCAAAATTGCACAGAATCATAAAATATCCTTAGATTTCATTAGAGCACTTTCAGATATAAACCACATCTTTTCAATAATCAGTGTGTATTTATCAGATTATTTGATGTCTAAAAACACTGTTCTTGCCTGATGCAGAGATACATTTTGTAATGAAATAGCAATTCAGAATGAAATAAAAAATGCTAAAAGCTGAATTTATATTCTGCATTTCTTATTTTGGCAAAGATTTCCCTAGTGTGGATCTTTACATATACGGGTTTATTTTCTTCTGCTGTTCTGTACAGTCTTGCTCTATTTGGCATATAAAGGTCGTTCTGCAACTGTGCTGTTTTTATAATGAAGGGTTTATAAAAACATACAAAAATATTGTAAAAACTGTAAACTGAGCAGTACATTTCTCGCCACACTAAGATTTTCATTAATAACTGTCTCAATTTTCTCACTTTGTTCCTAAGATAGGATGGACTGGAACTAAATAAATAAATTATGCAGTACAGTAGAAGGAGCAATGTCTGATTTGCAATAAAGTGAAACTGTCAGAAATGAGGACCCATCTGTCTGACATTTATGTGTATTAACTACATGAATGAATTTGGGTCAGATTTGAAGAACACCCAATTATCATTGTATATATCTAATGAATAAAAGAATGTTTATTTCCATAAATCTCTGTGGATGACACAATCTGCTCACAGCTTAAACTACAAGAAGACAAATGTTTCTAACAGCCTGCAGGAGGTTTTGGAAGCAAAAATGGCAGATGTTTACCCTACTTAATGCATAAAGTAGATGCCTTCATTAACACTGACCGTTCAGTCCTGAGAAAGACTTTTACTTAAAATTTCTTGGCACACAGTTCAGTTGTGAACACAATGAAAGTAATATAATGCAAGATTTTATAAAACAACTTTTAATATTCTTGATGGACGGGCTGCAAAATAATTATTTGTAAGTGTTTTTTTTTTTTTTGTTATTCTGATGAGAAACATCCTGATGAAAATCTAATAAATTGGCTAATACATTTTGCAAAATTCACCTTAAACTCATGTTAATAAAGGCATATGGTAAATATATTAAAGTTATGGGGTCATAGGGGTAGAGTACCCATTTTAAGGTTGGGAAGGAAGAGATTTCAATGTTTGGGGGTACAGGAGGCAAGGTTCCTTACTTTAATCAAGTTTACATTATGTTTAGTATTTATTTCACTGTGTTATTTGCTTTCATTCAAATTCATGTTTCCAATGTTCTGTGTGCCTGTGTTGATGGTTCCTTTTTCTTCCTGTAAGTTGATACACAGAGAAGTAGTGATATTGTACAGTCGATGCTATGCATGTCTGCTTTGCTTTTGTGCTAGAAGTTTATTGGCAGGGATCAGAAATGCTTCCATATTTTGGAGAATTCATCAGCTTCAGCAGATACATTTTTTTATGTGAAAGTTAGGACATTCATTTTGCAGTTATTCACTATCATCATTGTCGTCATCATCTGCCCCCTTTTTCTCATTTTCTACATGGGTTCAGGGTGTTATGTCAACTGTTACCATCTCTCTTGATTCAATGCTAATCTATCTTCTTCGACAGTCATGTTTGACTGTTGCTGGTCTTCTCTCATGCAATCTATCCATCTACTTGCTGGATAACCTCATTTCCTCTTGCCTTCTTTTTGCCTGTCTCAAATATTCTTCACCAGACTGACTTTTGCTTCCCTGCACATGTGCCTGACCACAATAATCTATTCTCCTTGGTCTACCCTGCAAATGGAGCTACTTGGGCTTCTGCTCCAATGTCTTCATTTGTTCATCTGTCCCACGGTGTGCATACTACCATCATTCTCAGGCACTTCATTTCTATCATCTGTAGCTTCCTCAACTGTTGTGCCTTGACTGTCCAAGTTTCTGTACAATAATACTTGCCACACCCCTGTTTTGTACACCTTACTCTTCAGCTTCTTTGGCATTCTTCTGTCATATACTGAGCCAGACACTCTGAGCCAACTGGCTGCAGCCCCTCTGATTCTAGCTTTAACCTCCTCATTCAGGCTTCCCTTTGTCTCAACCACCCATCCCCGGTATTTGAAGTTGTTAAGCTTTTCCGTATTTTCCCTTCTATCTCAGTTCTCAGCTTCTTAAATCCCCCATTTGCTGTTTTTACAACTGCCTTATTTGTTCTCAGTTTCATCCCCTGTGCCTTCAGTGTTATGTTCCATTCCACTATCCATGGCTGAAGTTCTTGTTCAGAGTCTGCCTGTAATGCAACATCATCTGCATACAGCATCTCCCTCTGGGAATCCCTCAGGAAGTCTGACTACTGTTCTTACTTGTGTCATTGAATCCTTGTACATAGACTAAACTAATTCTACCAATATGTCTGGGACTTCAAACCATCTTATGACTGCTCACATCAGCTTTTTTGGGCACTTGTGTTGTTTTCTCCCTAGTTTAGAAATGCTCCGTTGGAATCTTTTGCCATCTCTACCTTCTTTTCATATATCTTGCCTCACTGCAAGCAATGGGACAATTGTGTTGCATCATGATATAATACTCTACATAGTCATTTATCAGTCACCCTTTCTGAAATTTTCAAGCAGTGTAGAAGGAGTCTGATACCTCTGTACTACCCCCATTGTTCTTGCACACTGGCATAAGAATGCCTATTCTCCAGTTATGATGGGCATGCTTTTCTCTCCTGCTATAAGTACCCTCATATGCCATTGCTCCTGTAACTCATACATCATCTGAATCATATTTGTTGTGACCTCATCTGAGCATGCTGCTTCCCCTGACTTCATTTTCATTAGTGCTTCTCTGACTTCCTCTAGGGTGGGCTCCTTTTTTTCTTTCATTGTAGGCTATGTTTAGGGCAGTACACCTTTTGTGGGGTTTTCTTCACTCACAAGGTGTTAGAAGTACTCCTTCCATTAGCCTTTGATGTCATCTGGACTAGTGAGCAGGATGTTGCTAGCATCTATTATGAAGGTTGTCTGACATCTATCTTCTTTATTTTTTTTATTATGCATTGAAACCTGATAGACTTTCTTTGTGCCATCTGCAGAGTCACTTTCCAGAAGATGGTTCTGTGCCCCATTGCCTTATTCTTGGCTATTGCAACTGCTCTTTGTTGGCCAACCAGAATCCCTTCTTAGCCTAGTCCTTATATAGCCTTTTTCTATACCTCGTTTGACTGCATATCTATTCTCTAGCCCTCACATATTTTTGATTTGCTGCCATTCTTCTTCATCTCCACCTATTTGCTCTTATTTGTGAGGTGCTAGAGCCCTGAATATTTCCTTGAACTCTTGCACTTCCTATCCATCCAACTTCCAGGTCTTCAGCCTAGTCTCTGTTGAACTTAGAGCCTTCTCTGACCACTGCTTGCAGCTGATTGTTGTTGTGACGTCCAGCTAATACCCCACTGGACTGCCACCAATTAAATATGATGTCCCTTACTATACTGGGTCAGTAACTAAGGAGCTTCAGTCTTCACTACTAACTCAAATCTAAATCTAAAAAAATTCCGCCAAGGCACAAGAAATACTGAAAAACAACAAAAGGTGCCAAAGGATATGAAGACCACCAGCCAAGTGACAGTGAAGGGTGTTTATTCAACCAAAACAGATGTTCCACAAGCACATAAATGCATCACAAATACAAGGAGTGGTCTGACTTGCCCCTAAATTCCACATCTGATGAAGTTTGTGATGAACGAAAATGTATTGTATTTGTGAAGCATTAATGTGCTTGTGGAACGCATGTTTTGGTTGAATAAACACCCTTCACTGTCACTTGGCTGGTGGTCTTCATATCCCGTGACACCAATGGAAGACTGTCACTTAAACAGGAGTAATATTTCACAATTTTCCACTAAGAGCACAACAGGAACATGCTCCATAATCTGAGACTGGACTGTATACTTCTGTCCACCCCTAATGTAACTCCTTATTACACACTTCAGAGCAATGCGTCCCAGTTTAAGACCTCTGATACACTCACACTCAAAGTAAATTTAAATCTCACACATACAAACACTTCTGGGAAAGCCTGACACAGATTTTGAGCTGTGTCCCATCCACAAAATAATACTGTAATGCTGCTACCAATCAGAGTATCTTCATACCCTTCTAAAGGGGTTTCCAATTATGAAAATAAATATCAAAACAAATGATAGCCATCATCAGAGCAGCCATGTCTTCAAGGGGACCTGGGGAATATTAAATGGGTATAAACACTCTCTAATCTCTAAGGAAAAACACTGATTTCTAGCCACAATGTGAAGTAATGAAAGATATTTAATAATAAGTAAAATAATTACAAGAATGTAAAGCAATAGCTTTTAATAAACACCAGAATTCAATCACCAGAAATGTAAAATTAAACTGTAGGATAGAAGCCCATCATTCTAGAAAAAATATATCTTAATAACTAAGCTTTCCTAATCTAACTAGAGAATACTGTCCCTGATCTAATCTAACACATAACAGCAAGGCAAAGTCAGGCTTACAGTTTTGGTGAGTTAGGTTTTATGGGTGTCACTTCACAACACTGTAACTGACTGCAGCTCTTCATAAACTGCTCAGCACTTGACTAACTGCACAGCTTAACAGTCTCAACTGTCTTATTTTAAAAAAAAATAACAGTCAGCTGTTTGAAAAAGTTCTTTTTCCTGTCAATCAGCTGAACAAAAAAAAATCACTTAGCAACCAGGAACATTCTAATGACATTGCCCAGTGTTCATCTGATTCTCCACAGTACTTTAGAATCTCCCTCTCAAACATGCACAAACAGAAATGCATTAAAACACTGACAACTCTTCAAACATTCTGTCCTAACAGGGAAACACTCAACATTTTTTTAAAAAAATTGCATTTTCACAACCAAACATGCTGGCACACAATACAATTCAATCTGAGAATATACACAATTCACCTGCCTGTCAGACTAACACAGATGACAGTGTTTTCATTCTCTTTACATTTGTTACCAGTTTTTTAACCTGTGGGTCAGCTGTTTCACCGAGGATGACTTTTCAATTGCTTATTCTAACCCTGTACCTTTTCCTTACTAGGAGGAAGTCTGTCTGAGTTGCATGTTGGCCATCACATGTAATGCTGTCATGCTTCACAAGTGCATGATTTTGCTTGTATTTAGTGAACACTGAAAAGACTGAGAGAGAGAGAGAGGGAGAGAGAGAGAGAGAGATCAGTAATTGCAAAGTTACTTTGCATATATGAATTGTGACTCCTTACTTTTGAATATAATGCCTCTTTTAGCTTGCATTTGAGAGATCTCAAAGATCTATAACTAAAAAGATCAGTAGTCTCAAAAGTCTTAGTTATCAGGACAGAATGGCAGCCCCCACTCTTTAATCAGTCTTTTATAGACTCCACCATGGAGATCTGAGTCTATATGATCTTGTGATTGTCTCTCCTGCCAAATCATGTGCTGGTGACCATCAAGCCATTTGCCAGACAGAAATCTGGAAAGGGTCTCCTTCATTATTCCTGTGGCCCCCACCCATGTGGACTCAGACAGTCCTCATATCCTGTTCTGTTTGTCCTCCATTAAATGCTGCCCGAATTCATTCTTTTTCTTGCTGTCACAACCTTGCTGTGGGGCATAGGCTAAGATTATGGTATCATTTTGCACTTGTTATTCTTTTGATTATTTTGGGGTTGAGCTGCTGGTGTTATGAAGCCATTTCCTGATTTCCCACAGGAAGAGATATTGCCTGAAGATGAGAAATTGAAAAATAAAGAATATATATGCAGCAAAATATTAACAGGATCAAATCCAAATATTAAAGCATCTGTAAGAAGCAAGTCAAATGAAGTACTGTTTGTGAAATCCATGATTTCTATGTCATGGGAAGAGTAAGATATGATTTTGCTAATTATGCAATTAAAGCTAATTTGTATTGAAAAATATACATGCTTAGTGTTTTTCATATCACAGTTGTTGGGTAGGGAGCTGTTTGTCTCTTGGAATTTCTACCACATCTAGATGCTTTAGAATGTTCAGATGGAAATGCTTCACAGACATTTGTACATACCAGACAGAGTGACTAGAATACTTGTTGGTTATGTGGGGAGGGTGGAACAGGCACATGGGAAGATTTTTTTTTGGCAATGAGAGCTTTTGCCATCTTTTTAACAGCAGATATGAGAACTAATTAAGGAAATCAGTGAGAGCAGATAAAACTGGGTAAGCCTTTATTTTTATTTGGTTGGTCAAGGTACTTAAAGGTAAAAGATGTGGGAAATGTCTTGATCAGCTTGTATATGTTAATGGCAAAGAAGTGCTCCAAATGATGGAAAACAAGGCACCCCCTCAAGATGGAAATGGTGATTCAGTTGATGGACAAAATTAGGACTTCTGAGATGAGGATGGCAATTTGGGGGGGGGGGGATATACTTTCTGCCAAATGGAAAATGTGGAACTGGATTACAGTGACTACATCCAGTGTGCAAAAGGAAGTAGGCTTACTATGAGCTGGTAATTACTTGGTGTCTCGCCATACCTCTCAACCTCTTAAAGCAATAAATCTAGACAAAGCCATATGAAAAAGTGGGACAAAGGCCCAAAAATAGAGACAATTTTTAAATATTAATGTTACAATCTTAGAGAGTTGATAGACTAATGGGTTTTGCATTGGCATGACTTTTATGAAGGGTATGACATCTGGAACTCAAATAACTGTCATTATTTTCTAACTTAAATCTTTAATTATTTGCCAGTAATTCTACAGAAAACCACAATTTTATGAAAAATGGAACAAAAATATGAGGCAAAAATCTGCACATTCTGAGAAAATCTGTACAGTTGAGAGGTATGTGTCACGCCCTGAATATCTGAATATATGACTTTATGGGCATGCTCGTAAAGTACATAATGATAATGGACTTGCATCTATACAATTTTTATGTGACAAATAAGTAGTATCTTTTAGGTTCATAGGTTCATAGATTAGTACTAAGCTAAATGCCCTTGTGAGCCATTTTAAGCCTAGTCAATTATCCCTTGGGAGACTCAAACCCTGCACCTTGTGTTTGTAAGGCAAACACCTTAACCATTAGGCCACCCTCCCCCAAAAATTTCTTGGAATTTGAAAAAAAATGTACATGCTGACTGGAAAGAGCAAGTCTAAATCTCAAAATGCACTTACTCGAGGCACTCCTTAAAATGAAGAACATCGATATCTGTGCAGTGACTGAGACCTGGTTCAAGGCTCCAGAGAGCACCCCTGCTCTACCAGGCTATAACTCATACCACACTTTTCGGCCATGTAACTTGGACTGAAACACCATAGGCAGAGGTGTGTTCATATTTATTAAGGATATCCACACCTCCAGGCTAGTTGCTCAGCATTATGCATCCAAGGCTATCCAAGTGCAACTAACTCTGGGCAAAACTACAATCCAAACTGTAGCTTGCTACAGATCCCCGACCATGCCCCAGGATTCCCACTCCTCTTTTCTTGATGTACTGGAAAATATTAGGGTTCAATCAAACACCCTAATAATGGGCGACTTCAATTACCCCACCATTAACTGTGAAAACTACTCATGTACCAACTCCTTAGCTCAACGCTTTCTGGAATTCATAAACTCCAATTCCCTAGATCAACTTGTCCACACCCCCACCAGAGGCAACACTATCCTAGACCTAGTCATTACCGACATGAGTGACCGGTGTTCCAGACCTGAAGTCAACTTCTCGTTGTTCAGATTTGACCATAAGTTTATCACCCTTGATATCCCCATCCTGCCCCCAGCCCTCATTAAGGAAACCACAGTAAAAAATTTCTCCAAAGCCAACTTCATGCTTCTTAAGACAGAAGTGGTGAACTTCATGACACCCATGCAGATAGACAATACAGTTACAACTGCCGAATCCTACAGAAATGCACTCTATAAGCACTTTCACGAGTGCATGGATCGTGCTATCCCAAACAGAACCAAGATGCTATCCTCCAAAAAAAGAAAGCCAATCTGGTAGTCCCCTGCCATAAACAAACTGTACAACAGAAGGAAGAAACTGTTGCAAAAGAGAGTAAAATCCCATGAGTGGAGTAGCTCCCTGGTTAGCCTAAGTAAAAAGCTGAGATCCCTTATAAGATCCTCCAAAGCTAGCTATGAAAACACAATCGCCACTAAATCCAAGGACAACCACAAAGCATTCTATAGCTATGTCAAGAATCTAGATGGCAACACCCAGATTTGCTCTGAGTTGCAGCACAGAGGCACGAAAATTACAGAACCAACTGATATTGCTAACATCCTGGCAGATAGGTTCAGTGCTAACTTTACCCCCCTCTCAACCCCTAAAGGGCCCATATCTATACAGGAAGAAAGCAGAGTCCCTGTAATCACAACTACGCAGGTAAAAGCTGCACTCTCTAAAGCCAAAAACACAACATTCATGGGACCGGACAACATCCCAGGCTGCATTTTACACGAACTTCAGAATGAACTGGCTCCCCACTTAAGCCTCATGTTCAATAATAGCCTCGCATCAGGCTTTGTGCCCACTGAATGGTGCACAGCAGCAGTTATCCCACTCCACAAAGGTGGAGCCACCACTGATCCCGGGAACTATCGATCTATTAGCTTGATGAGCCTGGTCTGCAAGGCCATGGAACGTATCATCATGGAACTCATAAACAAAGACATTGGTAACCTCCAAACTCTGGATTCCCCCCCAGTTCAGGTTTGTGAAAGGCAGATCATGACTCCTGAACCTGCTTGACTTCTTTGAGGCAGTCACCAAAGCCGTGGATGAGGGTAAGGTGGTTCACACAGCTTATCTTGACCTTGCCAAGGCTTTCAACACCATCTCCCATTCTGGAATTATAGCTAAACTCACTAAACTAGGTATAAATTCCTACGTCACAAGATGGGTTGCCAACTGGCTCACTGACAGAATCCACACTGTAAAAGTTGCAGACTCCAAATCTGACCTCAAAGCAGTGACAAGTGGAGTACCACAAGGTTCCATCCTGGGACCTCTCCTGTTTGGTATCTACTTCTCTGAAGTACAGGCTAGCACAGAAGGCCTCTGGCTAACGAAGTTTACAGATGACTGCAAACTAGGAACCATAGTTAAGTACCCAAATGATGTGGACATCCTACAGAAGGGCCTCACTGAGACAGATGCCTGGTGTCAGAGCCATGGCCTCAAGCTCAATGCCAAAAAGTGCAGTGTCATCCTCTTTGGTAAAAACTCTGTACCCATGAACTACCACATAGGCAGCAATCTACTTAACACTGAATGCGTGATAAGAGACCTTGGGACCCAGGTGGACAGTAGTCTCTCCTTTGATAGTCACATCGCCACAGTAGTCAGGAAGTCTTTCTATGTGGCACATCTCATCATAAAAGGGTTCTCATCTAGGAAAAAAGAGGTCATTGTTCCCCTCTACTCGACACTCATTAGATCCATTATAGAATACAATGCCCCTTTTGGAATGTACCTCATAAGACATCTGCAGCAGCTAGAAAGGCCACAGAAGTACCTCACAAAAAGGATTACTGGCCTCAAACAAATGCCCTACACTGACCGCCTCAAAAAACTCCAGCTTTACTCTGTAGCATATAGCCTACTCCAAGGTGATCTCTGCCTAACATATAAAGCTATGTCAAACCCAGAGCTGTTGGACATGCTACATCTAAAGAAATCCCAATTCCTCCAAGCTACACCCTCTAGGGACCTAAACCTTGTCACCACAATAAACAGGACACACTGGAGGGATAGATTCCTGTCCCAGAGACTTCCTATACTCTGGAACAAGCTACCCATCTATGTCAAGCAACGTTCTTCATTAGCACTCTTCAAGAAAAATCTTGATGAGTGGATGGGAAATAGGAAATACACCCCGGGGGTCACTTCTGTGTCTCTGCTCGACAGTGGCACAGGAAAATAACTTTCTTGGGTGGTGTATGCCATGGAAACTTGTTGGCTAGGCTTACGTAGGCCCTTGGGCTGATAGCCTAGTACCTACCTATGAACCTATGAACCTATGGTATGCTTGTTGTAAATTGAGCATTACCTAACAGAAATAAAGTCTGTATACAACATGATAGAGAATCCATGTGGATGTAGCTACTGAAAATAAATGCAACAGCTGCCATATTATCTGTGCGATTAAGAAGAGAAACAAAAATTAAACATCTAGCTGTAAAAAAAAAAATAAACACCATTCTAGTCTGGCAGTTGGTGCAGAAGGTTAATGCTGTAAGCTACACTGTGGTATGGGGTTTGATTCCATCTCCTCCCATTTGCTTCTGTGGGATCTCAAGTAAGTGACTTGAACAGATAGTGATTAGGAACAACTGAGAATAAGAGCCTCATTTGTTGTCTGGAGTGTAAGCTTAGTAAGAAATATGAACTACCTGCAAAATAGAATGATTTATTAAAATAAAAATACAGAAAACTCCCTCAGAGTATGCCCAGAGTGAACAAGTATCTAATTAGCTGGACCATATGAACTCCTGACTCACAAAAAAAAAAAAAAATGCAGCAAAGTACATCAAAAAGCATTCTCTGTTCCGTCATCTTGGCAAGAAAAGACAGAACAACCAATAAAGTTGCAAAATTTCCAAAAGTAAGTAACATCTGTTTTTTTATAATGACGCCATAATAAAAACTATCCATGGCTGGGTATGGGTAATGCTTGTTTCTTTTCTAGTTCTTTTATTTTTAGATTTCAGATACACAAAATAATGCTGTTCCTCTTATACGACCCTTGTATTTTTTACTCTATAATATATTCATGTTCCTGAAGACAACAAATAGCCTTGCTTTCCTTTTAAGTGTTTTTTTACATTTTTACTTAATTGCATTTATGAGAGTTGTGCTTTCTTTATGAAGTAATAGAGACTCAGCTTGCTGTCTTAGACAAGCTATGAAGTATTGATTTATCTTTTAATATTTTGATGAAATGTAACTGTGACCTTAAAATTAGTACCGAGTGGGATATCTTGTTCTCCTGCCCAAGGAGGAAAGCAGAATGTTTTTTTTTCTGAAATGTGACTGATCTTTGATCAAAGTAAAAAAAATGAGGCAACAAACAAGAAGAATATATTTATCTAATAAGCCTAGTCAGTGAGTCAGACATTCAGACATACAGGACTAAATATGCAAAAGCAATTTAGATGAGTTTCAGGCAGAAAGCTGATACAGTTCAGTGATTTTACTTGTTCCACGGTGGCGACCCCTAACCCGGAAAAGCCGAAAGAAGAACAAGAGTGCAGAAAACATCCAAAGACACAGGAAGTTATAATCAATACAGTCTTTTGAATACCAGTGATATAATGAACTGCAGACATATGACACTATAAATCTTCGCATTAAAACCACACTTGTGCTATACCAGGAAATAGTTGTGCAGTCCTGTCATAAATCCTTACCAGTAATACATTGTAATCAATACATCAAAGCTGAGCAGAAACACCATCCTAACAGATTCTTATATATTAACTCCGGGTTTTGGTATCAGGTGCATTATCCAACAGCAGAATAAACAAAGTATTATTTGGACACACAGACTAAGTGTAATTAGAATTATTTATTGATTGTCCCAAAGGGATTCATCATTATATAATATAGGATAACCTCTGGACAGAAATTAGATGGTCAAATACTTTAGAGAAGAGGGTCTGTAAAAGAACAATTGATACTGTTGTATATATACATACACCTATACAATACATGTACAGTCTGGGAGCAAAAATTCTTATTATATTAAAATTAGGAGTCATCATTTTTATTATACTTTATTTTATGATCATTTTAGCACATATAACCAGTATGAAAATTAGTAGAAAAATGACTATGATAGAGATATAATATTATCTGCTACAATTATCTTATACTTCGGGTCACATTCCAAAAGAGTTGCAAGGCTGCCCTGATTCAGAAAGACTTGCCCTCAGTGGAATTGATTTACTTTGGTGCAAGACTTATCTTTAAACAGGCTTACACTGGGGGCCAGATTCCAAATGACCTGCTCTCAGTGTAACTGGTCACTTACTTTGAGTGCAAGTGTTTTGGATTTGGGCCCTTAGTGTATCAAATATTTTTTCAGTATCAGTGAATCTGTGTTTGAAAATATTTGAATGGGTACTAGAAAACCTAAAATTATCAGTGCTTTGCCAATAACTCTGGATAAAAACATCCAGTCAAACATTCAAAATGATGAAGCTTTTTCTAAAGTATTTTTGCAGAGGAGGGCAATCTCATTTGCCTCCCCCACATGGGGGTAATTCTAAACTAACAAATACCTAAGTCATGCTCAGACAACTGCAAAAAAAAAAAAAAAAAAGGGGGAGAAAATTCATAAGAAAAAGGAAGTCACTTTTGGCTTACACAGAGAAACTGTACCAACAAGGATTTTTTTTCTGGAAAACAGTGGCTGGGAAGTTTCATATGATACAGCTGAACTTAACCAGATAGAACTTTGTCATGTGTCAGGCAAGGCTACTAGAGACACCAGTTTGGTCAGCAATCCTATCCTACTATTTCATACAGAAAATACGTTTTAGAGTTGTATGTTACATGAATCCACTGAATTCTTAAATGCCACCAGTTCAGTAATGGAATATACAGCAACAAAGTTATTCTTGGTGATTTCAATATCAGTGCTATTGGGAAAGACTCTGTGCCTCTGAACAAAATGTTGCAGCAATTTAGCTTGGCCCAAATAATATAAGCTCCTACTGGAATGAATACAAGAACTGGCTGTAGCTCCACATTTGACCCACTATTTAAAAAATGTACAAAATAGGTGCCTTCACACTGAAATACTCCCCAAATGCTTTGAGTGACCACTCACCCATTAAATCCATTTGGTCATTCAGAACATATAAGAACCTCTTCAAATAATCAAAGTAAGACCTTTCCCTAATAATAATATACTAAAATCTCAACACTCTACTCACTGCTATAGATTGGACACCCCTGTATGCCATGTCTGAATCCATCTCTGCTTTAGAATTTTTCAACACAAAACTGATCACAATTCAGAATACAATGTACCCCATTACAAAAAAAGGCTTAGATCACTGTGGTGTCCATGGCTTTCAGTGGATAATAAAAAAAAAAAAACATAAAGCCAGAGATTCAGCGTTGAAAAACTGGAAAAGAAACCCAAATAATACAGAGCTACACCAAACTTTTCTGAGTTTAAAGAAAGAAACAGGAGTTGCTGCAAATACTGCAAAAGCTCTGTACCTTAAAGAGAAACAGGAAACACACCGGGGCATCAAATAACTATTCAGCTACCAAGAATAAATCCTTAACATTGAATTGTCACCTTTGTTAAGGATTATACTTACTTTTTGCAGTCCAGCATAACCAACATAACTAAAGCCTTTCCAACAATTTACTCCCTCACCAATAAAGAATAAGAATCTTCATCCCCATTAAATACATCCTCTAACCTTTTATGCAACAACCTTTCACTTCTTTGAAATTTAATAAAACAGACAGACTCCCTACTTTTCAAATTCAACAATTCAAGAACTAAATCCAGCAGCCTCCATCTTACCGTCTTAAGGCTTTCAGCTGAAAAAAAATCATTAAGCCCTTATTCATATATTTAACCTCTCTCTCACTTCAGGCACCATCCAATCTGCATTCAAGCATGCAATTACAATCCATCTGCCTGAAATCACTTCTCCTAATTAGTTGAAGGATTATAGACCTATTTCTATCCTGTGCCCTATTACCAAAATATTTAAACAACTTTTACTCAAGGAACTGCTTAAGCACATTAACAGCTATGGCCTGTTATGTGATACGAACCATGGCTTTTGCAATGCCTTCTGTACATTTACTGCTCTGCTAATGGTCACTGACACCATTTATTACAACCTGAATGAAGGAGTTATTACTGCAGGTCTCCCTGTTGAAAAGACAATGACTTTTGAAATGGTCAACCATACCCTTCTTCTCAACAAACTGAAAAGACTCAGCTTTGCAGCTAACACTATATTCTGGTTTTGCAACTATCTAAAAGACAGAACCTTTCAAGCCCATAGCAATGTCTCATCTTTTACTTCTGGTAAATTTAATACAGATGTACTGCAAGGATATGTGCTAGATCTTCATCTCTTTTCTCTCTTTGTTAATGAGCTCACCCTAAAATTACCAAATCGTAAATTAATAATGTATGCTGCTCCTGCAATCAGGTACTAACCTGTTTGATGTGAAAACCAACTTACAGGACAATTTTACTTAGTTATGCACCTGGTCGACTGCTAACAAATTACTAATTAACCCTAAGAAAACCAATGCCATGGTCTTTGCCTCAGATAAGAAACTTCCCACTTCCCCCCATTCTCATAACAGATCTTAATGGGAACAGAATACCTAATGTCACTTAACAGAGGTACGTAGACCTAATACTTAACCCAGTGGTGGATTAAGCCCTTGGTGCATGGGTGCATGCCCCCCACTTTTTTGAAAACACACCCTGTGACCTCTTACTTCTGAACTGTATCATTAAGGAACACCAGCATCCTGTAACAATAATTGTGCCATTCATCATTAAGGAACACCAGCATCCTATAACAATAATTGTGCCATTCTGGTTAGTTTCCCTGCTTTCTGCTCATTTCCTCCCAACACGATCTAGACAATCAATCACTGAGCATGTACAATATCAAACCTTCTGTGATTTGTTGTCAACATGAAGGACTGTGGGACTGAAAGTAATGGACTGTCAGTGATACTAGCTTCAAGAAGCTTTACCAAGTATCTTACTGCAAAACAATACTAATGATCTGCAATAGATATTTTGATCTAAATTGTGATAAGTATGTTTTGTTTTTCTAATCCTGGCAGGTGGTGACCCAGATATTAATATTTGCCACTGTGTGTATGGAATAACTGCCAGGTTTGCTCAAGAATTCTGAGCAAACCCAAAAGTAATGGGGACATATCTCTCAAGTGTCTGGCATTTTACTGGAAAATACAAAACTGTTACTTTACAAGCAAGGTGCCATGAAATTGACCATTTTGAATTATAATTGTTCAACCATTTTTTCTGCTTGCCAGCCTCATGCCATCTGTCCTTCACATCACGTACATCACAGACATGATGGTGTTACTGGAACAGAAACCACACTGCATCGATGACTCACTGACAGTATGTGAGGATTATTGTGAAGCTGAAGTAAACAGGTATTAAAGGTGGCACAATTATGATTTATTTTTTTGGGAGATGATGGTATGAAAGATGCCTGTGAGCAAGTGTCTGAGCTGACTGAATGCATGACTGCGGGGGTTTTGCAGATTGCTCTGATAGCAGACTTTGCACAACAGAAACAAGGTTAGAGGTCATGATCTACAATACCAGTTATGTACATATCCATGAGATATTTATGATGTTAGTATTTATGTCTTTGCTGGAAAATTACATTTATAGCTCTATCATCAACTCCCACCAGGTCTTATGTAAGTGCTGTGGTGAAGGGAGATTCTGCCAGCACAGCTGTCTGGAAGTTTGTAAATAATTATACGTCATTTGTGAATATCAACACAATCTATATAAGATGCTTCTGTTAAAATTGCATTATTACTGTGTGTCATATGAGATGGTTTGTACTGACATGTGCAGAAGAGATATTTTGTAGAGTGCTTGTGCTTGAAATGTATCCACAGTGTACCCTACTGGAAAAGAACAGAAACACACATGCACTACTATAACCATTTAAATGTATATTTTAACAGTAGAAACTGGAAAACAGGAGGTTAACTTCAGAAAAATAACTGAAATTAAATTACTTTATGACCAGGCCATAAAAAGATGTTATCTTTCAGTTTCAGAGCAGCAACAGACACACAACATGTATACTAGGGAGCTCTCTCTATTGTCTTTAAGGTGAAATAATTACTAGTTTTGAAATGTGAAGGGATGCAATTGTTTTATGAGTTCACGAAACAACAAAGGATTCCAAACCGATAAAATTTATTGTAATCTGTCTTAGCACCTCGGCTACTACAGCCTTCAACGAGTACAAATTTAATAAAGACACATTCCCATATATATACATTAAGTAATCATTCAATTAAATGCAATCAAATACACAATAAAAACCGATTAACATAAAATTTAAAGTAAACTTCTCCAATTAACTTCTTTATTCAAACTCATCGGTGACAATGTATTGAATTTCAATATAAATACAGTTTCTTTGTAGAGCAAAATACTTTTAAGTAGTCTTTCATCCCCCTTCTTAATAAATACTTGTTCTAAAATAGTGGCTTGCAATAAATTAGCATTTCCATTATGTTCTTCTATGAAATGGGATGCTAAAGGACTTTCTAAAATTCTCCTCTTAATATCCCAAATATGTTCCTGCAACCTTATTCTAAATGTCCTTTTAGTTTCCCCAATATAGAAAAGGTTGCAGGGACATTTGAGACAATAAATCACACCCACTGTGTGACACGTAAAACAACTATGTGGTTTAAATATTTTTCCATTAATCCTAGAAAAACTAGGTTTAATAAAGGAACAAACATTACAATTATAACATGGCATAGTACCACAAGTTGATAAAGAAAGGGGAGGTCTCATCACTGGAGAGAAATAATACGCTTTAACTAATTTGTCCGCCAGATTCTGTCCTCTCTTTGGAAATAATTCTATATAAAAGTTCATCTTGTAACAAAAATTTCCAGTAGTGTTTAATTAAATCCCAAATTTTAACACTTAATAAATTAAAGTTTGTAACAAAACAGATTTTTTGTTTATTACTCTTTACTACTTCAGTCCTCAAATTAATGTTATTAACTTTTGTAATTTTATTTCTGCTATTAGTACCTTCATTATTCAAATTTGATTGTATTAACTTATCAATTGATTCACAAATTAAATTTTCACTATAACCCCTCCACAAGAACATATGTAATAATTGATTAATTTGTTCTTCTAAATCCAAATCATCATTACAAAGCCTGGACAACCTAATAATCTCCCCATATGGTAATGATTTCAATGTATGGGATGGATGACAACTAGTCCCAAACAAATATTGATTGCTATCTACAAATTTACGATGAACTGTAGTAGCAATATAACCTTCTATCATTCCTGATAAATGGATGTCCAAAAAATTAACCTCTATTCCACATTGTAAACCATCAAATTTTATATTATATACATTATTATTTATTTCTGAAAAAAATGTTGATACTTCATTTTGTCCCCCATTACATACAAAAATCAAATCATCAATATATCGGAAATGAAACAAAACATGTTGTTGTACAAATGCATTATTATAAATATAATCTAGCGCAAATTTAGCCATAAACAAGTTGGCATACATGGGGGCAAAAGGTGTCCCCATGGCCGTACCTTTTAATTGATGTTAAACAATCTCATTAAAACTAAAATAGTTATTCAATAGGCAAAAGTGAGTTAGATCAATAATATAATGTGAAGTTGGACTATCTTCGAGAAAATAGTACAAGACTTGAACTCCATCTCTATGTCTAATATTCATGTACAGACTGGCTACATCCATAGTAACCCAAGACATATTCTCCGTCCAGAATATATTAGATATTTTCTCAATAAAGTCAAAAAAATCTTTAATATAGGCAGCAGAAACAATGGGGCATCCAGGAGGACTAGTAAAGATTTTGTGCAATTTAGGAAGGCAATAAAAAGTAGCTAATTTACAATTATCCAGATTAAATTTTGTATCTAAATCCTTTTTAGAAAAATAACCCAATCATACACCCTTTTCAATTAATAATGTGAAATCTTTCATAGCATTGAAATATTTAACAGTTTCACATACTTCATAAGTTGAAACATCATTTAAATGTTGCATACACATGTTGTAGTATTGTGTATAATGAAGCACTACAATTTTGTTACCTTTATCAGAAGACTTAATAATTAAGTCACTTCTGTTCATGAGATTTTTTAAAGCAAGTCATTCATTTTTGGTCATGTTATATCGCCAATAACTATTATCATATGTATCAACCAGTTCTTGTATAGATAAATTCACCATTTCTGAGAAATGTATCACAGTATTATTAATATAAGGAGGTATAAATTTGCTCCGAAAATCAATACCAGTAGTATTCAACAAAGAGTAAGCATTAGGAGAAGTATAAATATCTAAGTCATCAGATAAACAGGAAAATAAACTATCAACATTGCTATCAGTTTCAAAGCTACATTGAAAACCATGTTTAATCAACCGCTCATCCCCCTGTGGAAAAAAACATTTCAAGTGCAATTTCCTAACTAATTTAAAAATTTCTTGTTTAATTAAATAAAGTCTAGGTGTAACAGTAGGTACAAATTTTAAGCCAAGACGGAGAACAGCAATCTGTTCATCCATTAAGACACATCCAGATAAATTAACTACATTTAAAAAGTTTGCAGATGTAAAATTAACATCAATATTATTCAATTCAGTTCCATCTACCTCGTTTGTAGGTTTGTTTAGATTGTCCTTCACCCGCCACAGAATTAAAACCAATTTCTTTTTTCTTGTTTCCTCTTTTAACACTTTCTTCATTCTGACAAAAACGTTGTTGATGGGATTTGGGTTCTTGTGCTACAGGCAATGGGGGAAAGTCATGCAATTCACCCTCATAATTAGTAGTAAAATCTACACCATCCAAGGAAGCAAAGGAAACAGATAGTTGTTTTTTGTTAGTTGTTTTCCCCGTCTGTCCTGAACGGAAACTTTGTTTGCATCTCAATAAAAAAGCCCGCCCATTTCCGTAATCACGGACATCTTGCTTGATCTTATGTAACTTAAGGTGGACCTGTTCATTTTCAAATTTACTTAATTTCTCTTTCAAATTTTTGAAAATGTCACCCACTTGGTTCAATAATTGCATATGCATCTCATTGAGTTCATTTTTTAACTTCATATGCAATAACTTTTCCCTTTCCACTAAAATATGAACCCATTCCATAACACAAGTATGTGCCGCGGCTAACCAGTGATCTTTAAATATAGAATCAGTACTGTCTGTAGTATCAAAGGGAGTAGCTGGACTTTTAAAAGCTCTTAAACCTTGAGGGGCAATGTTCAATTATGTGTATCTAATTAATCCCAAGAGATTAAAGTGGCAACGAGTTTCTCGAAAAATCAATTTTTCAAAATTATCGACATTGTCCTGTATCTCTTAGGAAAATGAACCATAAGAATTTCCACCAATGCCCCCAAATGGTTACTATATCTCTGTTTTCTATCTTCCATAAATTTTAAAGTAAAATTAGCAGAGGTAGACTCACCATTCAATAATGGTCGAGCAATTTTTGAAGCACCAGCTATTCCAATAGAATGAGTAAACACAGGTGGAACCTGAGAACCAAGTGGAACAGATGGCATATTAGAAACATGAGAAGCAACCTGAGAAGTAGGAACTGGTGAACCATGGACCACAAAATTGTCCATGGTTTTCTGCGATACCATACCCGGTACACCTAGAGTTCCAGAACCACCAGGAACCAGTGGGGTAGCGGTAACAGAAGCTGTAACAGTCAAATCTTCTCGAAAGACCCTGGGAATGTTCAGTAAGGAATCTGAATCGATGAAGAACCAAAAACAATGAACAGCAAGCAAGAACTGGTAAACTACCAATAAAAAATCCATGAAACAACAAAGGATTCCAAACCAATAAAATTTATTGTAATCCGTCTTAGCGCCTCGGCCACTACAGCCTTCAACGAGTACAAATTTAATAAAGACACATTCCCAGATATATATATATATATATATATATATATATATATATATATATATATATATACACATTAAGTAATCATTCAATTAAATGCAATCAAATACACATTAAAAACTGATTAACATAAAATTTAAAGTAAACTTCTCCAATTAACTTCTCTATTCAAACCCATCGGTGATAATGTATTGAATTTCAATATAAATACAGTTTCTTTGTAGAGCAAGATACTTTTAAGTAGTCTTTCATCCACCTTCTTAATAAATACTTGTTCTAAAATAGTGGCTTGCAATAAATTAGCATTTCCATTATGTTCTTCTATGAAATGGGATGCTAAAGGACTTTCCAAAATTCCCCTCTTAATATCCCGAATATGTTCCTGCAACCTTATTCTAAATTTCCTTTTAGTTTCCCCAATATAGAAAAGGTCACAGGGACCTAGTTTTTCTAGGATTAATGGAATAATATTTAAACCACATTGTAGTTTTACATGTCACACAGTGGGTGTGATTTATTGTCTCAAATGTCCCTGCAACCTTTTCTATATTGGGGAAACTAAAAGGAAATTTAGAATAAGGTTGCAGGAACATATTCGGGATATTAAGAGGGGAATTTTGGAAAGTCCTTTAGCATCCCATTTCATAGAAGAACATAACGGAAATGCTAATTTATTGAAAGCCACTATTTTAGAACAAGTATTTATTAAGAAGGGGGATGAAAGACTACTTAAAAGTATTTTGCTCTACAAAGAAACTGTATACTGAAATTCAACACATTGTCACCGATGGGTTTGAATAGAGAAGTTAATTGGAGAAGTTTACTTTAAATTTTATGTTAATCAGTTTTTATTGTGTATTTGATTGCATTTAATTGAATGATTACTTAATATATATATATATATATATATATATATATATATATATATATATATATATATATATATATACACATATATATATAAATATATATAGGAATGTGTCTTTATTAAATTTGTACTCGTTGAAGGCTGTAGTGGCCGAGGTGCTAAGACAGATTACAATAAATGTTATCAGTTTGGAATCCTTTGTTGTTTCATGGATTTTTTACTGGTAGTTTACCAGTTCTTGCTTGCTGTTCATTGTTTTATGACTTCCACCATCTGCAAAAGATCTGAGGTTTATGTATTTTCACAGTTGGATGTTAAATACTGCTACCTTTCAGCAGTGGTAGTTTTACCTGGGATAGAGTAAGATGACAAGAAATTATGTCATTCTTTTAGATATACCAGCAGTAATAGGGTCTATATTACGTGATCGAATGTTTGGGTGATCGAAAACTAAAACATTGACCCATAAATGTTGAACTCTGACAATTGCGAACACTTATTTATGCAAATTTTTTCCCTGGGGAAAAATTTGCCTGGCTGTCATTGGTAATTTGCTCCTTCTCCCAATGTAGAGTGATCTCAGAGTTGGTATATTTAGTTAGGAGGTGTGTGGGGGGCACAGCCCCCCCATGTCAGTGGGTGTGGGGTGAAGTCCCCCACTTAGTGTTTAAAGGATTGTTTTGCTTCCTACGGTCAAGCAAATTTTTTCCCAGAAAAAAAATTTGCATAAATGGCTGTTCGCGGTTTTTCAGGGTTTGACATTTACATGTCGATGTTTAGGTGTTCGAGCACCTTAACATTCGATCACATAATATAGACCCCAGTATTATTTGAAATATTAATTTAAGAAGTCGCTGAGAGAGGGACAGCATTCTGTATTCTGACATGGACCTGACAACATCAACAATCATTCACATATGTCCCTTTCTATGTAGTAAGTAAGTTCTTAGGTTACAGTATAACTCTCTTTGATATAGTCAGGAATATAGTGAAGTATAGTTTAGATTTTTTCTTGACTGTCCTGCAAAATATTTCCTGTGATTTTTAACTCTGATGTCACTGTAAATATATATTTAGTATTGTCTTGTTCTTTTATTATTTATTATTAAATATATTTAAACCATTCACTGTGGCTGATCTTTGTAGAGATATTTAAGTTTTGAGAGTACTTGTATATTTATTTGGTGGCACTGTGTGGGTCACTCCTAATAGCCTGAGTCTTGGTCAAACTACTATTTGTATTAATAGCAAATTGCACAGTAAGATCGGACACCCTTTGTAAAGGGCCTTAAAGTAGCTGATAAGGGAATCGGGTGACAGTGATAACTACCTTACAGTCTTGACAGAAGGAAGGCATAGCTAGTAAACCTGTGCCAGCCTTTCTCAGGTGTGCGCGCGCGTGTGTGTGTGTGCGTGTGTGTGTGTGTGTGTGTGTGTGTGTGTGTGTGTGTATGTGTGTGTGCAAAACAAATCTCAAATATTGTGTGTGTCAGCTACTTGGGCATGGACATGAAGCACTGGTTGGACAGACAGAGTGTTGGAGGACTTGGCTTGGAACCCTGGCTAATGACTTAACTCTATAGCTGTGCCAATGGGGAGTCTTACTGGGGATCTGGAGAAAGAGAGAGAAACCAGCCCCAGACTGACTGTGGTGTCTGTTGGCTCTTTAGGGAAATTGCACTTGATGCAGAGATCTGCATCTGCAAATAACCTGTGATCCTCCCAATGTACATCTACTGCTAGGATTGAGGCCCCTTGATTACTTGTTCACTGGTGGGGCATCACATTTATTGGCTGGGTGTGACAGGATCACCACATCACATATTAGAATTCACTGGTGTGGATATTGAACTCCTGTAGTGTGTGAACAATGGTTACTAAAGAAGGTGTTTGTATTCTCAAGCAGCCACACAGTGAACATTCAGAGTTTCATATCACAATAGTTTTATTTATTTTTTGTTAGCTTAGTTAGTCAGGGTGAGCAGGCAAGGATGTCAGCAGAGGAGTATGGCAGGCTGACAAGGAGCCAGTTGGCTGAGATGTGCCAAGCCAAAGGACTGGGACACAGCCAGGATCAAGGGTCAAATGTTTTAAATTTAACCAGTAGGGCAATGTAGCATATAGATATCTACAGAGGCAAGGTGGAGAACAAAAGGTGAGAGAGCCAGTAAGTGGAAATGACAGCAGTAAGTTGTCTGGAGGCAACAAGAGTACCAAAATACCACAAGAGGTTATATCCTATCTTATCAGATGGAAAACAGGCCACTACTAAGAGAGACACAGCCTCTGACCTAACCATTGTGAAGCCTGCAATGTTTAAAGAGGAGCACTACTTGCTTGGCCAGTGTACTCCAGTCAGAGCTTTAGGAGGGACCCCATTCCAAATGCCTTTGGCTAGGGTTCACCTTGACTGGGAGGATGGAAAAGAAAGCAAGCAAGTAGGTGTGTTTGAGGATATCCCTGCAGATGTCTTGATTGGGAATGATTCTGATACAACAGTACCTTGTGTGCATGCAGTAATACACAAGCTTGGGAGGCAGGCATGTGGGTCTCACAGCCTGGGGGGGAGGGGCACCCAGACAGACCGCACACTTGAAGCCAGGGCTGGTGAGGTGGCTACTTCAGGGAGGGAGCTACCCTATAGCAGTGAGACTGAAGGTGAGCCACAACTGCTTGTGGGTACTGATGTTCCTTGGACAGAGTGACTGCAAGGGCAGAGGTGAGTAGTAGTACACAGTCTGACAGTGAAGCACTGCTGTCAGATAATTCCAGACCTCCTGCAGAAGGGAAGGTGTGAAGGGTTACCAAGAGGGAATTGAGACATGCTCAGTTATAAGACACTACATTACAAGGCCTGAAGGAGGTAGCCAGTGAGGCACCTGATTGTCAAGGAAAAGGGGAATCTGTACACTGGGACAAAGGGTTATTGTATAGATAGTGAGACCCTGAGGGAGCTAGAGGATGAGAGAATACAACAGTTGGTATTGCCCAGAACTTACTATCTGGCACATCTAGCCATAGCCCATGACATTCCCTTTGCAGGTCATATGGGAATAAAGTATACAAAGAGACATATTATGCAGAACCTTTATTGGCCTGGGATTTCCAGAGATGTAACCAGGTACTGCAGGACTTGTGAGCAGTGCTAAAAGGTGGGCAAGGCAGGAAGCAAGGTGAAAGCTCCTTTGATGCCTTTGCCTGTAATTGAGGAGCCATTTCAGAGTTAGCTATGGATATTGTGCGGCCTTTGAGTACCCCAAGTTCCACGTGGAAGAAGTATATCATAGTGGTAGTAGATTATGCTACTAGATACCCTGAGATGGTTGCTCTGTCCTCCATTCAGGCAGAAAACGTGGCAAATGCTTTGTTAGAGATTTTCAGCAGGGTAGGTTTCCCAAACGAAATACTGATTGACCAGGGTTCCAATTTTATGTCAGACCTGCTGGCTTGTCTGTGGAAGCACTGTGGGCTGAAGCACCTAAAGACCACCCCCTACCATTCCCAGACTAATAGTCTTGTTGAGAGGTTAAACTATACACTAAAAACCATGCTACTGGCACTTGCAGACCAGTTTAAGAGGGAGTAGGACACATTTTTGCCCCATCTGTTGTTTGATTACTGGGAGGTGCCCCAGCAATCGACAGGTTTTTCACCCTTTGAGTTGCTGTATGGACATAGGATGATGGGACCTCTAGATTTGTTTCGAGATAAGTGGGAGGGCAAGTGTGAATCCCGCAAGGAGTCTGTTGTGGCATATGTCCTAAACCTCAGGACAAGGCTCAGGGAACTCATGGGCTTGGCCCAAGAGAGCCTGGCAGAAGCTGAACAGCAGGAAAAAGGTCTAGTATGACAGGAATGCTGGAGCTAGAGGGTATGTTGTGGGGCAGCAGGTAATGCTTCTCATTCCTGTCAGACACAACAAGCTTCAGGCAGTTTGGGAGGGACCCTACAAGGTGGTAAGAAAGGTCAGTGATGTTAACTACATAGTAGAACTGCTAGGCAGGAGGCAGGGATAAAAACTGCATCATGTTCATATGATGAAACCTTACCATGACAGAGAGGGCCTAGTGCTAAGTATTTGCAGTAGCAAGCAGGAGGAGTCTGAGGGGGATCTATGGCTACAGGATGCCAGCCAGCAAAATCCCAAGTTACTGTGGTGGAGGCTAGGGCTGCAGGCATATGATATGACAGTGCAGCACTGTACTGGGGTTAGCTATGCCAAGGCAGGTGAAATCTCAAGACAAGGAATGGGGTAATGTATTCACAGACAGGCTCATCCCTCTCAAGCAATATTTCTCAAGAGTCATTTGAAAAACTTGAGTCTTTGAGGGAGGAAGAACTGTGATGAAGGGAGATACTGCCAGCACAGCCATCTGGAACTTTGTAAATAATTATATGTCATTTGTGAATATCAACATGATCTATATAAGATGCTTGTGTTACAGCTGTATGTCATATCAGATGGTTTGCACAGACATGTGTGCTGAAGAGATATTTTGTACAGTCCTTGTGCTTGAAATGTATCTACAGTCTACCCCACTGGAAAAAGAACAGAAATGTACTTGCAGTATTGTAACTGTTTAAATGTATATTTTAACAGTGGAAACCGGAATACAGGAGATTAACTTTAGAAAAATAACTGAAATTAAATTACTTTATGGCCAGGCCATAAAAAAGATGTTATCATTCAGTTTCAGTGTAGCAAAGATACGTCTATACTATGGAGCTTTCTCTATTGTCTTTAAGGTGAAATAATTACTAGTTTTGAAATGTGAAGGGATGCAATTGTTTTATGACTTCCACCATCTGCAAAAGATCTGAGTTCTATGTATTTTCACAGGTGGACGCTAAATACTGTTAGCTTTCAGCAGTGGGGGTTTTACCTGGAATAGAGTCAAATGACAAGAAATTATGTAATTCTGTAAGTTATCCCAGCAGTAATATATGAAATATTAACTTAAGACGTCTCTAAGAGAAAGAGAGAGATAGACAGCATTCTGTATTTTGTCTTGGACCTGACAACATTAAGAACCATTCACACATTTGCCTTACTCTGTAGTAAGTAAGTTCTTAGGTTACAGTATAACTGAAACAAGGATATAACCTGCCGGGTACAGTCGCATGTAAAAATACAACTTACTGCAAACTATACTTCAACTAGAAATAAAACAAACTTAAAAAAAACACATTTATTCAACGACACTGCACAAGTAAGCACTTTAGTATTGAATTAACTAATGCTTCATCAGACAAATAAAAAACTTCAAAGAGTCTCTTAAACAGAAAAGCATTTTGTGATGTCATTGTTAAGAGACGTATTCTGTATCAGCACTTGCTGATGAGGTGATGAATATCCTAGGTGATATATTGTATCTCTGTTTTTATTTGACAGTTTGAATATGTACTAATAAGTGATGCTTTTGTATTTAAGAGACTCTGAAATTTTTTATTTGTCTGATGAAACATTAGTAAATTCAAAGTGAAAGCACTTACCTTTGCAGTGTTGTTGAATAAACATATTTTTTAAAGTTTGTTTTATTTCTAGTTGCCGTGTAGGTCACAGAAAGTTGCATTGTTTTGTTACAGTATAACTCTCTTAGATATAATCAGGAACATAGTGAAGCATAGTTTAGATGTTTTTCGTTATTTATTTGAGATTGTCCTGCAATGTTGTTTTAAATATTTTCTGTGATTTTGAACTCTGATGTCACTCTAAATATATTATTAGTCGCTGGTCTTTGTAGAGATATTTAAGTTTTGAGGGTACTTGCATATTTATTTGGTGACACTGTGTGGGCCACTTCTAATAGCCTTGCTTTTAGTCAAACTACCATTTGTATTAATACCAACATTACACGATAAGATTGGGCACCCTTTGTTAAGGGCCTTAAATCAGCCAATAAGGGGTTCTGGTGGCAGTGATAAATACCTTATAGTCTGGGCAGAAGGGGGCATAACTAGTTGACATGCACCAGCATTTCCCAGCTGTGTGGGTATATAAAACAAATCTCCAAGAGTGTGTGTGTCAGCTACTTGGGCAGGGACATGAAGCACTGGTCACAGACAGACTGTTGGAGGACTTGGCTTGGAGCCCTGGCTAAGAACTCAACTTTATAGCTATGCTAGTGGGGAGTTAGACTGGGGATCTGGAAAAATAGTGAGAAACCATCCCTGGACTGATTGTGGTCTCTGTGTGCTCTTAAAGGAAATTGCACTTGAAGCAGAGAGCTATATCTGGGAATACTGTGTTTGTACTTGTTATCCTTCCATTGTACGTCCCCACTGTTGCCAGTGGTGAGGATTGAGGCTTCTTGATTACTGGTTCAGTGGTGGGGTGTCACAAGTGCTATCAACTATGTTGATTCAACAATTAAATTTAGTAAAGATTTTCTTATTGCAAATCATTGAAAAGTATATTGTGCTATCCCAGTGTTGTGCAATCTTTTGTTCTTTCATCCCAAGAAGTACAGAAGTTTAAAGCTATGAATTTCAAACAGATGTCATCATGAAGCCATAGATTTGATTTCCTGAGTCTGCACTTGCATATTGCTTAACTGTGGGGCTGTCTATGGAGAAACATGACTGTCTGCTTTTGTTTGCTCGTTATTCAGGATTTGTGTGACTGATGTGATTTGTGTGAAACGACTTGGAATACTTTAATATGGGAAAAAAATCTAGAATTAAAGTTGGCACTGAGTTCCTATGCCACAACAGCTCATTTGAAATGCTGAGTGGAAGAAATATAAATGCAGTATGCAGGAGTTTTGCAGACTACAACTGTGACTGATAGAAATGACATGTTAATTTTTATTTTCCATAATATAATATTTTTCATGATAGTTATGTACACTGCATGCATCCATACATAGGTAATATAATTTGGCGATGGCAGATGGTTTTTCAATCTTCCATTCCTTCAACAAAGTTATTTTTAAATTTATGAACTTTTATTTATTTGGCATCACTGAAGTTGGTTGAGGTAATTTTAGACATTTCATAGTTTCTTTGGCTCATAGCTTGAGTTAACTATCACCACAAGCACTTTATTTGTCCTTTGTTGATGTGGTTAGTTATACTAAGCCAGTAGCCTCTTTTCTGGGTATGGAAATTGTGGGTAGTCAGTAGGTATGGGGAATGTCTGATGATGAAATGACTGGTCCTGTTGTTTGCTATTGCAGTCTTAACTTTTCAGGACTAAAGATACTTAGATAAAGCAAGCTGGAATACAATTTGTGGCTACTGTTTAAGTGAAAAAATACTTTAACGTAGCTATTTTCTTTTTTAACCTGGCAGGGTCAAACCAAAAACTGTGGGTAGGCAATGGGAGTGGGGCCTATCTGGGAATGAAATAACTGTTCCTGCTGTTTGTTGCTGTAATTCTAACTTTGCAGCACTGGAGTACATGAGGGTGAAGCAAGTTGGAGTACATGCTGTGGCTACTGTTTATATGAGGCAAAAATTAATTTAATGTAACATTTTGTTTTATCCTGGAAGGTTCAAACCAGATGCTGTCAATAGATAATGGATATATGGTGGCTCTCTGTGGATGTAATTCTAATTTTGCAGGACTAATGTGTATTTGTGTAAAGGAATCTGGAATACAAAACATAATTACTGCTTCTTTGAAACACAATACTCTAATATAATCATTTTTTCCAGGTAGTATCAATTCAGATACTTTATATAAGCAATAGGCATTGGGGCTTATTGTAGATGAAGTCATTGGTCCTGCTGTTTGCTGTTGTAACTTTGCAGACTAATGTGTATTTGAGTTAAGCAAGCTAGAATACAAGCTGTGATTTTATCCTAGCAGGGTCAAACCATATATTATGGGCAGACAATGGGTACTGCAGCTGTCTATAGATAAAATGACTGCTGCTTTTAACTATTCTTTTTTTTTTTTTTTGGCAAGATCGAACTAGACATTTAGGTACATTATGGATATGGGGACTGTTTATGGATAAAATGACTGGCCCTGTTGTTTTGCTGCTGTAATTCTAGTTTTGCACACGGTCACTCACCTTATTTCACCTGCTGCTTGCAGGGCCATTGCTAAAAATATTTTAATACCAAAAATTGAATATAGTCTTCCTTTTCTATTTAAGCATTCGGCCCACAATACTCACAGAATGCAGACTGCTTTGAATAAAATCTGCAGTCATTCTATTAGCAGACCTTCAGATACTCCATTGAAATTTGCTAAAAACTTCCTAATGGCTTTTGGTGCCTCACAGAGCAACTTTTCTTATAAGAACTCTAATTTACAAAGTGCTAAAACATGGCCACTGCCCCCCTTTAAGAGTGAAGCTACCTTTACAACACAACCCTTATATACTCAGAAGTACACAGGGCATCAGTTTCATTCCAGTACACCCTCTATTTAAATACACTGTAGCTGAGAGAACCTTCTGTAGACTGCTACCTGCTACCTGGAGACATCTGCCTAAAGACCTCATAAATCTAGAAACCATTAAAACCTTCAAACATGCACTTAAAGAGCATCTCTTTACTGAATCAACCTGCAACTGCTACCATGACAATGGTTAGGAAACATATCATCCCATATCTTGAATACTAACCTACATTTAGTAAACTTTTCTCAGCCTGTTAATGTGATGTGGCATCTTATATGCAACTATTTTACATGTATATAGGAGTTTATGTATAAAATGTATGATTATACTGCATTTTTTGTACAACTCAGCTTGCATTTTGTATATATTTTTTTTCTATTCAGTCTGAGTAGATCTTTTAGTGTAGTTTGTATTCACTCTTACTATATTCTGAATTTTACTATGTACTCATTCTGCATATAATATTATGATTAAAAGACGGCGATATATTTCCTGCTCTTTGACCTCTAGTCATGGCTAGAAATGGTCAACAGACCAGTCCACTTATCTGGTGAACAAATATTAAATATTTTTTTTTATTCCAGATGCCCAGAGAGACTGTTAACATATATTTAAAACCTGACTGTGTAACTAACTAACTAACTAACTAACTAACTAACTAACTAACTAACTAACTAACTAAAGTAAACAAAATATAATAGCTACAATCTAGCATTCATAGTTGTTGGAAATATTGACGAGAAACCCCAACCACAGAGTTTTAACTATGGGAGGAAGAGAGTGATATTCCTGGTTAGGAGTTAGAGTGAGAATCTCAAACCTCCATCTATTTTTCTGCTACTCAAAAAGCCATACATAAAATTTTGCTGTATAAAATTTTTTAGTAAACAAAGTATATTAATCACCTGTGAGTACAATGCTTTCTATAAGCTATATAAAACAGGTTTTGGCAGTCCTAGCTTGAACATCCAAAAATATTCATGCTCCATTTTCCATTGTCTCCATTCTGAGCAAAAAAAAAAAAAAAATACACAAAGAAAAACACTCTTTTTCTCAAAAAAGTGTAGCAAACAGCTTGTTACATCTTATACCTTACAAATAGCACTAGAGTATGTTATCCTTGTTGACAAATGCACATTCGTGCCACTAGTACATTCCGGACCAATCAGGGTCTACCAGTCATACTCCCTAACACTGTCCACTCATGCAGCTGCCCCCTTCACCCAATTCTCTTTATGCTACTAGTTTTTTATATTGATTTTCTCTGTAACAATCTGTTTATTGATATGGCTTCATTAAACCATTTGTGGTGATGCATATAGCACCTAAATTATACAGGATTCTGTTTGTGATGGTATTATTTAGTAGCCCATAATAATTAGCTGAAAATATACTTTATCCTGTCTAAACACTTTGGTTGGCATGACCTACTTGAGATGTACCTCTCTAGATTATATGAAGAAAGACATGACTGAGCTCTTGGACTATGTGTCTCAAGCAGATATGCCCTTAGCCTTAAGCAGCATGTTACAGTCACCTAAGACGATGCCTACAATACAAACAGAAAATTATTGATTTCAATAATTGGCTTAGTTTCTGGTGTCATTCTAAGGGGATCCAGTATCTATCAGCCTGGGATGACATGACTGACAGACCTCAATGCTTTGCCAGAGATGGTCTTCATCTGTCACTCCTGGAATTTCAGCTACTGGCTAAGGCTCTTGCTACCCTCATAGTGCCTTTTTTAGGTAGTGTCTCAAGGATAAAAATTCCGACATTAGAAACTCCATCTAAAAACAACCTCAAGGTTATGCTGCTAAACGCTAGGAGTCTTAACATGAAACTGCACTCACTGGAAGTAGTACTCACCTTGGAAGGCACAGATATTAGTGCAGTCATGGTGACCAGGTTCAAGGCTGTGGAGAGCACCCCAGCCATAGTAGGTTACACCTCCTTCCACACATTTGGAACACAAACTGAAGATGTGAAAACTAAAGGAGGTGGTGTATCAATATACACTGAAGATATTGATTAAACAGTATGATTCCCTAGAAATACTTCAGGTGCAATTAACTGTTGGTAGGACACCTATTCACACCATTGCCAGCTACAGCACCCCCTCCATGAATCAGGACACTCACTCTGCCTATTTGGATCTACTTGAGTCTATCAAGATACATCCAAACACCATGGTTGTGGGTGACAACTTCCCATTCATTGACTGGGTAAATTACTCGTGCTCAAACTCTCTTGCCCTAAGGTTCCTTGACTTTGTTAACTCCAATGCCCTGGACCAACTGGTTGACACCCCCAAAAGGGGTGACAACATCCTGGATCTGGTACATACCAGTATAGGGAACCACTGTTAACACCCCCACTGTGAGGTCTTCCCTGACCACAAATCAGTCTAATTTGAAGTAACTATCACATCTGACTCCCCCCCCCCCCAGCAGCAACTAAACTAAAAAAATTCTCCAAAGCAGATTATAACCTCTTACAGGGTGGTATAAATAGCTTCACTGCACTTCCCCCCTCTGATTTAACTGGCAGCTATGCCGAGTTCTACACCACTGCTTCATACAAACACCTGTATAACTGCATTGACCTGGCTGTACCTGATCGGACCAAAACAAGCTCTTCAAGGAAGAGCAAACCTGCCTGGTAAACAATTGCCATTAAAAGGCTTTACAATAAAAGGGAAAAATTGCTCTCAAAGAGTAAGAGGGAGCGAGCCCTAAACTAGAAACACACTCCACTTAAACAAGTGCTAAGACTTCTTGTGAAGTCCTCCAAAGCAAACTATGAATCCAAATTAGCTTCCTCAACTAAAGACAGCCATAAGGTGTTCTTTAGTTATTTCCGTAACCTAAAAGGAAAGGCCCAGATTTCTGCCGAACTGGTAGTTAATGCTACTACAAATACTGAGCCTGTGGACATAGCTAACCTGCAGACTCCTCGTAGTGCAAGTCCTTCACAAAATCCGAGCTGTACGTGGGTAAACAGCCCACAAGCAAAAGCAGCCTACACCAATAAAAAGCGAACTGTTACGAAAATAAATCCTCGGCAAAAGACAAAACCTTAATGCCAAGTTTATTGATACAAAACAATAATAAAGGCGTTTTCACTGGAGACACTGCTACAGCTTCTTCAGAGGTACTTTGAAAAAACCGCCAAAACAGGCTTTTAATACCACGTCATTGCGTGCCCCAAATAACACCATTTAAAAAGACATTGCAGTTTAAAACAAGAACATTCATCATGTAAACCATATTCATAAACAAACTTTTATAAGTAAAAACATTATTTAAAAGTATTGTATAAAAATATGTTTATATATACATAATGCTTATCAACTGACCCTACTCATTAATTATGTATATGTATGTTTACTTATAGAATTAATCTATATTGTTTCATTTCATTTTCCTATAATCAAATATGTCAACAATTTACAACTTTATATGCTATAAAAATCTTAAAAATCTTAAAAAAGAATTTACTTATAAAGGATCAAATTAAAGACATTAATTCTATTAAATTAACCCAATATTTGTTGGCTGTACAATAATCTAATACTGACCTTTTCCCCTGACCTTACTAGGGGATAAGAAGTGCTCAAACAAGAAAGCATTAAATTCAGGCTAACAGCTTATAGAATCATGTGACAGACGTAAAAATATATAACCATGTAAGCATCTATAAATATGTAAATTAAAATTATTAAGGTAGAGGGTTTTCTAACTAATGTTAACGTTTGTAACTTCTTAATCTCAGTATACAAGCAATATTGCAATGCGCGTTCAAACCAGGATAGGAGAAGGCATCTAACCGCAGTTGCCATTCTAATTCCTTGTTTTCTAACATTAGTGATATAGGTCCACCTCTTCCTATGTTTAATACTTGGTCTATTACAATGAATTCAAAACTGTGCCCCTGGTTTTTTGAAATATGCTTAGCTAATGCATTTTCATTATTTTGTTTCCTCATAGCTTTTTATTGGTGTAGGCTACTTTTGCTTGTGGGCTGTTTACCCACGTACAGCTCGGATTTTGTGAAGGACTTGCACTACGAGGAGTCTGCATATTTGTCTTTCAACTGTTTTTGTGTTTGTGGTTTTAAACTGACATAGCTAACCTGTTCACCGACAGGTTCTGTGAAAGCTTCACTCCCCTGCCCCTGCCACACGTACCCCATGACATCCCTATCACTTGTCCCCTACCTTGTATCTTTAAAGAGAAGGTGGTCATAAATGCCCTCCCTAAGACCAAACACATAGCATCTCTGGGACCTGATAACACCCCAGGCTGTGTCCTATATGGACTCCAACCAGAAGTACAACACCATTGGGTAGTCTTTTCAGTCATAGTCTAAGGATCGGCTTCATCCCAGCTGAATGGAAAACAGCCACCTTTGTTCCCTTGCACAAAGGTGGTGCTTCCACTGACCTCAGGAACTACAGGCCTATTAGTCTGACTAGCCTTATCTGCAAGGCCATGGAGCAAATCTTCATGGACCTTATCAACAAAGATAAAGGTAATCTCCAAACACATGACCATAATCAGTTTGGATTTGTCAAAGGGAGATCATGCCTGTTAAATCTGGTGGACTTCGTCAGGACAGTCACCAAGGCCCTGGGCATGGGGAAATCTGTGCATACAGCCTACCTAGACTTAGCCAAGGCATTTGACACTATCCCTGACTCAGGCATTACCAACAAACTCAACCAGCTAGGTATCAACCCTTATATCATTAGATGGATAGCTAACTGGCTCAATGAGCAGACCTGTAACCAGTACAGTTCCACAGGGATCACACATGGGACCTTTACTGTTTGGAATCTATTTCTCCAAAGTAAAGGCAAAAACTAAAGGTCTGTGGATGACAATGTTTGCTGATGACTGCAAACTGAGATCGGTCATAGAATCTCCAAATGATGTCAACATCCTACAACAGGGTTTTACACAAACAAACACTTGGTGCCAAAGTTATGGCCTAGTCAATGCAAAAATATGTATTATAATCACTTTCAGTAAGGGTGATGTTCCTGCTAACTACCACATCAATAGCAACACCTTAAGTACGCACTCAGTGGTGATAGACCTGGGCACACCAGTTGACAGCAGCCTTACGTTTGACCACCATTTCTCCACAGTGGTCAGAAGGGCATTCTATGTTGCTTATCTCATAAGTAAAGGCACTGCCTCCTGATAAAAAGAAGTTATAATCTCTCTGTACTCTTTCCTCATCAGGCCAATAATTGAGTACAGTGCCACTTTTGGTATGTACCTTTGCAAGCAACTGCAGCAACTGGAGAAACCACAAAGGTTCCTCAGAAGGAAAATTCAAGGTCTTCAGCATCTGTCCTACGTGGATCATCTGAAATCATTGTCATTTTATTCTGTTTCATACAGACTACTCAGAGATGAACTCTGCCTAGCATACAAGAAAATCTCTGACTCTGCTTTATTAGAAATGCTGTATCTCCGTAAGTCAAATGGTACACGGGTTACTCACTCTAAAGACCTTAACCTGGTATGTGACATTAATAGAACCTGCTGGAGGGACAGATTTGTCTCACAGAGGTTACCACATCTTTGAACCAGACTCCCACTTCATGTGAAACAGAGTACCTCATTGGCCACTTCAGATGGAATCTAGATGATTGGCTGGGTAACCGTAAATTCACCCCAGGGGCTCCACCTGTCTCCCTGTTGGACAGGGACAGTAGGTGCTGATCGTGGAAATAAGGGTAGAACTTGGCTAGGATTGTAAGGGCCCTACAGCTATTAGGCTATTAACTTCCTGTGATCCTATGAGCTTATTATTCCCCAGTGTTCTACGTGCAGATTGCAAGACTTTAAACAAATTACTTAACTGCTCTAAAGTTCCAGGTCATACCTTAAGTATGCAACTGTTTCAAATATATCTTACTTAGTTAACAAAACGTTAAACAAGACTAAGTGAATATTTATTTATTTATTCTTTGTTGACAGGGTTAGGTCCACTGGACCAGTGTCCTCTTTCCATGGAAGATCGGAGATAGTATTCTTATTGACTTGGGGAAATTTGGCCAGGACATCGGTGGAGCTTCGCTTACTTCTTTATTTGTTTGAAACTCAGTGGCAACAGGAAGGAATGGGATGAAGCTGTAGCAGAGCAAGGAATAATCTGAGAAAACATGTTAGAGCAGTTATGAATGTGAAGGAATCAGCAAACTGGACTGTTTTTGAGGTAGTTGCTGAGGCTGAGAGTATGGGGCTGTGGTTAAAGTATTTGCAGAAAGAGTTTATGAAGACTTTGCTTGTGTAGTTTAATAATTAAAGAGGACAGTGTTGTCATTTCATGGTCACAGGCTGTTGAACAGGTCCAGAAAAGTAAAGGAGGGGAACCAGAAGTTCAGAAATGTTTTGCAGTGGAAAGGTGAACTACAAACACCAGCACATGCACAGTCATAGGACGTGGGAGAGAAACTGCTTAAAAAATAATTATGTGCAACATGCTAAACAGAAGGAAGAACAAGCAGAATATTAAGCAGAAAAGAACGGCTACTATAAAGATTTATTCATCTTCAAAAAAAAAAAAAAACAAACAAAATTGTCCTTTGAGATGTATGTTATTTAGGAGACAATAACTGAGCCATTAACATTGAATATATAACAGATTCACTCCTTGATTCATTTTGTAAAGGGGCACATTTTAATGCGACTTGAAGAATTTAAATTAATGCCAAATCTGTGTATGCAACTGAGTCAAAAAAGGAGTGTTCATGGAATGAATATTTGTTTCAGACAGTTACTCCAATGTTAATAAAAAGACTGATCTGATGACCTGGAACAGGACATTAAGGACTACTTTGTGTCTGTATTCTATTGTGTAAACTGGGCAAATTATATGAAGAAAGGAAAATTTGGACTGGTAGCTGGGAAATATGTGTAAGACTGCAGGAAAATTAAACCAGTGAAGAATGGGGAGATTTTTTTTCTTCTTTCTGTTTAGTTGACTGTGGACTTGGGATCTTTAAGTTGGGGGGCTTCAAAAATATACAATATATAGTCATTATCATTATTATTAATATTTTATTTTGCCAAGGCAAAGTTACAACTGGCTGCTTTTGCCCTTTTGTAACCCTATTCTGCTATGTCAAGAATCTAAATAGCAATGCTCAGATCTGCTCTGGCTATGACAGAATGGCATTAAATATACTGATCCTAAGGATATTGCCAATATCCTGGCAGATCGATTCAGTGCAAACTTTACCCCCCTCTCACCCCCTAAAGGGCCCATCTCAATACCGAAAGATTGCCAAATTGCAGTAATAACGGCCACACAGGTAAAAAATGCACTCTGCAAAGCTAAGAATACAGCATCCATGGGACCAGATGACATCCCAGGCTGTGTACTTCATGAACTACAAAATTAACTGGCACCTCATCTAAGTGTCATGCTTAATCATAGCCTCACCTCAGGCTTCGTGCCCACTGAGTGGTGCACAGCTACAGTTATTCCACTCCACAAGGGGGGATCTACCTTGGATCCCATGAACTACCTCCCCATCAGTATGACGAGCCTGATCTGCAAGGCCATGGCTCATTGTCATGGAACTTATAAACAAAAACATTGGCAAACTTCAAACACTGGACCCCACACAGTTTCGATTCATGAAGGGCCGATCTTGTCTCCTGAACCTGACTGACTTCTTCAAATCTGTCTCCAGAGTTGTGGACAAGGGTAAGGTGGTCCACACAGCCTATCTGGACCTTGCCAAGGCCTTTGACACCATCCCCCCACTCTGGAATCATAGATAAACTTCCTAAGCTAGGCATTAATCCCTGCATCACTCGATGGATTGCCAACTGGCTTACTGACAGAACCCACACTGTAAAAGTAGTCGACTCCAAATCCAGCTCCAGACAAGTGACAAGTGGAGTACCTCAGGGTTCAGTCCTGGGACTGCTCTTGTTTGGCATCTACTTCTCTGAAGTACAGGCCAGCACTAAGGGACTCTGGCTAACAAAGTTCGCAGATGACTGCAAACTAGGAGCTATTATTGAATCCCCAAATGATGTGGATATTCTACAAAAGGGCCTTACAGAAATAGATGCTTGGTGCCAGAACCATGGGCTCAAGCTCAATGCCAAGAAATGTATAGTTATCCCATTTGGGCAAAAAACATGTACACATGAATTACCACATAGGTGGCAGTACACTAAACACCAAAAGTGTGATAAGAGACCTAGGGACACAGGTGGACAGTGGTCTCACATTTGATAACCCCATCACCACAACAGTCAGGAAATCCTTCTATATGGCACACCTCATCACTAAGGGCTTTTCATCCAGAAAAAAGGAGGTCATTGTCCCACTGTACTCATCCCTCATTAGACCCATTAAAGAACACAACGCCCCATTTGGTATGTACCTCTCAAGACATCTGCAATAACTGGAAAGGCCACAGAAATACCTCACTAAAAGAATCACAGGCCTAAAGCAGATGCCCTATGCTGACCGTCTAAAAAAACTTCACCTATACTCTGTCACATATCGTCCACTCAGAGGTGATCTCTACTTAACATACAAGGCCATGTCAAGCCCAGAGCTGTTGGACATGCTACATTTTAAAAAATCCCAATCCCTCAGAGACACACACTCCAGGGATCTAAACCTTGTCATCACAATGAATAAAACATGCTGGAGGGACAGGTTCCTGACCCAGAAACTCCCCAGACTCTGGAATAGACTGCCCATACATGTCAAGCAGAGCGCCTCTTTGGCCCTCTTCAAAAGGAGCCTTGATGATTGGATGGGAGATAGGGAATTCACCCTGGGGATCACGTCAGTCACCCTGCTAGACAGGGGTCCAGGGAAGTAAATACTGTGGGAAGAAATTTATTTATTTTATTTATTTATTTATTTTACATTTGTTAATCGGGGGTGTCTGACTGAGCCGAAAAGGCCCTTTTTTAGCAGAGGCCCGGGGAGAAAAGCTCCGCAAAGAAAAATTAGACACATTTAGTTATTTAGACATGATCAGTATACACACAAATTACAAGAGACATGTTTTTGCAGTGGTATGCGGCATATAAACAGTTACAGTGGAGTGAACAAACAAAAAATTATTAATTTTAAAAATAAAGGTAATTAATAGATTTGTGGTGTGCAGTTGAAATTTGGAACATAGGTAGAATACATACATAGTACACAGGTACAGTACATTCATTGTAGTTTAGCCAGTGTTTGTGAGTAAGATTGAAAACTATTATCAAGTACTCTAGATAGCCAGGGAATTGTTATGGCTAGGCTTGTATAGGCCCTAGGGCCAATAGCCTAGTACCAACCTATGAACCTATGAACCTTCAGTGCTGTCAGATACATTACCAGCTCTATACTGCAAGGAGGAATGTGAGCATTTTTCACACATTTAGGAATACATTCTCTGTTGATTTGAAGACTGTTCATATGAGAAAATGTTATCTCAGTCATTTACCAGTATAGGAACAGGTCTCAGCAGATCATGAATGATTCTAATTTTCTGTTGAATAACCGCCACATTTATAATGAATACATTGCCATACGTATTTAACATTCTGTTTATATGAACACTATAAAATTGCATGCTGATATGACATTAAAATGCTTGGCAATGTGTTAATTGTCATGTGACAGAAAATGCATTTTGGATGCAAACCCCAGCATGGCAAAATAAATGGAGATCTGTAAGTTCATCCAGGCTTCAGTTAGGTTGCATTTTTTTACTACTATAAAATTATTTGAGCTGTCATATAATATTTAAAGGCTATTACAGCGGCAATTAAATAATTAACAACAGATCATACTCCCTTATTAATAAGATATGGGAACCAAATCCACATTACATTTTTTTTGCAGTTATTTCCTATTATGAGCCATGACAGCATATGGATTATTGTCTAGTTTTTTTGTGTATCACATAAAGCAAACTGATGTCACTTAGGGTCACTGTTGGTGGTTTTGGAACAAAAGTGGACGTAGGCATAATCTTCCATTTGGTCTAGCACATTTCAGATGTTCCAGGACATATTTAATGTCTGCTGAAAAAAAATCAATGCTCTGTACAGTTTACTGAATTATTAAAACATGACTATAGCCCACAGCGATTTAATGCTTGAAGTATATGGTAACTAATTCATTAAATTGGTTGTAGTAGTCCAGAACCATTTACATGCATGTTATCATCTGACCTTTTCATTTATGCCACCTATAAATGACATCTAGCTAAACAATGAAACTACATTCTGGCAAGCTGACATAGGTTTATTTTATTTAAAATTAAAAGAGTCAGAGACGAATATGGCAATAATAATGTCAACAATGCAACTTTATCATTTTGTCAATGGAATAAAAACACTGTATTAGTTTATTTATTTATTTATGCTTTGTTAGTCACCATAGTTCCACTAGGCTAACAACATATTTTCTGTGAAGGCCAGAGATAGTATTAGCCAGGCCCAGGCAACATTTTATTTTCAGAAACTGAATACTGGTGAGGTTATCATATGACTAGGACTGAGTTCTGAGAAATAGTTCAAGTGTTCTAACTACCAAAACAACAAACATCATACCTTTTTAAAGAAAAAACCTATTTAACTATTTTTATAGTATGTAAATAACAACAGTCTTCACATTAAGCGACAAGCAATAAAAAAATCTGATCCTGGCACTGAATGCAGGTTTTAAATAAAGATCTTATAGGTTCATAGATAGGTACTAGGCTATTGGCCCTAGGGCTTATATAAGACTAGCCAAAAGGATACCCTGGCTTTCGCCACACAAGAAAATTATTTTCATGTGATCCTTTTGAACAGAGCCACAGAAGTGATCCCCGAGGTGAATTTCCTATCTCCCATCCAATCATCAAGATTTTTCTTGGAGTCCTAATGAGGAACTTTGTTTGATATAGATAGGTAGTTTGTTCCAGAGTATAGGAAGTCTCTGGGACAGGAATCTATCCCTCCAGCATGTTCTGTTTATTGTGGTGACAAGATTTAGGTCCCTAGAGCATGTAGCTCAGAGGTAGTGGGATTTCTTTAAGTGAAGCATGTCCAACAGCTCTGGGTGTGACATAACTTTGTATGTTAGACAGAGATCGCCTCTGAGTAGGCGATATGAGACGGAGTAAAGCTGGAGTTTTTTTACACGGTTTGCGTAGGGCATCTGTTTGAGGCTGCTAATCCTCTTTGTGAGGTATTTCTGCAGCCTTTCTAGTTTTTGTTGATGTCTTTTGAGGTACATACCAAAAGGGGTGTTGTACTCTATCATGGGTCTAATGAGTGACGAGTAGAGGGGAATAATTACCTCTTTTTTCCTGGATGAGAAACCTTTCGTGATGAGGTGTGCCATGTAGAAGTATTTCCTGACTACTGTGGCAATGTGATTATCAAAGGTGAGACTACTGTCCACTTGTATCCCATGGTCTCTTATCACACCTTCAGTGTTAAGTAGACTGCCACCTATGTGGTAGTTCATAGGTACAGAGTTTTTACCAAAAGGAATGACAATGCACTTTTTGGCACTGAGCTTGAGGCCATGGCTTTGACACCAGGCATCTGTCTCAGTGAGGCCCTTTTGTAGGATGTCCATATCTTTGGGTGTTTCAATTATGGCTCCTAGTTTGCAGTCATCTGTGAACTTCGTTAGCCGAAGACCTTCTGTGTTAGCCTATACTTCTGAGAAGTAGATACCAAACAGGAGAGGACCTAGGAATGAACCCTGTGGTACTCCACTTGTCACTGGTCTGAAGTCAGATTTGGAGTCTGCTACTTTCACAGTGTGGGTTCTGTCAGTGAGTCAGTTGCCAACCCATCTTGTGACATAGGGATTTATACCCTATTTTTACCCTCATCTACGGCTTCTGTCAATAGTCTGATATTGGCTATTGATACATTATGCTGATATGTTCTGCATGCAGTATTTATTTGTTTATTTATTTGCAGTTTGTTTTCCAGGATAGTCAATTGGGCCACAAGGAACCCATTTTCAATGGAGTCCTGGGGAGAAAAATACAAGTATATATAGTACAGAAAAAGCACAAATCTATAGTATACATTTTAAGTAAATGTTATATACTGTATATAATATACATGGTACAGAATAAGTACAAATCATAGCACACATTTCAAATACATGTTACATAAAAGAGAAAAACATAGATTTTCATTTAAAGTTTAGTATTGTGTTCAGGTTTCTTTTTTTTTAGGAAATTGCCATTTTTACCCAGTCAAATACATCACCAGGGATGTAGGAATTTAGTATGCGATAAGTAACAAATAAGTTTGGAAAGTTAGGAAGAAAGTCTGGTCAGATTTAGGTTGAGTGGGAGGAAGAGCATATCCATTGTAAAGTAAGGTGAGAGTGAAGTGAGGCTTTGAACAAGGAGAGACTTGGTGGTGCGGATGGAGGTAGGGAGAGAGTTCCAGATGCGTGCTAGAGAGAAGGACATCAGGTGATTCCCAGCTGGACGTGTTGGTTTAAACAATTTAATTACGTTTTGGGAATTGGTTTTTAGGAGTCTATCTGGTTTATGCATTTCAAAGGTATTGGCTAGGGAGGGGCAGAGAGATGGGTTATGAATGAGGTTTGTGTGCTTGGATGAGTTGGGTATATGTGAGGAAGTTTGGTAATTCTAGATAATTTAGTTGGTGAAGAGAATTACAGTGGTGGGAAGAAGCTCTATGACCTGCTGCAAATTTGGATATTTTGTTATAACAAGATGAGAGTTTTGTTTTAGTGAAGGTTGCAGGCTGGTTAGGACAGACGCACCATATAATAGAGATGGAATGAGGTATGTATTGGCTAATGTAGCCCTGGTGGTGGGAGAGATGAATCGACTGTGACAGTAAAGCATACCTATTTTTTTGTCTTTTTTTTATATTTACTTGCAGATGCTTGTCAAATTTTAGTTGATTGTTGATGATAACTCCTAGTAGTTTTGTGTCAGAGACTAGTTCAAGGGAGGTATTATTTTTGCTGGTAATTACGAAGGGTTATTTGTCTAGGGAAGAGGTTTTGGAGGCATTGAATAGCATAAGTAAAGGCTGCTATATTCTGTATTTTACATGCCAAAAGCACAAGCTAATAAGCGTTCACAGCTGTTAATTGAATACCTGCTTGCACATTACAAGTTGCAGTTAGAGGCATATACAACTAATCATTCTAAAACGATTGCAGTGTGATAGTGTTCAGCTTTCAAATGTTTTTTATCATGGCTAATATAACACATCACAAGGGCAACACAAACATTCAGGATTAGTACAGCAAGCTTTGCAAATGTGTGGTTTGGAAGTATGCGAAATGAAATGCAGAACCCAAACACTTAAAAGCAATGGTATTGTAGGACTCTGTGGCACAATGCACAATAATGTACACGTATGATACTAAATTATGCAGCACTTTTTTTTAGATTGCAGGACATTTTGAGAAAGGTTACTTGGCTATTTTTGCAACTTTATGAGCATATTTTCATCTAAGATAAAGTATGTAGAAGAGTCAACATACCTTGAATGAAAACATAAACAATTTATTTTATCTCTGGGTGACCCACAGTACTTGTTATGTGTGCATTACTGCAGTAAAAAAAAGACTGATATGTATACAGATGTACTGAATGTTCCTATCTTTTGAGTGAAACAGTGAGTAAAGCAAGATTGAAGCATAGTTTCAGACTTGGTGTATATTTTAGTTTCTATGCAGCTATGTACACTAAAGGGAAATACATGACAACTGACTATCTTTATTTATGAAAAGTAGTATAGTTAAAGTCAAAGAGCAGAGAATGCACCATGGTACTGTGAGCAAGAAGAAATCCTGTACTGTCCAAAATGACAGAGTAAGTGGTGGTTCAAATGAAATATTGTTTTTTTGTATAGAAAAAACAAGGCAGAATGATTGCTATAGCATAACGGATTGACTTCAACTAGGTATTATATATAATTTTACATGATAGAGTGCTCTAACTTTCTGAGCACAATGATAATTAAGTGAAGCTCTCTAAAACTCATATTAATGGTCACATACTGGGTCACTCCTTACACTGTAAATAAAGTATGTTAACTAAAGGAGATTATTTTGGCTAGATCATGCAATAGGCTATGTACACTGACTCTACCTGCACCTGAAAGCAGTGCATAATTACTGAAGGATCGTGTTAACAGTCAAACAATACACCAATTAATAAACAGTGAATTTATTTATATTAGCATGTATGAAAACATAAGGAAACTCACATTTCTACAAGCAATAAACCTGCTAGAATCCACGAATCTACTGGAAAACAAAACATATTAGACTAGTTGTTAACTGACAAACCAGCCAATACTGATAAAGCTAGTATTTTACTAGATTCAGTGATCATCATCCTATCTGCACTTTCAGGAAACAAATTAAAATTAAATAATAATAATAATAATAATAATAATAACATAACTATAATTGGTTCACTCTAAGAAATGTGCCCAGGAAGCTATGCTCATATAAATTGTGTAAACAATATATTTGGCAACCTCCTCTAATATTTACTTGAGGTCAAAGGGAAGGAAGAATCAAGGTCAAAGGGAAGGAAGAATCAAGGTCAAAGAACAAAAAAAAAAAAAAAAAAAAAAAAAAGTCAGTGGAGTGGAAAGTAAGTTCAGAGGAAAGTATGCAAGGGGGGTAACGGATGTTCTAGCAGTGTTATAGGGAAAGGATTAGAGTAGTTCAGAGCAGTAAAGATGGTGCCGCAAGAAGGAAGGGAAAGTTAAAGAGTCTGGGGGAGGGGTTTGAAAGAAAAGAAAGTGAAAGAAACTGGGGGAGGGGTTGGAGAGAGAGTGGAGATGGATGTCACAGTGGCCTAGCTGGTTGGAACCAGTACTGACAGGGCCAGGTCAGCAGTGTAAAACAGCACTGAAAATAACAATCAGAAAGAAAGCAACTGTGAATATCAGAGCTGAAGAGGTAAATAGAGAGCAAGTCAGAGTTGAAAATGTTGCAGATATAAATTTAAAAACAGGAGACAAAGGGTAAAGAAGACATATTAGGGGTTAAATAATACTCTAGAATGGGGCTGGCAACATTAAACCTACATACAATGGAACTATTGAGAGTTAAAATAACATTAAACTAAAAGCTATTGGTACTATTGTTTGTTAAAAAAGCAAGGAATGTGGTAGACTGCTGGCACCGTGCTGCTTCCTGGTGGCCAAAGTAAGTTACTACAGCCAGAAAAACAGATCTTCGTGTATGCTCACCTGCCCTGTTGTAATACTTTAAATAGTAAGGAACAGTTCACTTTTTAAAAGCAGATATTCTTAAAAACACATTCAAATTTGCTTAAGGGTGTTATTTTAAATTTGCTAAACAAAGCAAAGCATTTGCACACTAAAAACAGACTTAGCATGAGCAACATTAAACTTCTCTTTCCTTGAATTTCACATTCATTGACTATACATTGAAACTCACATTTACTGAAAATGCAGCTGGCCAGTGGCGGATTAAGTGTACCTTGATTCCTGGGCTCTATTCAGACCTTGGGCTCCCTCTATACATTTTAGGATCATGTATAAATGAATCTGTTCTTTGATTGGCTTTTCTGATTGTTTTACTTCTGGTTTAATACAGTGACATTTGTTAGGACTGCATTTTAAATATATACTTTTGAACATTTTATTTTCCAGTAAGGAGTCAAACAAAATGTTGTTGTTGTCTTTCGGCTTTTCCTGGTTAGGGGTCGCCACAGCGGAACTCCGGTCCGCTAATGATTGGCAGTAGATTTTCACGAATGCCGAGGTGCCAGCTCGAAGTTCAATTTTCAACGAAGGCACGCCCATTTATGCATGTCTTTTGAACGCCCATGCAACCGTGGGGAGGGTATGCAGACTCCACACAGAAGGCACTCCCCGCACTCCAGCAGGGAATCGAACGGGAGAACCTCTTGCTGTGAGGCAACAACTCTACCGCTGCACCACCGCTGAGTCAAACAAAATGTATGAACCAATAATGACAAAAGTACCCATTTCAGAACATTTCAACTAATTCTAACTGTAGTCTTAGTGATTTACTAATGGGTCTGTACTGGACTAAGCTCTTGCTTCCTATAACCAGGGTACAGGGTTTGACCCTCAGGAAGTCACTCTAACATGTTTGGCTAAATCCTGAAATGAACTTCAAATGATTGCACAGAACAATTTCAGTCAACTAGAACAATGATTATTTGACTCCTCATCTATTATTAAGATTTTTCAAAACTAATACTATTCATTTCTGAATGGACATTAACACTGAATTTAAAATAACATCCTTAAGCACACTCATATCAAACAAGTTACTCATATAAAATTGCTAGGAATTGTCATAGACCAAAGGTAGGATTCATAGTCTTTGCACTTTGGCATAATAGGAAGTTGCTTTGCATAAGAGTACCATCGGTCATCACATGTCCCGTTCTGAGGGCTAAGAGACATCAGTGCTAGTTATACTGGCATTATTTCTACACAGAGTGCCTACATCAGACTATGCTGACTGGCATCACATTATTACATTATGAGTATGGGATTTTTTCCCTTTGACATTCTCTGCTATGTTTTCTTCACATTCCTGGAGGAAGTGCCCTTCTGTGTAATTGGATTGCTGTGTGAGTATTGCTGTCATGTTAATGATTTGAAAGTGTCCCTTCCTGCCCCTATACAACATTAATGTCAGCCACTGTTTGAGTCCACTGAGTAGATATCTCTGTCTGTTTTGGTTCCCCTTTTCCAAAGAGGTATTTCCTGTATAACGTCCGAGCATCCAAAAGGATGTGATACTTCTCAGGATTGAAACTGTCTATCTTGTGTCTTGTTTTCTGCTGTTGCCTCATGTTGTAACCTGCAAACCAATATTATGACAAAAGTGACAAAGCGGCTTTGGCCATCCTTTTATTCTGCTTCCAGTATATGTGAACCATGCCTGGCACTGTATTAAAGAAGTACAGATACATTTTGATGTAAGTACACCTTGCAGCACGAGTTCTGACTTCTGGTTCTCAATGTGCTGTCCAAATTGTTGGTTGTGTTAATCTCTGCCATAGTAAGTAATAAGATATGAATGTATGTTTGCACTGAGTGTGCTGTAGCCAGTAGGGTAATGCATTTGATTTATTAGATAGAATCACCTGACATTTACCATTCACCTGTCCTTTACCCACTAAGAGCGACATTTGTCAGCAGTGAATTTGTCAATTTAAATGGCACATTAAGCATTCATGATTATATGTAAGTCATGAAAACAGTATTAAATGTCATGTCTTAGTGGTGAAACTAAGGACACTATTCATCAGATACCAATGAATTACATTAATTACTGCCTTTTATAACTTATTTTTGCTTATCCCCATTTTTCAGAAATTATTTTTGTTGGCTCACATTTTAACTTGGGTGATGTTGCAGTACCCAATTCCACACATCCTGAAATGTAGGGCTGAAGCTAACTGGCATAAACTGAGGCTTTTCTATGAAGCAGTTATGCAACTGGGGCTCAGCATCACAGTGGTTTATGTATCACATCATATCACAGATGTGTATCCTGTCCTATATGCTTTTATTCTAATTGAAATATGCAAATCTGTTGCGGGCATTTCTGGACAGGGCTGCCATTTTCCATAATTAGTGAGGTGCATTTGCTCTTAACTAATTTACATATACCACACTCTTCACCAATTGCCCTTCCACACGTGAATCACAGCTCTATGAATAACACACCAACACCATAAGTCTGATAAACATACAGTTTTTGCAGTTTGCAAAGTAAACCAAAGCTAGAAATCTATCTAAATATTCATTACTCTCTACTGATCAAACTTTACTGCAACAAGTTTACTCTACTCTTAATCCATACTCACAAATACTTAAAAATATAATTTTAATAAAGTAGGAAGAAGATATAATAACATAGACAAAACTGCAACACATCTAACTAACAAAACAGAACACAGCATAGCAGTAAAAAAGCTAAAATGACAAACTTCAAAGTGTAATCATTCTAACACAACTAAAATTAAGGTTGTACAAATGCTCAAGTCCCAAGTGCTCAAAAATTACTGTCTCAAAGCCTGAGACTGAAGCATCTTGTAGCTCTTGTAGGCTGCCACTCATCCTCAAACTCGAATATGAGTTTGGACAAGCAGCTGACGCACTTTACCCAAACACATTATTTGAGTTTGAGCATGGTAAGTGCAGTAGATATGGGAGGGGACAGGAGGGGGCTTTAAGAGTTAGGGAATGGAAAGGGAGTTTTAGGTTTAGGGAGTGGAAGGGGAGGTTTAGGTTTAGGGAGTGGGAGGGGAGGTTTAGGTTTAGGGAGTGGAAGGGGAGGTTTAGGTTTAGGGAGTGAGAGGGGAGGTTTAGGTTTAGGGAATGGAAAGGGAGTTTTAGGTTTAGGGAGTGGAAGGGGAGGTTTAGGTTTAGGGAGTGGGAGGGGAGTTTTAGGTTTAGGGAGTGGAAGGGGAGGTTTAGGTTTAGGGAGTGGGAGGGGAGGTTTAGGTTTAGGGAGTGGAAGGGGAGGTTTAGGTTTAGGGAGTGGGAGGGGAGGTTTAGGTTTAGGGAGTGGAAGGGGAGGTTTAGGTTTAGGGAGTGGGAGGGGAGTTTTAGGTTTAGGGAGTGGAAGGGGAGGTTTAGGTTTAGGGAGTGGGAGGGGAGGTTTAGGTTTAGGGAGTAGGAGAGAAAGTTTAGGTTTAGGGAGTGGGAGGGGAGGTTTACATTTTGGGAGCTGTCGGAGAGGTTTAGGGAGTGGGAGGAGAGCTTTAGGTTTAGGTAGCACGAGGGAAGTTTTAGGGTTAGGGAGTGACTGGGGAATTTACGTTTACGGAGGGGGATTGGAGTTTTAGGTTTAAAGAGTGATCATGGACTTTAAGGTTAGGGAAGGAAAGTGGAGTTTTAGGGTAAGGGATAGATGACTGGGGTTGCTAACTGGGTGAGAGTTTTAAGGTTAGAGTTATGGCTCTGGTAGGCCTATTTATTTAATAGGGTTGAGTGCTGGGAGTGCTAAGTAATTAAATGAGCTTGGGGTAGTGGTAGTTCAAGCACTTGCTTTTTCAAACAAGTGGCAGCAAGTACATGTGTTGTTAGCTACTAGCACACAACCACCTGTAGTAGGACACTAAAAGTAATCCATACTATTGTAGTCAAGTCTATCAAACGTACAATCTTTACAAAATCAGTTCAAAAATGTAATCCACCTACATCACTGAAATCTCAAACTATCACAAAAATAATGTAACCATCAACACAGAGACTCTCTATTCAGCTTATGTAGCAAAACTAACTGAGTTGTGTTTAATGAATATATCCTATAACTATCCTATCAACCTTAGTACTACATTTATATTTAGGTCACAAGGATTGCTGTTAAATGTATATTAATTTTTCTCTATATTTCTTTGGCTATCCCCTGTTTCTTTAATCTTTCTCTTGTAACCTTCGCAAACACTATCTCTATGATTTATTTTATATTTTTCTATTATCTTTTCCTCCTGTCGTATAATGGTATACTTTCTCCTCCTCTTTTTTTATCATCTAATCCTCTGTAATGTGTAATGAACTTGTTTGCTGCTCCTGCCTATATTGTTTTATTTTTATTTTTGCATGTAGTGTTGCCTTGTGCCAGATTTTGTTATGTTACCTTCTAATTGCGCCACTCTCATACACACATGAAAACATGTTTGGATTTAATATAATAATCTGATATTTGTATGATTCTATATATTGCTACTTATTTCTAATTCTTCCTGAAAGTTGTAAATCTGTTTTGCTTATCATACTAAGTTATTACTTGAAGCTTTTTTCCCTAGGTCTTCACTGAAAATGGCATTTGCCTAATTCAATTATCCAATAGACTAGTAGCCTTTTTTAGGGGAGGCCTGAGGTGCTATTTATACTACTAGGGGAAATTTGTTCAGGGCATTGGGGGACTTCTTTTCAAAAGGTGCTATGTGATTTTTTACATCCATCTGAGCTACCACCAAAATACAATCAGTGCACCACCCCTCTTTTACTGCACTGCAGTGTCAGTAATTGATATATTAGGTGTGAGAATAGAACCCACCACCTTTTGTATTATAAGCAAGTGTACTACTTGTTCTGCCACAGACAATATAACTAAATAAATAATCTGCACTCTTGTGTTATCATGTCAGCAAGAGTTGATCCACATTCTTGGCATGTCATCAAAACTCCTACAGCTCACGTACATCTACCATATTTATAATGTTTACTAAAACCTAAAGTAAAACTTCACACACTAGACATTGAAAACACAAATATGATATCCAACCTAAGGAGACCACCAACACCACTGGCTTAGACCCAAATCACTTTAATTCTCTATTGCCTCAGTACAAGACCTTCAAGGAGTTTCAACATACATCAAAAATGTATTACCTTATATACAAAACAAAAAACATATATTCAATTATACAATTAATTAATTAATTAATTAATTAATCAACTAATTAAATAAAATACTTCCAATTACTCTCTCCATTCAGTCCCATAGGAACCATTGTATCATATTTAAGAATAAAAACAGATTCCTTAAACAAAAACTTTTCTTTCAGAAGAATTTCATTGTTATCCCTAACATATATTTGTTCTAAAACACTACCTTGAAGTACAGAAAAATCATTACTGTGTACATCTTTAAAAACGACAAGCTATAATTTTGTCTTACTTTTGATTTTTTATGTCCCTGATATGTTCCATTAACCTCACCTTAAAAATTCTTTCCATCTCACCTATGTAAAAGAAACCACAGGGACATTTTAGAGCATAAATAACCCTGCTATTACATGTGAAACACCCTTTAGGTATATACTTAACCTTATTTATATATTCAAAAGAAGACACTGCATGTTTGCAAATAGAACAAGTATTGCATTTAAAAGTGCTCATAGATATTGGATGGCTGTTCAAATTTATTTTTAGTAAAACAAAATTTCCATGTACAAGCATGTAATTAGACTTCTCCCTCATTTATATGACATCATGGGATATTTATCCAAAATTGCTTTCAAATCTTTATCTCTAAGAAGAAAGTTCCAACAATCTTACAATTTCACAGATTTCTTCACTTTTAATGTTATATTAATGTTATATGCAGTAACAAAATACATCTGTTATTATTATTACTCCCACTATTATCTTTCACTTTATTCCGATATCTTTTATTCAAATTTGTATTTGAATCCAAAGATAAAAGTTTATACTTGGCTTCCTCCACCACTTCTTTATTATAACCCCTACTACAAAAGGTAATTGCAGTATCATGTATTTCATCTAAAAAATTCCTTTTAACATTGCAAATTCTTGACAATCTTAAAAACTCTCCATAAGGTAACGCTGACAGAACATGGCGGGATGGCAACTAGTGGCATACAAGTACTGGCTTCCATCTACAAACTTTCTACATATATGAAGAATAATGTAATATATGTATATTTATTTATTTATTTATTTTTATTTATTTATTTATTCTATTTTACATTTGTTAACCGGGATGGTCCGGCTGGATACATGTCCATTTTCAGCGGAGTCCCGGGGAGAAAAGCTCCAAAGATACAAATTAAGATAAGAAATATACATTACAAATAAATGTTCAACTAATAGAGGTTACGATAAGAAATAGACATTACAAATAAATGTTCAACTAATAGAGGTTACATAGAAGAAGATTGTAGACGTAGTACATAGATATAATGTAACAGACAATCCACTAAATTGTGGTTACGATACAAGTTGATTGTAGACATAGTATATGCATTCTTCCGTGAGGCCAGTGGCATACTTTTCTATTGACAATAGAGGTTGGGGATAACAATAGTTTTTAGATATAGTCATTTATATAAATATATATAAAATGTGAATGTATCTGTGTGCCTGTGTATGGGTCTCTACTTCTCTCTCTGTCTCTCCATATATATATAGGCTTACAATCAAATTGTTGAGGTGGCTTTCCTCGACAGTTGCAAGGATCAACATGGAGTGGCAGAGAGGCAAAACTACGAACACAATTCCTGTTGACTGTGGAACATTGATAAGGAGATTATATTCATAGTTTGGAGTGTTGGTATTTTGAAGGGCATCGCACTACAGTGGGGATCAGGAAAAATATCCTTTTCCTCACTGTAGTGTGATCTTGGAGTTAAAATACATAAGGAGCAACCCATGAGCATCCTTCTTTTCTTACAAAAGTCCACATACTATATACCACATGTAAAGTATGATATCCAGTGGAGTACATGCTGATGCTGCTGTGGCTGGCAACACAAAGATACCCCCCCCCCCCCACACACATACACACACACACACTAATGGCTTTCTCAGCACAAGCAGCTGAGCAACATATTATCATAGCACAAAAAAATAAAAAAAACGCCATTGCATGGCTGGAAAACACCCAACACCAAGGGGGTTCCCTATAGTACAGACAAAACTGCTACTGCAACCTATCTTATTCCATATGCACAGACATGCTCTCACCAACAATAACTTGCACAACATCAACTTCCCCTCATACAATATAATATATATAATATATAATATAATATAATATAATATAATATAATATAATATAATATAATATAATATAATATAATATAATACGATGGTAAACACCTCTAGTCCATGGTCATGCCTAGGGAGTGAAACCCTTTCAAAAATCACTCCCAGAAATGATGGTTAAACACAGCACAGCAGATGCGGACAGATCATTCAAGTATACTATACCTTACTAAGCAGCTACCCATATCATTTTGCACAGCATTTCCCCTCACCCTCAACACAGGAGCCCATAATATACAGTGCTATACTAAACATTGCTGTTTCAACTTAAGGAAAACAGGATGGCCTTTACATGCTCCCATGGACTACACCGGAACCATAGTCATAAATCAGAGTAGTACAGGATGGCATATAAGATGCCTGGATGTATGCATCTTCACACTATATCTGCAAATACCTGGGACTGATCCCCCTGTTGGCCATTCCTATACTGCAAACCCAAATTTGGACAAAGTATGGTAGCACTACTCAATGCAAGGAGTCTAAATAGAAAGACACTTGAACATGAGGCCCACCTGCAACTCAAACATATTCATATTTGTACAGCTACTAAGACATGGCTTCAGTGCAGTAACAGCACTCGTTCTATACCTGGGTTTAGTATCTATCATTCATTTAGGCCCTTAGGTAGCTGTGAAGGAGCACCTTAACATGGAGCTCCTGGACATCTAAATCACCACTGACAAATCTACTTATTATGTCACTGCTATCTGCAGACACCCAATCAATGTCCACCAGATATTATGTAAACTACCATAGCATCACTGAGAGGTTAGCTAACAATCTAAATACCTTCTTACCAGGGGATTTCAATTACCGAAAGCATCTCAGCTGTGAGTTACACATTCACCTGTGCCCTTTACCAACACCTAAACAGCTGCATATAAAATTCAGTTCCTATCCCCCCTAAATATAATGGTAAATTCAGGAACAAATCATCTCTGCTGGAGCTCCCACTTTAATAAACTGTGTAGAAAAAGAAGGAAATTGATAAAAAGTTATCTGAGGACCACAATGAAACATACAAACAATGAATTAAGAGTTCTATTGGAAATTGTAAAGCAGAGTACAGGGTTTGTTCTTTCAGTTGTGCTATAAAATTAAGGAAAAATGTCCAACAATTCCCTGCACTCATCTTTAATGACGTTATATATTCAAATCCCAAAGACATAGCTAATATGTTTGCAGACAAATGTATTGCTAACTTTACCCCACCTACCCACGTTGTTGCCCCCAGTATCGTTGAAAATTTAGTTTCCCTTGAAAATCATCTTGTAGCAAGTCTTAAAATTCCTAGCAAATACTAAAAGCAACACTTTCATGGGTCCAAATGACATTGGGCTGCATTCTCATCAGTGGCTGTATCTAAGCCTCTACTTTATTGGCCTTAGCCTATCCACAGGGTCTGTGTTTGATGCCGCAAAACAGCCACTGTGAATTCACTACACAAGGGTGGCCCTTTACAGATTCAAGCAAATATAGGCCCAACAGCCTCACCAGCCTTATATGCAAAACCATGGAATTTATCATAGCAAAACTCATTTACGGAAACACAGGCAACTTAAGTGATCTAGATCTAAATATTTTTTTTCCTGTGTCCTAAAATTCATAAGCTTCTTTGAAAAGGTTGTAAAGAGTGGTCACTCACTACATACTGTTTATCTTGATCTAGCCAAGGCACTTAGCATTATGACTTATAGTATTTGGCTTTTCAGTATGCTGACATAGGCCCGAATGAAACACCAAGCTCTGGGTAAAGGTTTGCCCTCACTGATCCAAGAATCAGTGGCTTCACTTTCTTAACTACAGACAACACCTGGAACTTGGGTCTAAAATGGGATGAATTTCAGTTTGTACTGAATTCAAAAAAACAAACTGCATCCCAGTTCCAATGTACCTCTCCATCATTTCCATCACCTTTGATTAAAACTGCCTGCCTTTTACATAATGAGTTATTTGAAAGAGGAGTCTCATTACACAGCAAGCCTTGCAAGAGTTGGTCCTTGTTACAGCTGATGAAAGCACAAGCATCTGTCTATTCATCTCATCCATCTAATGAGGTATTGAATGACAGAGACATTTTTAGAAATAATTGCACTTGAAGGTCTTTCATTTGTTGTTCCTGAACTATGTAACTCAAAGATATTTAATTCCTAAAATGATGATTTGTAACGGTCCCCTTGAGGTAAAGGGAACTTCAGGTAAGGATACTTAACATGTAGAGGGAATCGGGGAAAAGCCAAGCCCCTTCCAATAAATAAAAAAGGTTTAAAAACTCTCCATTTTGGAATTTACAGGAATTCAAAGTTCATTAGAGAAATATTAAATAAAACTACATGGTGGTGCAGCGGTAGCATTGTCGCCTCACAGCAAGAGCTTCTCCCGTTTGATTCTCGGCTGGAGCGCCTTCTGTGTGGAGTCTGCATGTCCTCCCTGTGGTCGAGTGGTGTTCGAAAGACATGCGTGAATGGGCATGCCTTAGTTGAAGGTTGGGCGTCGGGCTGGAACCTCGGCACCATAAAAATCGACTGCCAATCATTAGCGGACCGGAGTTCTGCTGTGGTGACCCCTAACCGGGAAAAGCTGAAAGAAAAACAACAACTTTTATTTATATTGCCACTTTCTGAAACAAAAGCATCTCTCAAATATAAAAAGCAATTAAAATTCAGTATCATAACAGTTTTATAAACAATAGACAATGATCGAAAGGTGAACCATAAGTAAGCCCATGTCATATCAGATCCCTGTTTCAAGCATATTAGTTTTGGAAGATTATAGTCTAATAAAAGTAAGTAGAGTTTGGATACAAGCTTTACTTAATATTTCTGCATGCAAAGCAGTATGGACATTTCCCAAGTGGATGGTTATATTTAAATATATTTCCTAAATCAATTTTTGCTCAGTGTGACCTCTTTACGAGAGTTAAAAAGATATTAGTTTTTGCCAGCTTGCATAAAAATTCCAACACTGAGATAGGAGTTGTCATTTTTGCCATTTTCTGTTATTGCATTGTCAATCAAAATATAATTGATTCACTGTTACAATGAATTTAGTTGCCTCATCAGAAGAGCTGCATTTCTCACGTAGAATAAAACAAGAATTTCGCAAAGCCCTACCACAAATATATGATTAGATTAAAAGTTTCTCTAAAATGAAACATACTAGATTGCTAGATAGATATTGATATATCTATACACACATGCAAGTGTGTTTATGTATATCTTTTGCCAGAAAAAAAAAAAAAAAAAAAAAATATATATATATATATATATATATATATATATATATATATATATAGGTAAGCACAGATATATACATAGCTCTATATATGTATACACACACAGACACACAGACACACACACATATATACAAACTCCACTCAATTGGTCTAATATTTACTTGATGAAGGATATTCAGATGTCAGAAGTGGCTGGATGCATACTGTGATGAAGTCTTTGACAAATACACTTAAGACAGTTTGTTCAATAAAATCACTCTCTGAATAGTGCTCTGCTGTGGTGATGTATCTTTAACATTCTTTTTCATTCATTTTTGGTCAGTTGAAAGCATGTTTCTAAATGCAAGAATAGGAAAAGCATAAAAGATTGAATGTAAGGTACATGGGAAATGATAATGGTGAAAGGTGTGTGCGTGTGTGTGTGTGTGTGTGTGTGCACGAGAGAGAGAGACAGAGAGAGAGAGAGAGAGCACATGTGAGGAGATTAGATTTAGCATTATGGAGATTTTACTGTTCATAAAATCAGTCACTCAGACAATTACAACCCCATAAAAAATTAAGAGCCTTAGTAAAATTCTGCAGTCTCACTTAGAAAGACACCAGTCCTCAAAGAGTACAACATCAAAGAATATCACACTTAAAAAAATTCACAAGTGGAAAAAAAAGCAAAAACAAAATAAACACATACGGAGTGCTGATTACTGATGTGCATTTTATGTAGTACATACAAGATAAAAACTCATCTAAAATACAAATATCATCAGAGCCAGTCTAACTTAAGTTTTATGTAATGATAACATGGTTAATGGCATTATTTAACCTCCACGTATATGTTGCAATAATGTACCTGTCAGTGCCACTTGCTGAAGTAATAGATGACTTTCTGGATTCTCAGGCATCTAGTGCATAAAATCATCTTTGTTAGAATCCTATTGAGAGGATAACACTACTTCTTGTTTGGGAGTTCAGCCCATGGTCTCCATCAAATGGAGCATGGTGTCACTGCTGCTGGACCAAGAGTCTGTGGTTGGACAGGTGATCAGTTTTCCATTGACAGTTTCGTCCTTTCAGCTAGGAAACTCCAGCATAATCAAAATCAAATCACAAATACACCATCTTCTGTGTACTGTTAGAATCACAGAAGTGAAAGGAAGAAAATAGCTCTCATTTTGGGAATTGAACAAATGACCACCATCATATCAGTCTGCTGCTGTACAAATAGTCACAACACAAGGCAATACTTTTTTACTTCACAGTGCTAGTCCAGAGTTCAGAGATCACAGAGAAATACTTAACATAATTCAGTAGTACAGTTCTGACATCACAGAAAAACACTTAGTCTAATCTTTCTAGTTTCTAGCTATTTCTAAGAGAAAACACAAGTCTAAGATAAACTTACATATAGAGCAAGGCAGTGTTGATGAGTTGGATGGCCAAGACAAAAATGCTTAATGCTCTCTGATTCTCCCTGTTTTTAAAATCACATTTCTGGTTCACATTACATCATTCTTCACACTTCCCTGGGTTCCCAGGCTAACATAAACTACATTTACATTCTTCACCTCTGGGCAGAAACCAGAGCAATAAAGGACATTTATGCATGCAAATTCTGGCCATTAACTCTGGCCTTAAAGCAATAGGCAAGATGCCTCACTCTAGACTTACTGGCTCCGAGTTTTAATATGAAAGGGTCACAACCTGCTTTACTTGGTCAGTAGAGTGCACTGTTGTTTAATTTTTTCAGTTCCACATGTAACACTATTTTTACCATTTAAGACACAAGCCTGTGGTTTACATTAATATTTACAGATGACAGAATTATCTCCAAAATTCTATCTGGCTAGGCTGGCAGCCATCACCTATCTTCACCCAATATTCACATATCTCCCCCCCTGGAGAACTCAAGCTAATTTGTCAAGTGACCCCTGAGAAACGCTGCTTGAGGGAGTGAGGTCTATCTGAGTATATCTTACCCCGTTCCCTGTCTTGAGAGCCCATCTGCATTGGCATTGCTAATCCCACTGCTGTGCTGCACAGACATAACATATGCTTGCAACCCCAGGCTCCATCTTAGCAACTTGGCATTTTGCTGGCTGGCTCTGTTTAACCATGTTAGGGGGTTGTGATCTGTCATAACAGTGAATTTCCTTCCATACAGATAAGGCTGAAGTTTCTGCAGCACCCACACTATGGCTAGACATTCCTTTTCAACAGCTGCATAGCATTCCTCCCTGGGTTAGAGCCTATGATTGAGATAAACCACTGGGTGCTCTTCTCCCTCTGAAAAAATCTGGCTAAGTACAGCCCCCACCCCATGGTTCATAACATCCACCTCCACAACAAATTATTTGCTGTAATCTGGACTGCCTGCTCACATGTTGGGGTCCACACTACCTTATCTGGCCTGTTCTTCCTTGACAGGTCTGTGAGGCGTGCAGCTGTAATCTGGACTGCCTGCTCACATGTTGGGATCCACACTACCTTATCTGACCTGTTCTTCCTTGACAGGTCTGTGAGGGGGTGCAGCTATAGTACTATAACTGGGGATGAACTTTCTGACGTACCCTGCTGTCCCTAAAAATGCCCTGACCTGCTTTTTAGTAACAGGTGCATGCCATGCCTGAATTGGCTACCACTTTGGCAGGTTCTGGCCTTATCTTACCACTCTCCACTCTATGTCCTAGGTAGGAGACTTCTGGCATACCCACCTGACATTTGCTCGGCTTAATGGTCAACCCTGCCCTCTGTAGTCTGCCCAGCACCTCCTGGACATGCTGAAGGTGCTCTGGCCAGGAATGGATGTAGATGGCAATATCATCTAGGTAAGCAAGTACAAACCCTCCTGCCCCTGCCAGGATATGATGTACCAGCCTCTGGAAAGTTGCTGGGGCATTCTTCATCCCAAAGGGCATCTTTGTGAACTCATACAAGCCAAAAGGAGTCACAAAGGCTGACTTCTCTCTAGCACTGGGAGTCAAGGGCACCTGCCAGTAACCCTTGGTAAGATCAATGATTGTAAGATACTTAGCCCCACCCAGCTGCTCTGGGGCCTCATCTGTCCTAGGCATGAGGTAAGCCTCTGACTCTGTGTGACTATTTAATTTCCTGTAGTCCACACAGAACCTGGTGCTGCCATCCTTCTATGGCACCAGCACCACTGAGGAGGCCCAGGGACTGTTGGACTCCTGAGTCACCCCTAGTTCCAACATGTCCTGTACCTCCTCCCTCAGAGTCTGTTTGACTCTCTTAGGCACTCTATAAGGGGCCTGCCGAATATGCATTTGTGGTCCTATATCCACCTGGTGCTGTCCCAGGTGGGTGCACCCTGGTTTCCCAGTGAACATGTCCCCAAAATCCTGCAACACTGCTTGGATTTCTCGAACCTGGGTAGGAGATAGTTGCTGGGACATTGATACCCATTCCACTGAGTTGTCAGCCTGAGCCTCACTGAGGAGATCAGTCACCAGATCTTCATCAGATTCCTTCTGCAATCCACTGCAAATGCTCAGCACATGGGCCTCCCTATCATGGTAGGGTTTCATCATGTTAACATGGTACAATTTGTGCCCCTGCCTTCTGCCTAGCAGTTCCACCATGTAGTTAACATCACTTACCTTTTTTACCACCTTGTAGGGTCTCTCCCAAGCTGCTTGCAGCTTCTTGTGTCTGTCAGGAATGAGAACCATTACCTGCTGCCACATAGCATACTCTCTAGCTCGAGCATTCCTGTCATACCACACTTTTTTCTGTTGTTGGGCTTCAGCCAGGTTCTCCAGGGCCATACCCATGAATTCCCTCAGCCTTGTCCTGAGGTTTAGGATGTATGCCACAACAGACTCCTTGTGACACACACACTCACCTTCCCACTCATCTTAAATTAAATCTAGAGGTCCCCTCACCCGATGCCCATACAGCAACTCAAAGGGTGAAAAACCTGTGGATTCCTGGGGAACATCTCTGTAAGCAAACAACAGATGGGGCAAATATTTGTCCCACTCCCTCTTAAACTGATCTAGAAATGCCAATAGCATGGGCTTGATTGTAGAGTTTAACCTCTCAACAAGACCATTAGTCTAGGGATGGTAGAGGGTGGTCTTCATGTGCTTCACCCCACAGGACTTCCACAGACAAGCCAGCAGGTCTGACATGAAATTGGCACCTCTGTCAGTCAGTATTACTTTTGGGAAAACTACCCTGCTGAAAAGCTCTAAGAGCATTTGCCACCTTCTCTGCCTCAATGGAGGACAAAGCCACTGCCTCGGGGTATCTTGTAGCATAATCCACTACCACTAGGATATGTTTTTCCCCATGGAACTTGGGGTACTCAGAGGACCCACAATAACCATAGCTATCCTCTGAAATTGCTCCTCAATCACAGGCAAAAGCATCAAAGGAACTCTCACATTGTCTCCTGCCTTGCCTACCTTTTGGCACCGCTCACAGGTCCTGCAGTACCCTGTTACATCTGTGGAAATTCCAGGCCAATAGAAGTTCTGCATAATACATCTCTTTGTACGTTTTATGCCCATATGACCTGCAAAGGGAATATCATGGGCTATGGCTAGAAGCGCCAGATGGTAGGCTCTAGGCACTGCCAACTGCTGCACTCTCTCACCTTCTAGCCCTCCCTCAGGGGTCCACTCTCTATACAGTAACCCTTTGTCCCAGTATACAGATTCCTCCCTTCCATGAGAATTAGGTGCCTCCCTATCTACCTGCCTCAGGCTTTGCAATGTAGAGTCTGAGAGTTGAGTCTGTCTCAACTCTCTCCTTGTAACCCTTCTCAGCTCCCCTTCCACAGGAAGCCTGGCATCCTCAGACAGTGGTCCCTCACTGTCAGACTGGGTACTACTACTCACCTGTACCTTTGCAGTCACTCTGTCTAAGTGACCATCAGTACCCCCAAGCAGCTGTGGCTCACCTTCAGTCTCACTGCTACAGGATAGCTCCCTCCCTGAAGTAACCACCTCACCAATCCTGGCTGCAAGTATGCAGTCTGCCTGGGTCTCCCCCAGGCTACCAGACTTACCTGCTTGTCTCCAAGCCTGACTGCATGTAACTGCACAAGCACAGGGTACTACACTATCAAAATCATTCCCTATCAGGGCATCTGCAGGTATATCCTCAAACACACCTACTTGCTGGCTTCCTTTTCCACTATCCCAGTCAAGGTGCACCCTAGCCAAAGGTATTTGGAATGGGATCCCTCCTAAAGCCCTGACTGGAGTAGACTTCCCAGGCAAGTAGTGCTCCTCTGTAACCATTGCAGGCTTTACAATAGTTATATCAGAGGCTGTGTCTCTCTTGGCAATGGCCTGTTTGCCATTCAGTACAACAGGATATAACCTCTGATGGTAGTTTGGTACCCTTGTTGTCCCAAGACAACCTACTATTGGTATTTTGTCTTTCCCACTTAATGGCTCCCTCACCTTTTGTTCCTGACCTTGCCTTCATGGACACCTGTATGCCACATGGCCCCAGTGGTTGCATTCAAAACATTAAACCCTAGCTCCTGGATGTGTACTTGGACTAGTGACTTCTCCTGCTACTGGCAGATTCTGTTGGGGCAGTCTGTGCTGCCCACCATGGGTTCCTTTAGACTCATAAGCAGTACTGGGGGTCCCTTTCCTGTGCAGGGCTGTTCTGCTTGCCAGGTATAGGTCTCCCTTCTCCCCAACTCTGAAGTAGCACATTGTCTATCAGCTAACTAGATCCTCATGTCCTCATGCAAAGTGCTAAGGGCTTGTTCCCTCACCAAAAGTGATGACCTGACATCTGCTCACCCACCTAAAGAAATAAGTGCTCAGTTCAGCAACATATTCACACACACTTTCATCTGCCTTGAGTCTATGCTCATGAAACTTTTTCCTATATGTTTCAGGTATTAGCTTAAACAATTCTAACAAGTGTTTTTTAACAGCAGTATAATCAAGACATGCAACATCAGACATTTTTGACAAAGCAGTTACAACTTTACCATGAAGTAAGGGGGTCAGGAACCATACTCAGAGCCTTTGGTCAACACTATACTGTTTGCATACCCTCTCAAACATACGAATTAAACTATGGAAATTATCCCCCCTCTTTAAACTGCAGAAGAGATTTACTGACCTTTTGTGCTTCTGGGGTCCATTTACTCCCTTCCCTATTACCTCCATGACTCTGGTGAAGAGTCAGCATTTCCCTCTCACGCTTCCTCTTCCATGCATAGAGTTTCTCATTCTCCTCAGCCTGTAGACTTCTCAGTCTCTCAGCTGTTCTATCTCCAAACGCCTGGCCTCCAGCTCAAGTCTCTTTAGCTCCAGATGGATTTTTAAGTCCTCCGCAGAAAGGTTGAGCTGTCCATTCACCAAGGGTATTATATCTCCACTGCCAGTCTGATTGTCCTCCTGCTTGCTGTTTCTGATGCAGCTGTAAACAAGGCTGCAATCAGGTCTGCCTTAGCCAGGTTTCCATGCACCAGTCCTCTAGCCTGGCACTTCTTCGCCAGCTGGCTCCTTGTCAGCTGTCCAAACTCCTCTGCTGACATGCTGCTTGCTCACCCTGACTAACTAAGCTAACAAAAGAAATAAAACACTTGTGATATGAACTCTGAGTATTCACTGCATGGCTGATTTAGAGTACAAAACACCTTCAGAGCTCACTGTACACAAGCTACAGGAATTCACTCTACCCACACCACTACAAGCCAATTAGTATTTGCCAACCAATTAATATGTGGTGTAGATATCCCTCCACTGTCAAACAATTAATATGTGACGCCTGTGCCCTGGCCCAGCAATAAAGGAGCTTCAATCCTCACCACTAACACCAGTGAGGGGCGTCTCATATAGGAGGAAAGGATAACAAATACACACATTAAAGTGCAATTTCCCTTAAGATCACTCAGAGATCACAGTCAGTCTGGGGTTGGTTGTTCCCTTGCTCTCCAGGTCCCCAATAAGATTCCCCACTGGTACAGCTATAGAGTACAGATCTAAGCCTAGTGGGCAAGCTAAACCTCCAGCACCCTCTCTGTCCAACAAGTGCTTCGTGTCCCTGCCCAAGTAGCTGACACACACACACACACACACACACACACACACACACACACACACACACACACACACACACACACACACACACACACACACACACTTTGAGAATACTTTATATAACCACACAGACACTCCTGGGGAAGGCTGGCACAGGTTCTCCAGCTGTGTCCCCTTTTCTCAGACTATACTGTAGTACCAGCTACCACCACCCACTAATATTTATCAACTACTCAAAGGCCCTTAAAAGGGTATCCAATTATTACTGTGCAATATTATTATCCAATTGGTAGTACAGCCCAGGGCTAAAGCTATTGGAGTGGCTTTGTACAATTTTAACAAAAGCATGCAAGTACCCTAAAGAGCTGAAATTATCTCTACAAAAGCAGCCACAGTTGAAGGGGTTTAAAATATTTAATAACAAGTCAAAAATGTAAGACAATACCTTTTACTACACAGAGCTAGTCAAGAGTTCAGAGATCACAGAGAAATACTTAAATCATCCAGTAGTACAATTCTGACATCACAGAAAAACACTTAGTCTAATCTTTCTAGTTTCTAGCCATTTCTAAGAGAAACATAAGTCTAAGATAAACTTACATATAGAGCAAGACAGTGATGATGAGTTGGATGGTCAAGACAAAAATGCTTAATGCTCTCTGATTCTCTCTGTTTTTAAAATCACATTCCTGGTTCACATTTCAACATTCTTCACTCTTCAAACTTCCCTGGGTTCCCAAGCTAACATAAACTACATTTACATTCTTCATCTCTGGGCAGAAACTAGAGCAATAAAGGACATTTATGCATGCAAATTCTGGCCATTAACTCTGGCCTTAAAACAATAGGCAGGATGCCTCACTCTAGATTTACTGGCTCCGAGTTTTAATATCAAAGGGTCACAACCTGCTTTACTTGGTCAGTAGAGTGCACTGTTGTTACATTTTTTCAATTCCACATGTAACACTATTTTTACCATTTAAGACGCAAACCTGTGGTTTACATTAATATTTACAGATGACAGCATTATCTCCAAAATTCTATCTGGCTAGGCTAGCAGCCTTCACCTATCTTCACCCAATGTTCACAGTACATTAGCAATATTCAGGATAGGACATGTGGGTTATGTGGTACTAAATGAGGTCTCTTGATTTAAATGCAAGCTTGACACAAGGTAAATAAATAAATAAATAATTCACATTTGACATGTCAAGCAGACCGCCTCACTGGCTCTCTTCAAGAGAAATCTTGATGAGTGGACGGGAAATAGAAAATTCACCTGAGGGATCACTCCAGTGGGTCTACTTGTCAGAAGCACTGGGAACTAAGGTTTGGTGGCATGATGCCAGGGTAATCCTATCAGCTAGGCTTGTAAAGGCTCCAGGGCCATTAGCCTAGTACACACCTATGAACTTATGAAGCTATGCAGAACTTAAACCGCAGCACGGAGTATTATTTAATTATATTATGAAAGGTCATTGATATTAAAAACATCCACAAGAATTATTAACCTGTATGTGATTTTAATTATACAGCTTATGGTTAAGAGCTACAAGAAAATCTGCCAAGTGAATCAGGTTCTAGTGCACCCAGCACAAACAGCAATCTTTGTCACATTGTGAACTTTAAATATTGTTTTTGTTTGTTGCTGATTTGCCATGATTAATAATACAGCATTTTCAACTGTATTCACATACTGATCTTGGCATTTTTGTGATTAGCTTTATGACCAATGCTAGGTTAAACAACTTTAATCGGTATACATTCATTATAAACTGTACTTACAAAAATAAAAAAAAATAAAAAGTACTACAGCCACCATTTTATCCATGCTTGTAAGTGAAAAACTAAATTTTAATTCCACTTGCTACATCCTAAACAGTAACGTTCCTAAAATTACACCAAAGATTCACAACAAAGCAACATTTAAAATAATAAGAAAGAAATCCTGAAAAAAATCATAAATGGTATGCTGAACACGTGTTGGAACTTTCTCTTTTTCAATCTGCTATACATAATATTCTGATCACAAGAAGTAGCTGTTTTAATATCTGAAGATTTGACTTATACCTACTTCATCTGAGTTCATTTGCACCACAATTACATGCATCGTATATTTGATTATCATATGTTTATATACTTTTTTCCATTGTTTCTTTACTAGTATTTGAACTGTTTGTAATACCACAGCACATTGGGGTGGATACAGAAAACCTTGCTGCATCATGGGAAGTGAATATGTGACAAGTAGCCACATATAGAGTGCATGCACTCATAAAAACAAGCTCCATGATTTGACTAGGCCAAGCAGCATGGTCAGGCACAATATATGCTAATGGCTATATAATGACATGGTAATGAGCAATGCTATTAAAATGCATATCTCGCTGTATGCTAATGAGGTAAACAGGAAAATGGAGTGATTCAGAAATGTACAAATACTACACAATTGAGCTACACCCACTGCATATTTGCACATATCCAAATACTTGTGATCAAATTGAGGGACTAACTAAGTAACATTAGGGGTGCTCAGCATTAGAAAATATGTATTTTCAAGAGACTTTTCTTGCTGCTGCCATACCTGGCAGTGCATAGAGTTGTGTGCAGAGGCACCAGGTCACCCAGCCTTACTTAACATGTCATGGATCCCTGTACATCAACATTGTGAACTGGTATTTTGTAGATATAGACAACATCCAAAAAACTATGGACATGTGTTGGCCTTCTTTACACCCCTGTGTGAGCCATGGAATATCCATCCCAGTGAATACTATGGTATGTGTGGCTTTACATATATCAGCTACAGGGACCATTCAGCAACCTTCTGGATCTATAGTGGGGTACTCAGGCATCTGCCTCGAGAATACTCCATATGTTTCTTAATGCCATGCTTCAGCATGTGGTGAAGAATTTGGGGTACTAATAACATGTGGGTATTCTTTGATATAGTCAATTTCCTACTAGATTAAAATAAAGAACTCACCTAGTGACCTGGAAAGGAGGAATGTGAACCACAACACACATCACTCCACCAACTTCCAGGTGATATGTGATGCAAAAGGGTAGTCTACAGTTATCATGACTCCCACATACGGTACACTTGTGACTTGTATCAAAAGTCTGTGAGGGGTGACTTCACACAGGGGCATGTGGTTAATGATGCTGGATATGCTCTGGATCCCTTGATTGTGACACTCATAATTAATCTACACAATTAAGCACTCCATGGATAAAACCATGCCCAATCAGAATCAAGAAATACCAATGAGTATGTGTTTGGGCTTCTGAATGAATGCATTTGCAGTCTAGATTCATCCAGTGGTACTCTGGATTTTAATTTCTCCAAGTTTTTTGGATTACCAATTCCATGAGAGGAATGTAACCTATTCCTAAGTCAAAGTATGATTAAAGTTCATGCAATTAGTATTGAGTCAGTCTTTGATGTTAGCCAGAAGAGATCTTCATAGCAAATGCAATGTGCCCAGAATTGGCTCCTTCTGCAATTCATATGAAGTTACATGCATCAGTAACATATCTAAATATATCTAAATATGGCTGTAAATTCTTTTTTATAAGACCCCTTGCTCCTGCTACTATTGGTACTGTCTGGGTATCCTTTTTGCAGACTGCTGCTGCTTTGCTTGCAATTCCTGGAATTTTATTACTTTGTGTCTCTCTGTATATAAGACATTGTAATCACTAGGTGTAGTAATTTCAATGATCAATACTGCTTTTGTCTTCTTTTCATGGACTACTATATCTGGTTTTCTCGCATCTATTTTTGAACTGTTGACAATGGGTGGTCCCAAGTGATATAAATTTCATCATTTTCTGTAATGCTTTGTGGCTCATGTTTCCAATACTTCTTAGCTACTTCAATATTATAATATTTGCATAATCCCCAATACAGCAATTTTGCCACATTATTATACCTTTCAGTATACAGGCTTTCTGTCATTAGTGCATCACACACAGCAACAAAATGTGTGGCCATTTCCAATTCTGTTTTACAAAATCTGCATTTGTCTGTTTCTCCATCATGGTCATCCCTAGTTGGTGTATTGACAATCTGGTCGAGGGATGTGCATGTACGTTAGGTGTCATATAGTATTCTCAATTAATAGTATAGTAATTAAAATCACCCATGAATAAGCTATTGGGTCAGATGGTGAGTGTTTCCAATAAATTTAAATACATGGTATGGGTTTCTTGGGTCATAGAAGGAGATCTATAGCTTGCAAAAAAGTGGTATTGGATTTTGCCTATAGTGATTTGAACATGGAGAAGCTCAGGTACATTGTCCTGTTTGACAAGCCTTGATGTATATTTGTTTCTGATGTAAATCGAGACGCCTCTACCTTTAGCCCCTGTCTGTGCCATAGTTGGTCTAAATGTGTGGAAGGCATTATAACCTTGCACTGTTGGTGTGCTCTCCATGGCTTTGAGCCATGTCTCAATGACCGCACAAATGTCAGCATTCTTTTGGCTGAAGAGAAGTACTAGGGAGTGGAGTTTTTTGTTTAGACTGTTAGAATTGAGCAGTAGTACCTTTAAATTTTCTTGGTTTTGATTTGTTATGTTGTAAGTACTTTCAGTTTGGCATTGCCTAAAAAAAGGCACTATGGGAAAGAACAATGTTTTCACTAATTTTTAAAACCCTAGAGGGGAAAGCTGCAGACCATACCTGGCAAAGTGGTATGGTCTTTTGCCATCTCCTTCCATGATGACAAATATTGCACTCCGTTATAATGACACCAGATACTAATCCAATTATTAAAGTCAGTCATCTTTTGTTCATATTGTGGCATCTTCCTTGGAGAAGGTAAAATGTTGCTTAATGATAAGTTCATATCAGCCTGCGACACATATTCTGAGAGCTCCATGATGTCTCTCTTCATATAGTCTAGGAAAGTATGTCTCATACCCACATGGACTATGACTGAGGCATACTGGTACTTGTGGTCCAATGACCTGAGTGCATGCTTAATGTGGCAGATTCTAGCCCTAATAAACAACTGACCGTGACTTTCTCCTTACTCAGCTTGTTGAGAGGGAAATCACCGTGTCTCACGATGGACTCTGCAACGAACAGAATGATGGATTGTGAGTTTCCGTAGTGTAGTGTAGTGGTTATCACATTTGCTTAACACACACAAGGTTCCTGATTCGAAACTGGGTGGAAACATTTGTGGGAGTTTGGCATAATGGTTAAGGCATTTACCTTACGAACATAAGGTGTAGGGTTTGATTCTCACATGGGGTAACTGGCTAGACTTGAAATGGCCTACAAGGGCTGTTAGCCTAGCACTAACCTGTGAATCTATATATATCTAGAATTAGAGGATCCATGAGATGTGGCTGTATATGTTGATGTGAGTGTTGTTTTGAAATAGTGCATTCGGGGCTGCTGAGGGTATTTGTTATGTTTATTTCATCTAGGAGGTCTTTGGGGTCTTTAGTGTCTCAGCATATGTGGGTCTTTATGTCTGCCTTGAATTGTGTGTGATGGGTGCAATATGTGCACTACTGATAAGCTTACTGACATTAGGAGTACTTTTATATGAGAGCTTTGCCTTCAGTGACATTGTGTAAATACATCTCTCACATACCATATCAGTTTGTTTGAGGATTAACTGGTTGTCAGTAAACATGAGGCATATACTACATTGCCTCAAGATACTCTTATCCAGGAAGCTGGTAATGGAGATTGTGGGAAAGTTCACATCCTTGGCAACAGAGCCTTTTTTATTGATTAAACAGTTGGAGTAAGAATTTAAATTAATGTCAGGAGTATCCGGTATGCAACTCTGGGGACAGTGCTTGTCACTGCAAACTAGTTGTCCTGTGTGCAACTACATATTCGTGAAACTTCAATCATGCTTTTACCAGAAAAATGTCACTCAAGGGCACTGCCAAACACTTGTGAGGAAACTAATAAATAGACCCTGAAACTTTGAAGTAATTAAGCAGATATTCTGAAGTAAGAAACAAATGAAGCAGTACTTACTGAAAACAAAGAATTTGCTTGTCAAGAATGATGAAGAGAGGGGAGTCATGTAAATGGCAACTGCCTGGTTACTACTAGTGCTGGTCTCACCACAGCATCATTCTGCTGGGATACAATGCTCCTTTGTTTCTTCCCTCACTAGAAGCAAAACATTAGCACCAATCCCATGATGAGAAACAGGTCACAGCCTGTTTGGAGATCCACAGTCTTGTCGCAGATGATACAAGGATCTGTAGGCTTATTGTAGTCTTTTCCTGGTAGATGCCTTGAATAGCAATCAGACCAATCAGGAATGTCAAGCACAGACACTCACTGCCCAACCAGAAACAGTCAGGAATCAATGCTTTCTTCTCCTTGTCTCACCAGGAGCAGAATATAAGCACAAATTCCAAGCGGTCACCTATGAAGCAGTAATTAGGCTTTCCAGTGATCAGCAGTCTCCAGGAAATAATGTCCCTGTGCTTCTTCTCTCACCAGGAGAGAACAGAAGCACTAATGCCAAGATGACTACTGAGAGGCAGAATGGGGCTCTGCAGTAATTGGTGGTACTGCAGTAATGTTCAGATTTTAAAGGTAAGATGGGAAAATGGGTTAATATCCTAAGCACTGCAGTGTGCACTAAGCAGTTAGATATGAAAGAGGGGGTAACTTAAACTTTAGCTGTCTACGTGCAGAGCCAGTAATTTTAAGAGCAAGATAGATTTAAAGCAGCAGGCACTTTGTATTCAGTTTCTATGGAATACAACCAATAAATTAGCTGTAAATCGGCCAACAAATTTAAATAGTTTAATGGAAGTGATTTCACAAAATGATAAGTTTGTGCTTACTCACAACAGCTAATGGAAGGGAAGAGGGAATAATATAAGTGGTCAAATTAACATAAGGGTCAGACAACTAGAAAGACAGATGAGTTTAAGAACACAACAGCACCACGGTGGGAGAGTGGTTAAAAAATTTCAGTGCGACTCACAAGAGACAGTTTTAATATGCAATTAAAAACATAATACAAATAAAATACAGTGCAATGAAAACAAATCACAATATAGCAACTGTAAACTAACCTTTCCCTCACAGAAAGTTGTGGAATAGTCTAGATGAGCTTTTATACCTTTTGGGGTCAGTCAGACACCCCAAACTGAAAGTTAGAACTGGAGGAGCAAATTGGTTTCTAGCGTCAATTTTGTTTCTAGATGTCAGAGCTGTTTTCAGTATTAATTGTAGTCTTTTAAAATATTCCTTACTAAGTTTTATTCACATTTGTTCATGTTTTATTGTGGATCCTTCATCAGTTCCCAAATATTTATACATTCCCTCCTGCTCAAGTTCGTTTATGCTCTGCAAAATGATCATGGCAAATGTGCACAAATAGTTTCAGTGTGTACATTGTTGCACAGCACCATATTAATGAACCTTACACGAGGGTGGACACTCGCAGGAGCAGTAGTCCTCAGCACAGCAGGCAAGGAAGGTTGAACCAGATGAAAAGTCAGTGGAGGAGGCAGCAACAGGGAATGATTATGTCAGATGGAGGTTGGCACAATATGCCATGGTATTGGCAAAGAGGCACATGCTTGTATATAGCTTCAGAACATAGTAGACAAGAGTAAAGCAGATACACTTTAGTAAAAATGATGCATGCAACACCAACACCTGACTGTGCTTACCCTTGCATAGGGTGGCTACACTGTGCATCATATATAGGCAACCCAAGTAGTGATCTACAAAAGGCAGAGCACAATTAACAACAGTTGGACAGCAGGAGAAGGGAACACAGGAGGGGATGCTTACACAGGAAAGTGTGAGAGTGTTGAGGGGTATGAAAGTAAAACATGCTCTTGTAAGAAATGTCAATTCTGGCAGGAATTTAATGTGTAACTCTTTGAGATGGGCCAATGTCATTTGAGGTGTGTATTGTACTGGGGGCTGGGGTGGTATAAGTGTTGGTATGGAAGGCTACATCCTAAACAGTAGTTGCAGCACTGTGGTTTAGTCTACTAGGCAGATCCACAGCATGAATGGCAGTGTTCAGCATTCCATGCATGCCAGGAGATGCAGTGGGTGTACAATGGCCCTGGCTAGATGTACAATGACCCTGGTTAGATGACAGTATCTTGCATGACCTCAAGTGATATCTGCTATAAGACATGCAACTGTGGTGATAACCACGACCATGGGAACAGCATCTACTTGGAGTAGATACCGCCACAACAGATGTTGCCATGGAAGTGCTAACACTGATGGAGTGGGATCTTGGTCATACATGGGCAAGTCGCCTGTCATCTGTGGATGTAGCATCTGACTAACTCCAGGTGAGCCAGAGAAGATATTGCAAATTCCAGTGTGTGATTGAGTCTATCCAGGCAATCACACATAGAGGACATGCACTCCCATAGGTTATCACACGCACCCTGCATCACCATCACTATTTTAACCATTGCTTTGGTGGCACAAGTCTGTGCCTTCACAAGGGCCCTGCACATGCACTGGGTTACAATGACAAACACACCAAGCTCAGAGATAGGGCAGTAACCATATCTCCAGTGAGCACATTACCCACCCATCTGTGTGGACCTCTCTGCACATGAATGCTAGGGGCAGATTGTGACATAGGTTCATAGGTTGGTACTAGGCTATCGGCCCTAGGGCCTATGCAAGCCTAGCCATAACAATTCCCTGGATATTTCTTCCACAATATTTACTTCTCTGGACCCCTGTCTAGCAGGGCGACTGACATGATCCCAGGGGTGAATGACCTATCTCCCATCCAATCATCAAGGTTCCTTTTGAAAAGGGCCAATGAGGCGCTCCGCTTGACATGTATGGGCAGTCTATTCCAGAGTATGGGGAGTCTCTGGGTCAGGAACCTATCCCTCCAGCATGTTTTGTTCATCGTGATGACAAGGTTTAGATCCCTGGAGTGTGTGGCTCTGAGAGATTGGGATTTCTTTAAGTGGAGCATGTCCAACAGCTCAGGGTTTGACATGGCCTTATATGTTAAGCAGAGATCGCCTCTGAGTAGATGATATGCCACAGAGTATAGCTGGAGTTTTTTTAGATGGTCAGCATATGGCATCTGCTTTAGGCCTGTGATTCTTTTAGTGAGGTATTTCTGTGGCCTTTCCAGCTGTTGCAAATGTCTTGTGACATGCATACCAAATGGGGCATTATACTCTATAATGGGTCTAATGAGGGATGAGTACAGTGGGACAATGACCTCCTTTTTTCTGGATGAAAAGCCCTTAGTGATGAGGTGTGCCACATAGAAGGATTTTCTGACTGTTGTGGTGATGTGGTTATCAAAAGTGAGACCACTGTCCACCTGTGTCCCTAAGTCTCTCATCACACTTTCGATGTTTAGTGTCCTGCCACCTATGTGGTAATTCATGGGTACATGTTTTTTTCCACAGGGGATAACTATACATTTCTTGGCATTAAGCTTGAGCCTATGGCTCTAGCACCAGGCATCTGTTTCTGTAAGGCCCTTTTGTAGAATATCCACATCATTTGGGGATTCAATAATGGCTCCCAGTTTGCAGTCATCTGCAAACTTTGTTAGCCAGAGTCCCTTAGTGTTGGCCTGTACTTCAGACAAGTAAATGCCAAACAAAAATGGTCCTAGGACTGAAACCTGAGGTACTCCACTTGACACTTATCTGGAGCTGGATTTGGAGTCAGCTACCTTTACAGTCTGGGTTCTGTCAGTAAGCCAGTTGGCAACCCATTGAGTGACATAGGGATTTATGCCCAGCTTGGTAAGTTTATCTATGATTTCAGAGTAGGGGATGGTGTCGAAGGCCTTGGCGAGGTCCAGATAGGCTGTGTGGACCACCTTACCCTTGTCCACAGCTCTGGAGACTGATTTGAAGAAATCAATCAGATTCAGGAGACAAGATTGGCCCTTCACAAACCCACACTGGGTGGGGTCCAGTGTTTGAAGGTTGCCAATGTCTTTGTTTATAAGTTCCATGATAATGCGTTCCATGCCCTTGCAAATCAGGCTTGTCTGACTGATGGGACAGTAGTTCCCGGGATCCAAGTCGGATCCTCCCTTGTGGAGCGGGATAACTGTAGCTGTGCGCCACTCAGTGGGCACAAAGCCTGAGGTGAGGCTATGATTAAACATGACACTTAGGTGAGGTGCCAGTTCATTTTGTAGTTCATGTAGTACACAGCCTGGGATGTCATCAGGTCCCATGGATGCTGTATTCTTAGCTTTGGAGATTGTGGTGTCTACCTGTGTGGCCGTGATTATCGGAATTTGGCAATCTTTTGGTATTGAGATGAGCCCTTTAGGGGGTGAGAGGAGGGTGAAGTTGGCACTAAATCGATCTGCCAGGATATTGGCAATATCCTTGGGATCAGTATATTTAATGCCATTCTGTTGTAGCTCAGAGCAGATTTAGATTCTTGACATAACTATAGAATGCCTTGTGGTTGTCTTTGGAAACTTTGGCAATTTTATTTTCGTAACTAGCTTTTGATTTTATGAGGGATCTCAGCTTCTTACTGAGGCTGGTGAGAGAGTTTTTTGCATCCTGGGATTTTCCTCTTTTCTGCAACAGTTTCTTCCTTTTGTTGTATATTTTGTTTATAGCAGGAGACCACCAGATTGGCTTCCTTTTTTTGAAGAAGAGCATCTTGGTTCTATTTGGGATGGCACGATTCATGCACAACTGGATGTGCTTGTACAGTGCCTTAGTGTAGGATTCTGCAGTCAAACTTCCAGATCCCATCTGTGTGGGTGTTGTGAAGTTTGTCACTTCTGACTTCAGTAGCATGAAGTTGGCTTTGGAGAAGTTTTTTAAGGTTTCCTTACTGGGGGGTGGGGGTGGGATGTGAATGTCAAAGGTGATTTGCTTATGGTCAGACCTGACCAATGAGTGGGTGACCACTGGTGTGGAGCATCTATCTCCCATGTTGGTAATGACCAGGTCTAGGATATTGGAGCCCCTGTTGAGACAATGGATTTGTTGATCCAGGGCATTGGAATTTATGAATTCCAAGAACCGTTGGGAAAAGGAGTTGGTACCCGAGTAGCTTTCCCAATTAATGGCAGGGTAGTTGAAATCACCCAGTATTAGGGTGTTTGGTTGTATCTTAATATTTTCCAGTATGTTTAGAAAGGTGTAGTGAGAATCTTGGGGTATGGTGGGGGATCTGTAGCAAGCTACAATTTGGATTGCAGTCTTACCTAGTGTTAGTTGCACCTGGAGAATTTCAGATGCATTGTGTTGGGCAACTAGCCTGGAGGTGTGAATATCCTTGGTGAATATGGACACTCCTCCACCTTTAGTGTTTCGGTCTTGGTTTTGTGGCCAAAAAGTGTGGTAAGAATTGTAGCCTGGTATTGCAGCGGTGCTCTCTGGAGCGTTGAACCAAGACTCAGTTACTGCACAGATATCGATGTTCTCCATGTTTAGGTGTGCCACAAGAGAGTGCATTTTGAGGTTAAGACTTCTAGCATTGAGTAGCATTACCTTCAGATTTTGCATGCTTGTATCTGTTACGGTGGTGGTTTTATCCTTTGAACCTTACCTAAAAAAGGCACTATAGGGGTGGCAAGAGCTTTAGCCAGTAACCTGAATCCCAGGGGTGACAGCTGCAGACCATCTCTGGCAAAGCATCGTGGTTTGTCGATCATGTCTTCCCAGGCAGACAAATACTGGATCCCCTTTGAATGACACCGGAAGTTTAGCCAATTGTTGAAGTCAATAATTTTGTCCTTATACTGTGGTATCATTCTGGGTGAAGGCAGGATGCTACTCAGGCACTACTACTGCTACTACTTAGACATCTGTCTACAGGGGGCAGCACAATTTACTGGTAATAGTGTTCACATTAACCTGTATGCCTTGTGAGGTGTAGGTAGCTTGGGTATCCACAGGCACAGAGTTTGTGTCCATGGTTTGTGCTGGGTCACATTCCCTGTATCCAACACACACACACACACACACACACACACACACACACACACACACACACACACACACACACACACATACACACTCACACACACACACACACACACACACACACACACACACACACACACACACACACACACACACACACACACACACACACACATACACCACTCTGTAGACCCTTACTGTGCCAGTTCAATTCTGTCATCATTATCAGAGGTGACAGATCCTCCAATATTAGATGGGGACAGTTCTGTAATGCTCATATTGGATAAGAATCACCTGTAAATACACACACACACAAAAAAAAAAAACACTCTAAGGAAATATGCAGCTAAGTTTTACATACATGAACATGAGAAAATGTAATTCCTTAGTTGCCTCCCTTGTACCACTATTTATGGCTGTTGAACCTCTGATGTAGCTGCATACCATACATCAGGCAGCTTTAATACATCTGATAGTGACTAAGGAGTGCAGAGGATGTACCTGTATTGATACACTGAAACAGGCCTATATACCTGGGGCATCTCCAGTGCATTGTCTCTTGAACTTACCCAGCAGTGCCCCAATATCCAGCACCACACTGAGGGAGTCTGTTGAGGTGCCACTCCAACTAAGAGTGGCCAGAAGCACTTCCACCTCTATTTGATGTTGTACATTTGATGCCCCCTCACCCCCTCCAATAGCCCTGCCTTCCCATGGCAGGAGATGTGCCTCTTGTTGGCCACAGTGTATAATATCACTGGCCCTGTGGCACACCTTTTAATAACCACAGTTGTGGCCACCAACCACATTAACATTTGTCACAATATCATCCAGACCTGGTCAGATGTATGCAGGACAAACAGCCATCATTCATAGAGACAGAAGACCTGGAGTATCTCATCATTCAATGCATCCAGTAATTTGGACTGATATGTGGATGATGTCTAGTAGATGCATTAGTATGTTTTTGCTTTGCCACTTTTACAGTCATTGCTCTGTTTGTATAAAAAACAGTGGAGTTAACAACCTTGTTCCTGCATGGCCCTGACAAATTGCAACACCACCAGGGTCCTCATTGGCCATACAGCAGGCTGTTTATGTGCTTGACATTTATATATCTGTGTCTGCAGTCTTTATTTAATATCATGCACAAAGGTTTACTGAGCCCATGCCTGCCACAGAACAATCACACATCATTGCAACTGACCAAGGTGACATGACTTTTCCTCTCAATTTTAAACTAACTTTTGCTACTGAGATATGTTCAATGTAGACAACGCTCAAATATATTTACAGAAAGTGTTATCATACTCACTGCAGGAATGTTTTGAATTGTGTTCTGAGTATGTTCTCATGGGTGTGTCTTCCATTATGCTTAACAATCCTGTATCCCCATCTCAATGTACCATCCCCAATACACTTAGAAGCACTAATAGACATACATCTTATAATGTCAGCAGGTTGAATAGAAATTAAAAGCAGCTGTACTACAAATGAAGTGACTTGCAAAAAGTAGCATTTACCTTGTACAAGCAGATTTATTTTTCTGAAGGAATATTCTTAAATTCACCTTTGGAGGTTCCAAACTCTGTCTTCTACAGTTTTCTTCCATAGCGCAATGAAGCCCTCTGCCAGCCATTGGGCTTATATCGTATAGAATGACTGACGTAATGATTATGCTAATTAGGGATCAACTCATTATTTCTGAATCAGGTAATTTGTGTGATGATCAAATGTGATAAGTATCGTGCACAATTGCACTAAATGCTGTGGACATGCCCAGGTCCATGCAGGGAGCAGTGCACATGTGAAGTACAGGCTGTGCTACCAGGAGAACTGCAGTGCAACATATAACCCTTTGTAAATGGAGTTGCTGAAATGCCTAATTTGTTACCTGCATACAAATGGAAACAGGACTGCCATGTTTCACACCTTAAAGTAACATTGTAAACCATAATAATACAGTATCTGCATTATCCTAGCACACCATCCATTGAATGAGATACCCGTTAATGCCCATCAGTGTCTGGCATATGGGCCACATGACATCTGAGGTGAGTGTCAGTTTTCTGCTGTTTTCCAATGAGAATCTTCAAGGCGAGATGTCATGTCAGATAAGGATAGGGTAGTGTCCTTTTAGACTGCAGATGCGCTATAAGGAGGAGTCCAAATACTTATATTATATTATCACATACTTATAAATATTTGTGTAGCTCCTTCTTAAGGATTATAGCCAGAGGCTCCTGCAGGTGGAGGGCTATAAAGGGCCTCAGTATAAAACGAAAGTCTGGAATAGTTTAGCCCATGCCACTGGCATCCCACACATGAGGAGAAGTGCTGTCATCATTACAGTGACAAAAGGTGCTAAAATCCTGACCTCACAGGCCAATGGGAGGAGGAAGCCATATTAACTACATGTCAGGGAAAAATAAAATGCACAAGGTAGGAATAAATAATTAAATAACTGTAAAAATCTTTGAGAATTAATAACTGAGGTAGTTCTCTTTGTTGAATTTAAATATATGTTCCTATAAACATGGTACTCATGTAATATCCTGAAGAGGCCACAGACACAAATAGCTGAAACAGGGAGTGTAGTGGACTCAAGGAACCAGTGTAAAGGATAGCCTTGTTCACTCTCTGAAGAGTTGAGCGACCTTGCAGAGAGTAATTACTATTCATGACATTTTCAAGGCAAAGGAGGGGTCAGAGGTAGATTGCTGCATCTTTATTCGGTATGACACAAAAATACAGTCACACCTATGGACAATTTAGAATCCCCACTGTACCTCTAAAATGTTAGAGAGAACCCACAGAAGACATACAGACTATAAATAGAAAGTACCCCATCCAAGAGTATAACTATAGAACCTCTTGATGTGGGGTGGTGATACTACCTGGTATGTCAATGCGCCACTCTAAAGGCTAGCCTACTAGATGTCAAACTCAGTAGTCCTCACCTGATGATCTGTGGCACCAAACTGGTATATTGGTAGTTGCAGCCCTGTGAAATAAACATAGCCAAGGTTCGTAAAGGCATGGCAGCGAGTGTCAAGATGTTAAGGACATACACAGCAATAACAAGCAGCCACTGGAATCCTGCACTAGAGATGCTCTGTGACACAGATGAAATGTCACACTTGCACTTGCTAGCCATGTTACCAATTCCTATCCACACTGTACCTCAGCACGGGTGCTGTTCAAAAGACTAAGAAACAGAATATTTCAGCATTGAAAACCAGACAATGTCAGGGCATGGATGATTGTCTATATGTCTGAAAATGGAATCAGATAATTTACAAATACAATGAGGAGCAGCAGCAGAAACTTTTATGTAGTGCATGGAGAGTAGTGATTAACCCCCAAAACTGGCAAAAAAACAAACTAGTTAACACATTCCTTCCAGTACAGCTCTTTTGAATGTGTAACTTTAACTTCCAGTAGGTATGGCTTGAGCCTTGAAAAAAAAGAAGCCACCACCTTACATTTATAACAAATACTTATTGACAGAGGTCAAATATCAATACAGTTGTGTTTGCCATCATGTATGCTTCCAGGTAAAATATTCTGATACCTTGTATGTAGCATGGTTTTGGAATTATTAATGCAAATATAAATAAGCAATATTTGACGCTTTGAGATGGAGTAGGAGACAACTGCAGAAACTCATAGAGGCGCACTCGGCTGTAATGATTTAAGTACGCCAGTAGCACAAGACCTGATCTTAAGAATTGTTAAGCACCCCTCCCCAAGCACTAGTCACTAAGAAATGACAGAAATGGCCAGCAAACCACATCAGCAAAACTAAAAGAAAAAACAGATTTGCTTCTCCCTGCTGTGCCTGCAGTCTATCATTGACTATGGCAAAATATTTCATTGACATATGAGTTGCTGTCCATTTGAAGGCACTCACTAAATGCTTTACTGGCTTTGAATGCCATCAAAACACTTCATACTTTTTATTTTTTACTGTAAATACTAGTATATGAAGCAGATAAAGCTCCATGCTCTATAAAGAATTATGATCGGCTCTCCGATTGTAACCTAGTACTGTGTGTTCTCCATATGGACATCAAGAGTCACCTCTTGGGCTTTGCTCTCAAGGCAAATATTTTGCCTTCCATTTCTCAAACATGTAATAACGTGAGACTCCCTCATAATCCTCTATGGTTCAGAGAGATACAGAGAATAGTGTCTCTTACTGATACTCAGAAGTTTCTAGAAGTCAGCTAATTTCAAAAAAACACTTTTCTTTGAGTTTGATAAGACCTAGTTCAAACAGATCAATCATGGTTTGAGGGATCAAGTGTCTTATAAGTAGAATATACACATTGTCATATATGTATTATAATAAAAATGGGTTTTGTGAGGTGAGAACAGTGAAATTGTACTGTTCTGTCAAGATGTAAAATGGTGTGAACACTCACTAAGCAGCCATAACAGAGTGATTTTTTTTATAAGAAATAGCAGACTCAAGGACTGAGGAAACCAATGACAAGAGCAACACTGATTTGTAGCTCTACAGTTAGAAATAGGTACAGGATTTCCTTACTCAGATCAAAAATAACAGTGGCCAGAGAGTTTTTAGGTAACATCAGCAGATGCTTGACAGCAAGTGGATGAAACTTTTCAAAAGTTAACTAGTTGTAAGAAGACTTCAGATAACATAAATTTATTAATAAAGTCAGAAAAAATAAGCAAAAAGGGAGGGAAGATATGGCATTGGAATAGGTACGTATGCTGTAAAAACTGCTTATATAAAAGAATGAAACGTCAAAAAAGGAATTGTCAAGATTTAATTGTATTCAATTTTCTTTTCATAGGTTCATAGGTTCATACTAGGCTATCTGCCCGAAGCCTAGCCCATAGTTTTGTGGCTTACGCCACCCCTTTAGTTTGGAGAAACTAAATTATACTCTACTAATCCTGAAAACTTAATCTTTCTCCAGATTATTCCTGGGAGTGGTTAGTGGTTAATTTTAATTGTGAAATATACTGATGTAGCACATCAGATGTTTGTCTTATAATTGTGTGGAGACCCCAAACTATTAAATGGTCTATTAAGTATCCTTATGTTAGTTGGACCTGTTAACAAACTTCAGTATAGCACAAGACAGAACCCACCTGAATTTTCATTAGGACAGTGCTCCTCTCTGTATTGCATTTCACCATAAATTATTAACTAACATAGTAAAATGGCAGCATTCTTTTTTGTATGCCATGCAAGAGTGGTGTGTTCAGCAGGCAGGAATTAGCAGGTTTGTGTGTTAAACTCCTCTATAGCATGCGTTGTAAAACAGCAATGTGACCATCTTTTGACACAGTTAACTTGTGATTGGACGTGAAGCTCTGACCTCATTGTCTTAACTATCAGCCTACCATTATTATCATCTGTACTTCTGCTATAAATAGCTTACAAGGAACTGATTGCATCTCTTGCAAACTGTACATTTAGGGCTGTTTCTACATCTAAGTGGGTCCTTTTCTAACATTACACAGCTAGCCTGTCCACATATTGCATTTTTTCCTCTAGTCTAAACCCAGCTATAAATTTTGTCTGGTGCTTTCCACTCAAACCCTCTACTAAACACAGTCCCAGGAGACAATGTGTAGAGCATTTCAATCAGTGTTAAAGAATAGCAGACATGTCTGTATAGGATTCCACTGCCATCAGTCCTGTAGCGTATGCACTTGCAATGCAAGATAGGACTTAACCATTAAAATAATCATAGAAATCATGTCAATTCTTATAATTAGCAATGCAGGCCTCACAGAAGTAGAGGACACCATTCAAAGTAGGCCCACATGCTCCATGCTACAAAAAATATATCTTGATTAAACTATTGCCCCTATTAAATGAGAGTAGCACCTATGTTGCCCTGCTTGCTACGCAACATCAGATAAACTATGTTACCTCTAGTATAAGTAGCATTGCAATTCAGTTAGTTTGTTTGTTTGTGTCTTTTGGCTTTTCCCGGTTAGGGGTTGCCACAGCGGAACTCTGGTCCGCTAATGATTGTCAGTAGATTTTTACATACTGGCTTGCCGGGCCTAACGCACAACCTTCAATGAAGGAATGCCCATTCACGCATGTCACTACACAGAAGACGCTCTAACTGAGAATCGAATGGGCAACGTCTAACTGTAAGGCAACAATGCTACCGCAGCACCACCACCGCAGTGCTAGCATTGCAATTCAGTACATTTCTTATTTTCTTGTCAACTCTACTGCCCAATGTTCTCCATTTCAACTTCTTTTCCAGTCTTGCTCTCTACTCTCTAGTAAGGCAGCTTTAGAAAGAAATCTTAAACCAGACAAATTAATAAGTAAATTTTGTTATATAGTTTACATACATGACAACATTTACTTTTAATTTGAGTGGTAAATTTTGTTATATAATTTATCTGCCTTTCTATATACAGCTTTGTAGCTCTCTCTTGATTTCTCTCTCTCATCTTCTTTTCCTACAGTTTTTCTTACACACAGTGCAGAGAAGAAACCAATAAGCAAATAAATAAATAAACACATGTATACATACATACATACAAACATTATTGCCTGCCCTGCTCTGGAATCATTTCACTGATTGTTTCTGCACCACAATACACTGTTCGGCCCAGATGGTAGTGCCCCAGTCTGTTTATACTCACTACACCAGGGGCTCGCTTTCCTCCCCTAACCTAGTCCCAGTTTTCACCCATTTACTTCATTTTGATTTAAATAATCTAAAACCTCCTACATAACTACAACCCAATCACAACAATTCACATTTCACTTTCAATATCTAACCATTATCATTCTCTCTACTTGTAAGCCAAATCCAACGGTAGACTCCCCCCTACAGTCACTACTCCCACTCCATTACATGCTAGATAACTCCCATAAATCCTCAAATGTGCATATTTGAACACCTCCACTAACTCTCAAGAATCACAACCTGAACCACCAAAACAGGCACAATATAATATAAACTTTTGTCATTATCATTGCTTCCAAAAAGACAATGAGCCAGCAAACTGTGACCTGAAAAAAGTTTATTAATTAAAGCAGCATAAAAAACAAGTAACCAGACCAGTTTCGGCTGGTAAGAAACACAGCCTTCATCAGTGTAAACATAAAAAATCAAATGCTACTGTTTATATACCTGCGTCAGCACCTTCATTGGTTCATTTAAAATTGCTCATTAAGACCAGGCGGAAATAATCCACCTAGCTTTACAATCCATTTTTTCCTAGAGTCTAGAATGGAATGCCAACCTGTTTTGTTTAGTTTATTACCCTTTACCATGTCAATAATCATAAATGTAAATTTAGCTGATTTGTGTAACATACAATGTTTATATAATGTATTGTTGGATTTTTTGTTCTTGATGTTACTTACATGCTCAGAAATTCTCAGCCTGAGAGGCCGAGATGTTTGGCCAGTATAAAAAAATCCACAAATGCATGTGGCTAAATATAGGTTCATAGGTTCATAGGTTTATACTAGGCTATCTGCCCGAGGGCATTTACAAGCCTAGCCCATAGTTTTGTGGCTTATGCCACCCCTTTAGTTTGGAGAAACTATGCCCATTATTTTGCAGTGCCTCTGTTGAGCAGAGACACTGAGGTAATCCCTGGGGTATATCTGCGATCTCCCATCCATTGGTCAAGATTCCTCTTGAACAAAGCCAGCGAGGTGCTCTGCCTCACATATACTGGGATTTTGTTCCACAGCATAGGGAGTCTTTGGGTGATGAATCTATCCCTCCAGCACGTCCTATTAATAGCTGTGTCTAGGTTTAGGTCTCCTGCCCTTGTGGCTCTAAGAGATTTCGATTTTTTGAGGTGAAGCATGTTCATCAAATCTGGGTTTGACATGGCCTTGTATGTCAGGCATAGGTCACCTCTGAGCAGGCGGTAAGCGACTGAATAGAGCTGGAGTTCTTTCAGCCGGGCAGCATAAGACATATCTTTGAGACCTTTTATCCTTTTGGTGAGGAACTTTTGGGGCCTCTCCAGCTGCTGCAAGTGTCGGGTCAGATACATTCTGAATGGGGTATTGTACTCAATCATTGGTCTGATGAGTGATGAGTACAGGGAGACTATGACCTCCCTTGATCTAGATGTGAATCCCTTCATGATCAGGTGGGCAATGTAGAAGGTCTTCCTAACTATTTTAGCAACATGAGTGTCGAATGAAAGGTTACTGTCAACCTGGGTCCCCAGGTCCCTGATAACTTCTTCTGTGCTCAGTGGATTGCCTCTTATATGGTAGCTAGGGGTAACCTTGATTTTCCCGAAGGGTATGACTATGCATTTTTTGGCATTTAACTTTAGGCCATGGCTCTGGCACCAGTTATCCGTTTCTGTGAGGCCCTTCTGAAGGATATCTGTGTCAGATGTGTTTTCGACTATGGCGCCCAGTTTGCAGTCATCTTTAAACTTGGTCAGCCATAACCCTCCTGTGTTTGCTTGTACTTCGAAGAAGTAGATGCCGAACAAGAGTGGGCCCAGGACTGAGCCCTGTGGGACACCACTTGTGACAGGCATTGAGTCTGACATGGCACCAGCAACTCTGACCCTGTGGGTTCTGTCACTCAGCCAGTTTGCAACCCATCTTGTGACGTATGGGTTTACCTTTAGGCTGATGAGTTTTTCAATGATACCCGAGTGGAGTATTGTATCGAAGGCCTTTGCTAGGTCCAGGTAGGCTGTATGGACTGCCTTACCCTCATCAATGGCCTTGGTGACCGTTTCAAAGAAGTCAACCAAGTTTAGAAGGCATGATCTGCCTTTGACAAAGCCAAACTGGGTTTGATCCAGAGTCTGCAAATTCCTATGTCTTTATTTATGAGATCCATTATGATCCTTTCCATGGCTTTGCAGATAAGGCTTGTCAAGCTAATGGGACGGTAATTTCCAGGGTCGGTGGAGGCACCGCCTTTGTGAAGTGGGACCACAGTCGCTGCGCCACTCCTGGGTGCGTATCCAGAGGTGAGACTGAGATTAAACAGCTGTCCTAACTGTGGGTTTAATTCCTCGTTGAGTTCGTGGAGTACACATCCGGGGACACCATCAGGTCCCATGGATGCAGTGTTTTTTGCCTTGGAGAGAGCAGTTTTCACCTGGGCATTAGAGATGTTTGGGGGCTACTATCATTTGGTATAGATATATCTCCTTTTGGGGGGGAGGGTGGGGTGAAGTTTGCACTGAACCTGTCAGCCAGTATGTTGGCAATGTCTGTAGGATCAGTAATCTTCACATCGTTTTGAACTAATTCTGAGCATATCTGGGAGCTTCCTCCCAGGTTTCTAACATAGCTAAAGAAGGCCTTATGATTGTCTTTTGAGTCCTTAGCTATTTTTTTCTCAAAATTTGCTTTGGATGATTTTATGAAAGCTCTTAGCTTTTTACTTATAATGATCAAAGGTGTCTTACCTCTTAAGGATTTAGCTCTATCTTGTAGTAGCTTCCTCCTTTTGTTGTAGAGTTTGTTTATGGCTGGGGTCCACCAGACTGGACGCCTGCCTTTGGTACAAAGAGTCTTTGTTTTGTTTGGGATTGCCTGATCCATGCAGTTCTGCAGGTGCTGGTAGAAGGCATTTGTAAGTGATTCAGCGGCTTGTGTAGTGTTTACCGCAGGCTCGGGGGCCTTAAAGGAGACCACACTAGTCTTTAGAAGTGTGAAGTCAGCTTTTGAGAAGTTCTTTACTGTGTTTTTTTTTGTTTCAGGTGGGGGTGGGATGAGGACCTCCAGCAAGATTAGCTTGTGATCTGATCTCACCAGTGAGGGGTATACTTCAGGTGTTGAACATTGTGCTCCCATGTTCGTGATGATGAGATCAAGTATGTTGTCTCCTCTTGTGGGGATGGTGACTAGTTGTTCCATGGCATTTGAGTTTATGAATTCCAGGAACTTTTGGGCCAGAGTGTTTGGGCTTGAGTAGTGTTCCCAGTCTATATTTGGGTAATTGAAGTCACCTAGTATAATGGTGTTCGGAGATACATTTATCCCCTCCAGTGTTTTCAGGAAAGCCATGTGAGGTTCCTGGGTTTGCGAGGGTGGCCTGTAACATGCTACAAATTGCAGAGCACTGCAATTGGCAAGAAATTTTATGTCATACACCATGCCACAGTTTTTGCTCGCAAACTGTTTGGACTTAGATATTTTATCACAGTTTATACAGTGACCACATGTGAAACATCCAATCAAAGGTTCACCTGTAATGGTAGTTTGTGTCACTTGAGACCAGCTTTTATCATGAGAATGTTTGTAATGATTGAAACAGGATGCCAAATTTTTGCCTTTACGAAATGAAAAGACACCTATCTGGCAACATATTTGATAGCTCCTGATCACACTGTAATATGTTCCAATGTCTGTATATGCTGTTAATAAGTACATCTAAATTCCTTTCATATGTGGTGACAAATCTTATGGGTTGCGGGTTATGTTCATCCCGTGATTTATAGGTCAACAGATCCTCCCTGTTCAATGTGTTTGCCCAGTTGCTGGCCCGCAGAACATGTCCCATATAATATCCCCTGGACTTGAATCTCCTAGTCAAATCCTGTCTGTGTTCTTGAAAAGTTGGTTCCTGAGAACAAATGCACCTCATTCATATGTATTGTGATTTGGGGATATTCCTAGCTATATGAGGAGGATGAAAGCTGGATGCATGGAGGACAGTGCTAAATTGAGGATACTTCCTAAAGACCTGCATACTTAAAATGTGATCAAGTAATCTATTGATCAAGACATCAAGGAAGGTGATGGTATCTACATGATGGTTAACTGTAAAATGCAAGTCCCATTTGTTGTCATTCAAATAGGATATACATTCCAACAAGTAATCCACATCTGACCTCCATACCATCCAGCAATCAACCAAATAGCATCTCCAAATGTCAATTTCATCCAGGAAAATATTACGGCTACTATCATAAATTATTTTGTTCATTGCTTCACCAAAATTAACAAAAAAAATATATAATGAAAAATAATCCTCATATATTATTAGCTCTTCGTTAATTTTCTAACTGCATTACTCTGATCTGCCTGTTATAACTAGCTACTTTCCTCATTCTAACTCACTTAACAAACTATCAACCACTTCTGTACATTAACTATTTTCCCTCCAACTACCATCTAAACCACTTTACTAATGCCCCATGTCCACAAGCACCAACCTGTAGCTCACCACCTCTATGACACACTGGACTTTCAACTTATTAAACCTATCTATGTCAAAGAAAAAAGTCTAACCTCTAGACAAATCTTAAGAACAAGAAATAAAAAATGGTCTACGTAGTCCCACCAATCAAAGTTGACACTGCAACTTAGTGGAGACATACACTCCAACCCAGGTCCTTCCCGCCCCACAAATCCTTCCTCTAACACCAGAGCTGGTAATAGTTCATGTCTGCAAGATGACAGCACCTTCAAACTGAAAACTGAATGTCAGACAATTCCGAGATCAATCCCGGCTCTGCTTATGTGTATCCCCTGGATAATGTCAATAAAAACACCTTCTGACTATGCATTCTTCATAGCTCTCTTAAACATACACAATAACTTGAGCTAGTCTATCACACATTATCATAAATAAGATATATCTACTCTTCATGTTCAAAATTTGAATGTTATTGTAACTATATTTGCTGTTATTGCTGTGCTAATTTTTTATTTTATTTTTGTAATTTTATGTTACTCTAACATTTTACTGCAACATCACTGTTACTTTTGGACCTTTTTCTCCCTGGGTCTCCACTGAAAAGGAATTATTATGCCCAGTTGGACTTTCCTGGTAAACAAAAGAAAATTAACTAACTACCTAACTAACTAATTAACTAAGTATAAAATGGTCCCATTGGTTTCATTGGCTGTTTCTTTATAAGTATCATATGCTTTATAACTTTGAACAAAATTGGTTTCCTTGTACTGTTTTTTAGCTAAAGGGCAGGAGTAAATTAATTTCATATAGTTATCAGTGATCACTATAGCAAGGAAAATGGACACATCAATTAATACTTTGGGGGTGAACTAATAAAAATGTAATTTAATTTTACTTTATTCATTTGTCAGCCAGGAGAACCCACTATGTACAAGTCTTTTTTCAGATGCATCCAAACAGCACTGTCTGTCTCTAGATCATATGAAGGAGGACAAAACAGATGTTGATATTAATCACTTGTTTTAGCCCTTTTGCAGAGTGGTATCCTTGCAGTGATAAGCCCTGCTGTGCAGGGGCTACAAAATTGCTTATTAAAACAAATGGACAAAACAAAACAACTTTAAAATACACCACACTAGCATTCCTGAGTTTTCCAGTTTGCTTGGGAGAACATCCTGTGCATGCTCAGTGTGTTAAAGCCACAAGGTGGCTTTTTGTGATGGAAAAAAGAGACATCACATTCAAACAGCTCATTTGTACTAAATAAAATAGCAGCCATGTACATGACCACTTCAAAGCATGTCTTTTCAAGGGGGACGCAAATTAACAACAGGGCTGAAATGAAATATTTATATGGAATGCTATTCTGTCCCCCCCCCAAAAAAAGATTTACAGTTCAATTCATAATATACCATATTTCTGAAGTTAGTTCATTAAACAGCTGCTTGCTGCCCATGTAAAGCTGAAGAACTTCACTGCCACAACTCAACAACAATATCAAAACCTGTGGGTGTCTTCCTAAGGCTTATTTATGATAATATAAGAGGCTTGTGTAACTGTAGGAAAGCTGACCCTTCCTGAAAATATTCATGCACTAGAAAACAACAGAAAAAGATGTATTTTTTAATGTGATATATTTACTTATTTATCTTTTGATGACTGGACTATTTATACTACTATAAGAAGTTTAGCCAAAGCATCAGTGAACTTAGTAGGAGAAAGAGTTTGTGTGTTACACAACTGACTTCCTATATCCAGTCCAGGCGCAGAGGCAAAGAAACAGTGAGAAAATATGGAGGCTGTAAGCCAAAGTGAAATGGAGGTAAAAAGTATCTAAAATGAAGACGAAATGCTAGAACTGCTGCTATGAATGTTCTCAAATGACTTGGGTCATTGTTTTTAAGTGGAGAGGAGGTCGAGAAGGAAACAGAGGTGAATGCAGAGGGGGAAATGGATTTGGAGCAAAATTTCCAGAGAAGTCTGAATTGAGAGAAACATATGAGGTATGGGACAATGTTATAGTACCGCTGGTTGTTAATGAAGTAAGAGCGTTCATTTTAATTAACAAAGAAACATTTTGTGACTTGATATTTGAAACTAGTCAGGCTATGGAAAATGTTTTGGGGTTTATGAAAAAAGAAAACAGACTTTCCATGATCAGAATAAGTTGAACAACCTTTTTTAGATATACAAAAATAGTTTGATTCAGTTTAGAAATAAAGTGGAAACAAAAGAACTGAAAGAACATTTGTTGACAATATAAAAGAAGTGATAGACACTACTAAAATATGTGATGAAAGCGGACTATGGACTGGGAGACAGGAATGTAGAGTAATTTTAAAAATGGAAAATAAAAATATGACACATATACCTATTATTATTAATCTTCATGGTAATAGTGGTTTTGTGAAATATAGAGGACAACCTAAAACTTGTTATTTTTATGGAAAGAATGATTATTTAATTTATGAATGAGAAAAAAAGTGTTATTTATGTAGTCACATGGGATGATGCAAAGAAATATGAATTAATGTGTACAAAATCTTACAATGCAGGACATTCATGGTTAGAGTGTAAGCTAGAGACACAAGGACATGAAAATAAGAAAGAAACTGCAAATGAAGTTATACAAGGAAAAGAGATAGAAACATCATTGTACAGGAAGACACACCACAACTGAAAAATGTAGAAGTTGCTTTTAAAATTAAAGAGAAAGATAAAGAAATAGATGAGACAGGTGAAGAAGATTCAGAGTGGCATATAGTAAAAGGCAAGACGATTTCAACAGGAAAGAGAGTTAAGGAGAGAAAAAGAAACTTTAAAATATAATGGTAAGAGAAAACAATAAAGTTAAGGGGTAAAAACATCTTTTATACAACTTGAATAAAGTGAAACACAGCAACTACCAACCAGTACCAGAATTTGGGTCCACCAAAGAAATTGTAAAGCACAAAAAATGTAAAACAGGATCCAAGGACGACCAAAGAACTCCAAACTAAATCCGTTTTTATTGTACAAGTTGTAAAAGCATAAGTGCTTTCGTAGCAAAGCTACTTCATCAGATGTATGAAGCAATTTAAAAATCAGTCAATTAAATATTCTAATTGAAAAATCACATGACTAACTAACTTACTTAAAGACCTATGCCTTAAAATACACCATTAAAAGGTGTATACAAACATAAATATAAAGTCTTCTACAAATATAAACCATCTTGAATTACTCTATAGAGCATAAGTACATACATACATTTGTACAAAACCATATATATATATATATATATATATATATATATATATATATGTGTGTGTGTGTAAAAAATATATACATAAATATACACATACATACTAAAAATGTGTATACAAAAATATAAACTATATATATAAAAACACTATTGTTGTGTATATTTATACAATGAGGGTTCAAGACAAAAGCCAGATTATTTTCTATTTAACAGTCTGGCTTTCAGTTTAGGTCTCAAAGGTACTCTGTCATTCAGGCCATGGCCATGATCTCCATGTAATCTAACTATCCATTTGGCTTCTAACTGCTCAGTTTGATTCCTAATATCACCTTTCCTGATATTCTCATATATACGTCCTATTACCATAAATTTAAAGATATGAGCTGTATCTGTATCTACAGTGTGTTTAGATAAAGCACTGACTGTATCACCTTTACCTATATGGTAATAGGGTTCTTTAATCCTGTCTCTAAGCAATCTATTGGTCTTACCAATATAAAATTTCATACAAGCTGAGCAATAAGCCAAATAAACCACATGGGCACTGCTGCATGTTGCAGAGACATTGAGACTATACACTTTATTCTGATCAGGATGATTAAATTTACCTGTACTGTCAATATATGTGCAAACTTGACAATGTCCACATGTAGCAGTGTCTCCTTGGCTCAAATGTATAGGTACACTCCTAGTGTAACACAAATGTCTCTTTAGGGACTTCATATTTGTATATACAAACCCTGGTCTAATGTCCACTATAGCTCTAATGTCATCATCTGTAGTCAGGATCCCCAGTGTTTCTCAATAATTTCTTTATATTGCTTAATGTCACTCAAATAAAATAAGCATACCTTTTATTTGTCATTTTTCTGTACCTGCAAATTATCAGTATATTTCTTACCAAAGTAGGGCCTAGCCTTACTAGTTCTTAAACCAGAGACTATTTCAATACTATTTTGCACATCTTTGTGCGTATAGCCCCTGGTAACAAAGGCTTCCTTCAAGGAATCAGCTTGACTAACAAATTCTGAATCTTTAACATTTAACCTTGAGGTTCTACACACTTGGCTTATAACATCCTGTGCCAATAGCTACACCAATGTAGCCATGGGAATCTGGGAAGAGCAGTTTGTTTTCAAGGGACCTTTCAGTACGTATGTTATATTCTATCGTCGGTTTGTGGAAAATATTTTTCTTTTATGGGAAGGCTCCATTGAAGTTTTATACGGGTTTATTTTATATATTAATACTACCACCCCATTTTTTAATTTCTCCCATAGAATTTCAGCTGAGTTTGTAGAATTTCTGGATGTTAAAATAATTTATGACACCAATGGCTATATTACAACTGAACTATACAGAAAGTCTTGTCATTGTAATCATTTTCTATACAAAGAAAGCATGCATCCACCACATGTGTTTAGAAGTGTGGTTAGAAGCCAAGTGTATAGAACCTCAAGACTAAATGTTAAAGATTCAGAATTTGTTAGACAAGCTGATTCCTTGAAGGAAGCCTTTGTCACCAGGGGCTATACGCACAAAGATGTGCAAGATAGTATTGAAATAGTCTTTGGTTTAAGAACTAGCAACGTTAGGCCTTACTTTGGTGAGAAATATACCGATAATTTGCAGGTACAGAAAAATGAGAAATTAAAAGTATGCTTATTTTATTCGAGTGACATTAAGCAATATAAATAAATTATTGAGAATCACTGGGGTATCCTGACTACGGATGATGACATTAGTGCTATAGTGGACATTAGACCAGGGTTTGTATATACAAATATGAAGTCCCTAAAGAGACGTTTGTGTTACCCTAGGAGTGTACCTATAAATTTGAGCCAATGAGGCACTGCTGCATGTGGACATTGTCAAGTTTGCAAATACATTGACAGTGCAGGTAAATTTAATCATCCTGACCAGAATAAAGTGTATAGTTTCAATGTCTCTGCAACATGCAGCAGTGCCCATGTGGTTTATTTGGCTTATTGCTCAGCTTGTATGAAATTTTATATTGATAAGACCGATAGATTGCTTAGAGACAGGATTAAAGAACCCTATTACCATATAGGTAAAGGTGATACAGTCAGTCAGTGCTTTATCTAAACACACTGTAGATACAGATACATCTCATATCTTTAAATTTATGGTAATACGATGTATATATGAGAATATCAGGAAAGGTGATATTAGGAATCAAACTGAGCAGTTAGAAGCCAAATGGATAGTTAGATTACATGGAGATCATGGCCATGGCCTGAATGACAGAGTACCTTTGAGACCTAAACTGAAAGCCAGACTGTTAAATAGAAAATAATCTGGCTTTTGTCTTGAACCCTCATTGTATAACTATACACAGTAATAGTGCTTTTTGTATATATTTTTTATATTTTTTTATACACATTTTTAGTATGTATGTGTATATTTATATATATATTTTTTTACACACACACATATATATATATATATATATATATATATATATATATATATATATGGTTTTGAACAAATGTATATATGTACTTATGCTCTATAGAGTAATTCAAGATGGTTTATATTTGTAGACGGCTATACATTTATGTGTGTGTACACCTTTTAATGAGTGTATTTTTAAGGCATAGGTCTTTAAGTAAGTTAGTTAGTTAGTCATGTGATTTTTCAACTACAGTATTTAATTGACTGATTTTTAAATTGTTTTATGCATCTGATGAAGAAGCTTTGCTACAAAAGTGCTTATGCTTTTACAGCTTGTACAATAAAAATGGATTTAGTTTGGAGTTAGTTTGGAATTCTTTGGTTCATAGATTGGTACTAGGGTATCGGCCCTAGGGCCTATACAAGCCTAGCTATAACAATTCCCTGGCTATTTCGTCCTACACTATTTACTTCCCCTGGACCCCGTCTAGCAGGGTGACTGACGTGATCCCCGGGGTGAATTTCCTTTCTCCCATCCAATCGTCAAGGTTTCTTTTAAAGAGGGCCAAGGAGGCACTCTGCTTAACATGTATGGGCAGTCTATTCCAGAGTCTGGGGAGTCTCTGGGTTAGGAACCTATCTTTCCAGCATGTTTTGTTTATTGTGATGACAAGGTTTAGTTCCCTGGAGCATGTGGCTCTGACGGAATGGGATTTCTTTAAGTGTGGCATGTCCAACAGCTCTGGGTTTGACATGGCCTTGTATGTTAAGCAGAGATCGCCTCTGAGTAGACGATATGTGACAGAGTCTAGCTGGAGGTTATTAATGTGTTTAGCATAGGGCATCTGCTTTAAGCCTGTGATTCTTTTAGTGAGGTATTTCTGCAGCCTTTCCAGTTGCTGCAGATGTCTTGTGAGGCACATACCAAATGGGGCATTGTATTCTATAATGGATCTAATGAGGGATGCGTACAGTGGGACAATGTCCTTCTTTTTTTCTGGTTGAAAAGCCCTTAGTGATGAGGTGTACACATAGAAGGATTTCCTGACTGCTGTGGCAATGTGGTTATTGAAGGTGAGACCACTGTCCACCTGTGTCCCTAAGTCTCTTATCACACTTTCGGCATTTAATGTACTGCCACCTATATGATAATGCATGGGTACATGTTTTTTCCCAAAGGGGATAACTATACATTTCTTGACATTGAGCTTGAGCCCATGGCTCTGGCACCAAGCATCTGTTTCTGTAAGGACCTTTTGTAGAGTATCCACATCATTTGGGGATTCAATAATGGCTCCCAGTTTGAAGTCATCTGCAAACTTTGTTAGCCAGAATCCCTTAGGGTTGGCCTGTACTTCAGAGAAGTAGATGCCAAACAAGAACGGTCCCAGGACTGAACCCTGAGGTACTCCACTTGTCAATTGTCTTGAGCTGGACTTGGAGTCAGCTACTTTTACAATGTGGGTTCTGTCAGTAAACCAGTTGGCAACCCATTGAGTGACATAGGAATTAATGCCCAGCTTAGTAAGTTTATCTATGATTCCAGAGTGTGGGATGGTGTCAAAGGCCTTGGCAAGGTCCAGATAGGCTCGGTGGACTGCCTTACCGTCATCCACAGCTCTGGAGACAGATTCGAAGAAGTCAATCAGGTTCAGGAGAGAAGATTGGCCCTACACAAACCCAAACTGGGTGGGGTCCAGTGTTTGAAGGTTGCCAGTACCTTTGTTTATAATTTCCATGATAATACGTTCCATGGCCTTGCAGATCAGGCTCATCAAAATGATGGGGCGGTAGTTACCGGGATCCAAGGTGGATCCCCCCTTGTGGAGTGGGATAACTGTAGCTGTGCCCCACTCAGTGGGCACGAAGCCTGAGGTGAGGGTATAATTAAATATGACACTTAGGTGAGGTGTCAGTTAATTTTGTAGTTCATGTAGTACACAGCCTGGGATGTCATCTGGTCCCATAGTTGTATTCTTAGCTTTAGAGAGTACGTTTTTTTACCTCTGTGGCTGTTATTACCGGAATTTGTCAATCTTCCTGTATTGAGATGGGCCGTTTAGGGGGTGAAGGGGGGGGGTGAAGTTGGCACTGAATTGATCTGCCAGGATATTGGCAATATCCTTGGGATCAGTATATTTAATGCCATTCTTTTGTAGCTCAGAACAGATCTGATCATTGCTATTTAGATTCTTAACATAGTTATAGAATGCCTTGTGGTTGTCTTTGGAATCTTTGGCAATTTTATTTTCATAACTAGCTTTGGAGGATTTTATGAGGGATCTCAGCTTCTTACTGAGGAAATTTTTTGCATCGTGGGATTTTCCTCTTTTCTGCAACAGTTTCTTCCTTTTGTTGTAAAGTTTGTTTCTGGCAGGGAACCACCAGATTGGCTTCCTTTTTTTGGAGGAGAGCATCTTGGTTCTATTTGGGATGGCGCAATTCATGCATGAGTGGATGTGCTCGTACAGTACCTTAGTGTTGGACTCAGCAGTCGAACTACTTTCAGTTCCCATCTGCATGGGGGTCATGAAGTTTGTAACGTCTGACTTGAGTATCATGAAGTTGGCTTTGGAGAAGTTTTTCTATGGAGGTTTCCTTACTGGGGAGTGGGGGTGGGATATGGATGTTTAGGGTGATTAGCGTATGGTCTGACTTGACCAAAGATGGGATGACCATAGGTGTAGAGCATAGATTTCCCATGTTGGTAATTACCAGGTCTACGATATTCGAGCCCCTGGTGGGACTATGGATTAATTGATCCAGGGCATTGGAATTTATGAATTCCAAGAACCTTTGGGCAAAGGTGTTGGCACACGAGTAGTTTTCCCAGTTAATGGCAGGGTAGTTGAAGTCACCCAGTATTAGGGTGTTTGGTTGTATCTTAATATATTCCAGTATGTTTAGAAAGGTGTAGTGAGAATCTTGGGGCATGGTGGGGGATCTATAGCAAGCTACAATTTGCATTGCAGTCTTACCTAGTGTTAGTTGCACCTGGAGAACTTCAGACGCATTGTGTTGGGCAACTAGCCTGGTGGTGTGAATATCCTTGGTGAATATGGACACTCCAGATTTAGTGTTGCTATCAGTGGGTGTTAGTGGTGTGAGTTTAGAAGGGCTATGTGTTGCTTGAGGTGCAGTGCAGGTGTTAAGCTTCTCCTCTTGACTGTCTAGCACAATCTTGGGTGGGGAGAGCTTTGCTTCCAGTTTGGCTATGTAAGTGCATCTCTCACAGGTTGTAGTGTTGGGTGGTAAGAGTAGAGGGTTGTCTGTGTACATGAGGCAATTGCTGCATTGCCCCAGTATGCCCAGATTCACCAGGTGGACAGGAGAAATCACCGGAAGCTGATCCTTGGACATGCCTGGTTTGGGGCTTTTTTTTTAAAGTACAGGAGCTGTTTTCCCTTCCCTTAGAAAGGTACTTTGCAATTATAGGCTGTTTAGTGCATATTATTAATTTGTCCTTAATTAATTATAAATAATTTCTCCTTATTAATAAGGAGAGTTGAGTGCTTGTATCAGTTTAAGGCTTCCTAGTGCTTTCCAGCAGGTATTAGAACAAGTGCTAGTCACAGGGATGCTTAAAGGTAAGATGAAAAAGGTGGTTTATCTTAAACACTGCAGTGTGCACTAGAGAAGTTAGATGTCAAAGTAGGTAACTTAAGTTTTACCTGTCTAAAAAGTTAAGTTTTAGTGGAGAGTCACTATTTTTAAAACAGCAAGATAGATTGAAAGGGGGTGATCACTTTTGTATTCTGGTACTATGGAATACAGTAGGATGGCCAATAAATTTAAATAGTTGAACGGGAGTGATTTCACAAAATGATAATTTTCTGCTTACTCACACCAGTGAAAGTAGAGAGGAAATGAGATATATGGTCAAATTAACATAAGAGGCAGGCAACTAGAAAGACAGTTGTATTTAAGAACAAAATAGTAACAAGGTGGACGGGTGGGAAAATTTCTGACTGACTCACAAGAGACAGAACTGTGGTCTCTTTTGAAGTTTTAATATGCAGTTAAAAGCAGAATACAAGTGAAACACAAGGTAAAGAAAACAAATCACAGTATTCAAAATATAAAAAGGCAATAAACTAATACAAAATACAACAAATAAAAGTTAAATTAACCTTTCCTTCACAGCAAAGTGTGGCAGAGTCTGGGTGAGCCTTTCTAAAAGGTTGTCCTTGGATCCTGTTTTTACATTTTTTCTTTTATACAACTGTTTTGTAAAGCTGAACATTTTAGTTTTAAATGTTTGCAGTTTGAAAAGTATTAAGAGGAAAATTCATATTATATATTGGTGCACAGCTGTATATGCTCAAATAATTGTATTAAAATACACTAGATTGTTAAATGAAGAGGAATGGTTGCAAACAGAAAGGCTTTGGAATGGCACTATTATTTGATATAGGTAGAAAACATGTTCAGGTACATGTATATTGTGTAAAGAGAATATAATGATATTAGATATAAAAATAATAGAGCTATAGAGAATAACTGTAGTCGATTTGAGATGGAAAAAGCATGTATATAGGGTTATAGACTTATATGCATATGTGACAAAAAAGAAAGAGAAATAATGTTTAAAAGTACACTTAATTATGTTTGTGTGAATATGGATATAATAATGGTAGGTGACGTTAATTGTAACCTAAGGAATAAAATAAGGACTGTGATGTTAAAATTTTTACAGAAGTATGAGGAGTGGATAATTTAAAATATGGGAGAACAAACACTAGACTTACAAAAGAACTGAAATTAAGACAGAAACTGATTACTTCTTAATACCAGAAACTTTAAAAATTACTCAAAAGGGAATAAAATATATTGGATTTTCTGATCATGTGGCGATTTGGATAAACATTCTTGAAAATGAGAAATATATTAAAATAGGAAAAGGAATAAAAAGAATTAATGAAAACTAATTAGATATAGGAGAGAGAAAAGAGCTTATAGAACTATGGAAACAGCATATTAAAGTGAGACATTTCTATCAAAATTGGACTATTTGTAGGGTACAATTTAAAAAAAAATACATAAAAAGGCATTTTTAGAATGTGTAGAAGAAGAGGAAAGGAGTAAAGAACTGTTTAATGATTTAGTAGAAAATGATAGAAAAATAAATGAAAAATAAAGAGAAATATATAAAAGAAATCATGAAAAAATGTAATAATTTCTTATATAAGTAAAAATATTGTTTACAAGGGAAGAAAGATGAAGTAGCACCACAGTTATATAAAATAATGAAAGAAAGAAAATTAATAAGAGAATTAAAAATAAATAAAGGAAACAAGTTAAGAAGTAAGAAGGAATATATGAAATAATTAAGCGCTATGTACCAGATTTATATGACTAAAGAGAAGTGGACAATGATATTTAGAGAAAAAATATAAATGAGTTGAATGAGATTATGAAAAGATGTTAACATAAATTCAGATACAGGATTAGATGGGATTGAATATAATATGTATAAAGAAATGAAACACTGGCAAAAATGTTATTTATACAAGTTATGAATTAATGGATAGAAATGTGTTATGTACAAGCAAAATTGTACAGAGGTTTTAAAATTCATGTTTAAGAAAGGAGATAAAGATGAGATAAAAACTGGAGGCCTATAATGTTAAATAATACAGGCTTTAACATTTTTATAAGAATAATAGCTAAAAGAGTACAGTGTAAAATAGAAAGGTTATATGATCAAAATTTGGAAGAAAGGGAAAGAGGAGTCAGGATTTGTGGTTGATAAGAGAAGTAATTGATGGCATTATTAATAAAAAAGTTGAAGTAAAGGTTATGATAGGTGATGCAAGTAAGTCATATGATAATAGTATGACGCATTATGGAGAATTTTGCATTCATATAACATGTGACAAAATATTACTAATTATTAAATCAATACATAAAAAAATTATATGAAATTAAACATAAATGTTTGGATTGGGGAAGATGGGAAAATAGAGTGTGGAATAAAATAAGAATGTCTAGCCACCAGTGTAATATTTTCATTAGTCATGAATATAGTAGTTATGTAAATAAAAAAATGACAAGTAATGGATGTTATAAAATGATGAATGGGGTATAAATACAGATAATGCATACTTATGCTGATGACACTGCAATAATTGATAAAAATAGATGGATCAAAAATGAAAATGAAAAATTAAGTATAATATTAAAGAAAATTGGTTTAATATAAATAATGAGAAAAGTAAAGGATTTGGTTATGATGCTATAGTAGAATGTATAGAATATAATGAAAAGTGTATAAATATATTCGGTATAGTATTTGGTAGAAGCAAATATAAACATGAGCAATGGGAAAAATATTAAAGGAATCAAAGATATGATTGCTTTCTGGAAAACATAGATTTTCATAGAAATCACATTTGAAAAACACTATAATATTGGGTAAAATTGCCTATGTTGCAAACATTTACATGATACTGGTGAAGTATGAAAAAAATATGATGATGATATTTTCATTTATCTGGGGTTTGAGCTTGAACCCTGTAAAGAGAGGAATGTTATATATAAAAGAAGAGCAGGGGTGGCTGGGATTGATAAACCCAACTGTATATGTAGCTTCTTTAAATATGTATCAAGCATTAAAAGGAGTTATGAAAGATAATAAAAATTTGGTAGAGACAATAATATATGGTAAATACAAGGAATGTTGGGTAGAAACAGGAATGAAGAAAAGAAATAAAAGTATTATTAATGAAGAAATTAAAGAATTTCATAGTAAAATTGTGTCATGGAAGCTAAAAAAAGAATGTAATAGAAAAGAGCCGAAAAGGAATAGAATGCTTATATTATGGAATCTTTTTATTTTGTTGATCCAAGGAAAGAATTAGAAATAAGTAAGAAAAAAATCAATAATAATGTGATATGCAATGATTTTTTGTGGAGGTTGTCCATAGGTAAATTACCAGTAAAAACCAATATGGCATACAAAAGAAAGCAGGATAGAAAACGTGATAAGTGTAAACAGTTTGAAACTACAGAAAATGTATTTTTAAAATGTGAAAGAATTCAAGAGTTGAGGGAAGAAGTATGTAAACATGATTTGGTTAAAGATTACTTGAAATGTGAAATGTTAAATATGGACATGATAGAATATGGTTATTATGGAACAAAATCTCAAGAAAAGGTAAAGAAATTGGACAGAGTTATATTTATGTAAAATGGACAATATGGAATGAGAGACTTAATGAGATCAAATACAATAGAAAATGGACATTGACAAATATATTGAAGAAAATATGGTTTTAGTTGTGGGTAAAAGGGTGGGGGGAAATACTTAAAAAGAAGCTAATGTATTGAGTGATGTTATTCTTTTAAATAATGTAAATATGTGAATATGTAAATATGTAAATAATATAAAATGTATGAATGTTTCCAAATAAAAAAACACTTGTCATTGTTGCAAGTGGGACCCATTTTGCAGAAGCACTTTCACTTCCTGTTTCCATTCCATGTGCAGAGGTGGCCTGAAGAAACAGGGAGGCAGGTGGACAGAGAAGGAGATGATGTAGTGGTGAGATAAATGGAGGAGAAAGCAAATATCAAGACTGCAGAATGTGGGCAGGATTCTGAGGATCTTTCAAAGAAATCTGTTTGATGGAGATGAGTCAAATGAGGATGTATAATTATAACCCTCTTGTCAGGAGAATTGTGGAATGACGTACTTAAAGAAACACTGATGCAAAGTGAGCCAGAAAGTGAAGGAGAAGTTTTCTGGGTAGACATTATGGAAAAAATACCAAATTACAATGCAGAGACAATCCTGAAGAACACTATGAGATGGAAAACAGAACATATGCAGTTAAAGTAAAAGAAGGCAGAAGGGAAGTAGCAAAAAAAGAAGGCAGAAGAAAATGAAAAATGTAAATATGTTGTAAACATTCAAAGTAAAGAAGTCAAAGAAATGGACAGGTATGAATTGCTGGAAAATGTAATAGCGTCCTTGGGTGCAAAAACACATGAAGTAAGAGCATTTATTCTTTATTATCAAAGAAACATTTTGTAACACTATATTTGAGACTGATTTTCATTGGAAAATTTATGTAAAAAAGAAAGTCTGTAACACATGGAATTTTAATGTGATAGCATTTAACAGGGAAACAAAATACCCAGAAGACAATTCAATGGCAATCGTTGTAGCCTGGGTTCCAAAAAGGATGACTCTGGTTGTCCATAAAATACAGATTTAATATATATATTCTTAAAACATACAAAAAATAAAATGATAAAACATCATTTGTAGCTGTGCTACAGGTTAAGCCCTTTCATCCACCCACTGTGGACTTCATCAGAACGTGTAGCACTAATCCTTAATTAGTTAAATAGAATTTTTGACACCACTGGGTTTGAACAGAAACTTCACTTATTTAAAGCTGTATGCAGCCTATCTGCTTAACATACTGCTATGCTTCTGTGTAAAATATCTACACCTTACATGTTCTTAACTAATAGCTATACACATACATTAAAAGCCATTTCTATTTATAATAAATGTACATACATGAATGGAACAGTAAATTACGACACATTTAATTTCTTTATTTCATAATCTTGCCTTTAATATAGCTTTAATAGATATGTTGTCATTTAATCCTGGAGGTGTTGTGGCATCAAGCAGTAGTTGCCACTTTATTTCTTTGTGTCCCAGTATACCTTTTATATTACCACCTCTAGGATTTATCTTTACCTGCTCTAAAATACCAAATTTAAAGTTGTGATTATTCCCACACTTCTCAATATGTCTATATAAAGCATTGTTAGTGTCTTTTTTCTTGATTCTATACATATGATCGTTAAATCCTATTTTTAAGACATCTATCTGTCTTTCCCAATTAGTATCCAGAACACACAGTGCATTTAGCCAAATATATTATATGTTTGGTGTTACAATTCCCTGTTGTAAATATTACTTTAGTATTATTGTAATTTCCCAATACTATGTGGTCATCCACCAATATTGCATGACATTGTCTAAATGTTCCACATTTGCTTGTATGACCTTTGTTATAATAATTATTATTCAGTCCTCGATTTTCCAAAGTATATTTCAAGTTTCATCCAGTTTTATGAGCAAAATTTAGTGCTTGTCCTACCACTTGAGAAATGGTGTCATCTGCTGTTAAGATGTTCCAATTTTGTGAAATAATGCTTTTAACCTGATTAGTATATGGGCTGTATTCCAATATGCAGGCACGACTGTAGGACTTGTCACTGGAATCTAATGTATTGTTGTGTAGTAAGTTTTGTGACAGCCCTACACCTAATATGGGTTTGTATTTCTTGCCCCATTCACTTATGATATAACTGGTTATGTCGCAAATTAATTCTTTTAGATATCCCTTTTCTTTAAACATTTGTCCTATATAGTTAACCTCCTGTACCATGTCACCATATTGTGATGTCATTCGTGCAGCACGAATGTATTGCCCCTTTAATATGTTTTTTACTTGGCCTCTTGGGTGGTTACTAGAGTATTCTAAATATGCATTACTAAATGTTTTTTTCCTGAATATACATGACTTAAACCCAATAGTAGTGTGACTTATATAAGTATCCAAATAAGCTATACTATTTGGGTCATAACTATATGTGAATTTCAAATAAGTAATAGAGTTGTTCAAATACTCCATAAATAGCTTAAATTTATTTAAGATATCACCCCACAAGATGAATATATCATCCAAAAAATGTGTATAGCACCATATACTTTTCTTATATTCACTGTTAAGAACATATGTATCCTCCCAGTCCAACATGACTAAATTGGCATAGATGGGAGCACATGCTGCTCCCATCGCCACTCCTCTAGTCTGCCTATAGTATTCCCCTTCAAAATATATGTAACTGTGATCTAATACTATAGACATACATTCAAGAATAAGACTGATGTCATCCCATTCCATTCCACCATATTTTCTAATGCTGTTACAGAAGGCATCTAAGCCTTCATGTTTGGGAATACAAGAGAAAAGATCAATTACATCAATAGTGATATAAATGAGTTCTCTTTTCCATATAGTCGGTGTCAGACTACTTATGAAATCCCAAGATCCTTTGTAATATGTGGAACTTTCTGATAAATATGTTTTAACCTTCTGTCTATCATTACACCTATAAGGAATGTCTTAGACTTGCTTTCTGATACTATAGGCTGAAAGGGTGGATTTAAAATGTTTTTGAGTATTTTAGGGATGCCTATCATAGTGGCTAATGTGGGAAACTCTATATTTATATAATTGTACATGTCTTTGCTTATCCTGTATTCTAAAAAATATTCTTCTATATACATGTCAATTCGCCTGTATGCAATATTAATCTCATTTAAGGACATGACTTCGTAATTGCCTGTTTGTGTTAAGATATCATACATTTTATTTACATACTCCAAGGAGTCATATAAGACCACCCCTCCACCCTTATCGGGTTTCATGACTCTAATACTGTGGTCATTTTTAAGTTTCTGTAATGCTTTGTATTCTTCTCCAGTAAGGTTATTCCTATTTTTCATACCTTTACATTTATCTTCCAACTTATACAATTCCCTAATGACTACTTTTTCGTATGTGGCAATACTAGGATGTGTGGGAGGTACAAAAGTGATTTTCTTTCTACATAAACTTTTTGTGTTTTATCCCATTTTACTACCTGAATTAGGAGCTTTGTCCTTAAAGAATATAGCTAAGTTGAGTTTCCTCAAGAATAGCTTAAACTCTGTCAAGTTGTCAATAATGTTAAATGATGTCCTTGGTATATACTTCATATCCTTAGACAATAGCTGAAAATGCTGCTGTTCCAAATTAAAATTAGTGTAATTAAAAATGTTGAAATTGTCTAAACTATATACCACTCCTTCCCTGTTACTAATATCTGGTGTGGTATCCTCACGTGTTATACCTAATTCCATTGTCTCTTCTGATACTCCCTCGTTTGATTCAAATTGCTCCTGTATGTTTTCTATGATCTGTGCTGTCCGTAAGGTTGGTGTATTTCCCCCCAATCTCTGTCCCAATCCCTCCTTTCCTGGGGGTATTTCCATTGTGACTAACCCTTCCGGAAATAAGGTTCATGTTCCTCCTTTCTGTTGTTGCTATAAAATTTTGCTTGGGGATAATTGTAACCCTTGCCTTTTCGAAAATGGTCTTGCTTAGACAAGTGGTTGGTACTAATTTCTCCCCATTCATATATTTTTGCTTACTATACTGTTCCATGTCCCTCTGTATCTTTTTACACTTCTTTTTAAATATTTTCTCTGTTTTATTATCTATTATAGCAAATTGTTTGTCATATAGTCTTTTCCATTCAGAAAATAATAAATTGTTAACTATTGCCTCATTCATCTTTTCCACTTCATTTAACAATAAACTTAATTTCTCATCATCAAGGGAACAAAAAAGAAAATTAATGTACAATTCTGAGCAGAAGTTGAAACAGCAACTTTGAAAGGAGATCTGAAAACTGTATGTAAAGACGTACTAGATAGTGCAAAAGTTTATGAAAAAAGGGGGTTATGGAAAGGTGGCTGGGATTGTAATATTGTGTTAAAATTAGAAAGGGAAAATGCTAAATGTTGAGGGGAATATAGGTGTTGTAAAATAATAGGGACAACCCAGAACATTTTTTGTGAAAAAGAAGGACATTTGATAAGTCATTGTGACAAAAGAAAATGCTATATTTGTGGGGAAATGAGGCATAATGCACAAATATATGAACTGAAATGTTATAAATGCAAAAAGTTGGACATTTATACACAGATTTCAAAAATGAAAATAAGAGTAAGGAAAAAGAAAAAGCAAGAGAAGAAAATGAACAAGAAAATAAATTTTAGAAGTAGTAGACAAAGAAGAAAAATTAGATGAGAAACAAAATAGTAAAGAAGACATAGAAGAAGGTTCTGAAATAAGTGATAAAGAAGCCATAAGTTGGGAAGTAGTAAAAGAAAATTAAGGATTCTATTGGTAAAAGGGTAAAATAAAGAAAAAGAAAATTTAAAGGTATAAAGACAAAAGAAAGGAAATTAATGAAAAAAATATTTGCAGCTAATGATTGGGGGTTGGTATAATGGTTAATGTGTTTGACTCATAGACACAAGGTGCAGTGTTTCATTCTCAACTTTAAGAGGGAAATTAGCTAGGCTTCAAATAACCTATTAAGAAAGCTAGTCTAATAATTATCTATGAATTTATGAAACCATGAATGTAAGGAAAATGGAAATTAAAATTTTAGAGTTTCTTCTGTAAATGTAAATAATATTAAGAATATGGTAAGAAGAATAGGGATTTTAGAGTGGTGTAATACATGTGATGTAGCTGTAATTATATTAGAAGACATAATATTAACCATTGTAGATTTAAAATGGAAAGAATTATATAGAATTATAACATTATATGCTTATACTAATTGTAAGGAAAGGGAAAAGTTATTTCACCAGATATTAGACTGTCTAGTGATAAATATGGATATTATAATAACAGCAGACTTGAATTGTGATTTATGAGGAAAGCATAACAAGAAAGGAAATGATATATGAAAAATATTAATTATAACATCTGGTAAGTTAAAACCTTGGCACAAAAATTCATGGAGTTACAAAAGGGATATGTATGGGACTGAAATAAATTATTTTAATGTATCAAAAGATTTAGTTATAGGAGAAGGGGGTCGTTAAAACTGGATCTTCTGATCACCTTGCAATATGGCTAGAGATAAAGGGAAAGGAGGAATATTAGAAATTGGCAAAGGAATAAAAAGGATGAATGAAAAAGCACGGAGTGAAGAAAAATAGAAGTTAATAATTCTGTTATGGAAAGATCATATTAAAATGAGAACATTTTATAAAAATCAGTCTGAATAGTGGATGACATTTAAGGAAAAATATAAAAAAATGGTGTTCATAGTAACAATATGATCTGAGAAAAATAGAGAAAGAAAAATTTAGAAGGATATATAGCAATGCATTGGAAGATTTAGAACACAATGATGGAGTGTACTTTGGTAAAGAAACAGAATTATATGAAAGAAATCAAGAAAAAATATAAGAATTGTTATTTAAGCAAATATATTTTTACAAGGAAAATGAGAAGAATATAGAGTTACTTAAGCAGATTAGTAATAGAAGATGGTTCTGTAATGAGAGTAATAAAAAAGTAAAAAGAGAAATAAAGAGAACTTGAAAAGGTTATGAAAACTGCGGTATAATATGTACAAGAAATGTTTAAAAAAGGCAGTGAAAAATGGAAAGTAAAAAAGTTAACAGAAAAAGAGTTGGAAAATGAGATTTTTTTTTTTAAATGAGCTAGATAAAGTATTAGGACACGTAAATATAGATTTGGCAGCAGGACCAGAAGGAATATGATATGAAATGTATAAACATTTAAGGGATGGGCAAAAAATATTTTTAAAGGTTTTGAATGAATGGTCAAATTAAGGTTTTATGTAAAAAGAATTATGTAGTGGAATACTTAAATTCATATTGAAGACAGAAGATGGACGACAATTAAAAAAAGGAGACTGATACTACTGAATAATAATGATTATATGATATTTATGAAAATAATGCAAACAAGATTTGAAACTAAAATGGAAAATATTATGGAAGTTAGTATATATAGAATTAGGGGAAAGAACTGACAAAAATTATTAATGATAGAGCAATTGTGGATGGGATTATGAATAGAAAAGAAGTGAAAAATCATGATAGGAGACTTTAATAAAGCATTGATACAAATTGACATGAAATCTTATAGATAAGAATGAAAAAAATGTAATATAAGTGAGAAAGTTAGGAAATTATGTATGCTAGTGTATAGTAATAACAAAGTAAAAATGCTTGTAAATAGCTGGTGAATTTAAGAGATGCATATGAAGAGTGGGGTAAGACAGGGATCTCCAATGAGTTTTATACTCTTTGAATTAGTTATGACAAATGCAGATGACATTATAATAATTGCAAAAAAATGGATAGAAGAACTAATAATTTGAACAAATGAAAGTCTAGAAGTTCTAGTGATGGCTTTAAATAAAGAGTTAAGTAAAGGTTTAGATGCCATAGTAAAGATTGGGTATGTACTTCACAATGAATTAATTTTTTTGTTAGATATAAAATTTGGGAATAAAGATGTAAGTAGAATTCAAAGGGAAAAATTAGAAAAAAATAAAACAAACCTGTCTTTTCTGGAGAACTTATACATTATCAATCAGAAAAGGGCTTATTTGGTAAAGTCAGTACTTAACAAATGTATTTATGTTGCCAACAGTATCTGAAAAATAATTATTGCATATATTTTTTCATTTATATGGGGTTCCAGATTAAACCCAGTAAAAGGAGGAGTTTTGTATGTAAATAAAGTGGAAGGAGGTTTAGGGTTAATTAACCCAGTAGTATTTACGGCTTTATTAAATCTGTACAAAGTATTCCTCCTCCTGGATTTGCTCCCATGCATTCAGCACATTGGGCAATGAGCACCCTTCAGCACTTGTTGTTTCTATAGCAGGTACAGGTTTTGATGGGATTGGGTTGCTAACCTGAGGCCCATCCCTCCTCAGAGGGTGAACCACACAATTGCATGCACATGTTCACACCTAGGGCCAATTTAGAGCGTCCAATCTACCTACTGCATGTGTTTGGAATGTGGGAGGAAACAGGAGCACCCAGAGAAAACCCACACAAATGCAGGGAGGACATGCAGACTCCACACAGAAGGCACCCCGACCGAGAATTAAACCAGAGAACCTCTTGCTTTGAGGTGACTGTGCTAACCACTACATCACTGCACCATCCCCATGTAAAGTTTTCAAGTGGATATATTAAAAAGATGAAAGACTGGTAGTAAAATTATATAAATATAAGTATGGTAAATGCTAGAGAAAAGAGGAAAACAGAAAAAGAGTGTATATAAATGAAGAAATAAAATGTTACAAAGAAAAATATTTTTGTGGAAAAATAAAATTGATGATATAGAAAAAAGAAAAGTATGGTTTAAGAATGTAATGATAAAACATTACTATGTAAAACCACAGAAAAAAATCTAACAGATAAAAAATTAAAGCTAAAAAATAAGAAGCAAATGGTGTCATCAGAAAGTAGAAATGTCAAGATTTTTTGTGGAGGCTGGTAATAGATTCATTGTCAGTAATAGGAAATATGCCATATAATAAGAACAGTGATAGAATATGTTTATCCTATCATGAATAAGAAACTACGGTACATATGTTTTTGAAATGTAAAAGGGTAAAAAAAATGGAGAAAATTAAAGAAAATTTATTTGAAAATATAAAAGAAGTTGATGAAATAAACATGGATATGATTAAATGTGGACATTATCAGAATAGAACTAAAGAATATGTTAAAAGAATAGATAAAAAGTTATTTTATGTGATGTGGATTATATGGAATGAAAGAATAAATTAAACTATGTTTAATGGTAAATGGATTATAGCAACAGTGTTAAGTAAAATGAGATGATGATTATGGAAAAAGGAGTGGGATCTAACAGGGATAAAATTTAGCATGACTGTTATGGAAATTATGAATATATGTAAAGAAATGTGCATATTTTAATATTTGTCTATTTGTAAATATTTGTGAATAGTAAATATGCTGTAAATAAGAATTCTTTTTATATATAAAGAACCTCTACTCTTTTTGATGGGTTCTGTGGGAACTTTCTTATCCACCTGAGCTACCAACAACTCAAGCTGCTGGGGACTTGGTTTAATATCTCATCTGAAGGAGAGATTCAACTCTTTCTTCTCCAAATTGCAATTGAAATTCTTATGGAGATACAAAAAAAAAAAATGCAAGAAATGTAAGTATAAGCATTTCAGACTGCACATGATTTTATCTGCTCAGAGTTATACAATGGACAGAGAGAAAATAACGGAAGTGAACTCTGGACTACAGGGTAAAGTTCATTAGTGGTTCATAACTGTTCTCCTGTGCTGAATACTGTACTAACTGAGCAATTGATATCTACTGTTTGTCTTATATAGAATGTGGAATAATATTTGTGATTCCAGTTTACAATTTCACTGACAGGGAACCAAATATAATAAGCAGATATAATTGATGAGTTAGGGGGTTTGCAAAATTACAAAGAAGGTGTGACACCCATGCTCTGGCCCAGCAATCAAGGAGCCTCAATCCTCACCCCTAACACCAGAGAAGGTGTCTCATATGAGAGGAAAGGATAACAGATACACACAGTAAAGTGCAATTTCCCTTAAGAGCACACAGAGATCACAGTCAGTCTGGGGCTGGTCGCTCCCTTGCTCCCCAGGTCCCCAATAAGACTCCCCACTGGCACAGCTATAGGGTCCAGATCTCAGCCTAGCTGGCAAGCTAAAACCCCCAGTACCCTCTCTGTCCAACCAGTGCTTCATGTCCCTGCTCAAGTAGCTGACACACACGTACACACTTTGAGATAAGTATTTATACAACTTCACAGAAACTCCTGGGAAAGGCTGACACAGATTCTCCAGCTGTGCCCCTATGCCCAGACTATACGGTAGTAATTACTGCTACCACCAGCTAATAATTATCAGCTACCCAAAGGCCCTTAAAAGGGTGTCCAATTATTACTGTGCAATATTATTATCCAATAGTAGTGTAACTAAGCAATCAAGGCTTACTGGAAGGGCTTATTACAGGATCACTTATAAGCATGCAATGTACTTTAGAGATTAATTTATCTCTACATAAACCAGCCACATTTGAAAAGGGTTTAAAAATATTTAATAATAACTACTAAAAACACAAGACAATGCTACTACACCACAGTGCTATTCAAGAGTTCAGAGATCACACAGAAACTTAAAATAATTCCATAGTACAGTTCTGACATAACAGAAAAACACTTAGTCTAATCTTTTCTATTTCCTAGCTATTGCTACAAGAAAACACACTTTTAAGATAACTTACTTAAGAGCATAGGCAGTATTGAGTTAGCTGTCCAATATCAAAATGCTTACAGTCTCTCTCTGAGCAATAGTTTTTAAAATCACTAATAAACATTTCTGCTTGGCCCTACCAGATTACATCATTCTCATTTAGTTCCCATTACAACATTTCTTTGACACTTAGCCTGGAGTTCCCAGGCCAACAGGCTAGATTATTTAGCAAGCTAACACCTGCTCAGGAAGCTACAACAATAAAAGACATTTCATATGTACAGTCTAGTAATTATTCCTTAAGTTAAAACAATAGAAAGAATTTGCTAGCCCAGACAGACTGACTCTAAGCTCTACAGATCAAAGAACATACAAGACATAATTTTAATTTCAAAGAACAGATATGAAATGCTTGACTTAGTTTTCCTTACAGCTGATGGTAATGTTGCCACATTGTTGAAACAGCATTTCTTTACATTTAAGACACAAGCCTGTATTTTACATTTATATTTACAAATGCCAGAATTATGTATCAAATTCTATTTGACTAGGCTGGCAGCCTTCGCCCATCTCTACCAGTCTTCACAGAAGGATGCAAGTATCTTTAGCTAGTGATAAGCTGTTTGAGTTTGTTACTTTGACAGCAGATGCAGTAGATTCATTAGGAAGAATACTTTTGTCAATTGTCATTTGATAGTATATTGCACACTACCAGTTAAACTTGGTGTCTGTGTGAAACTGGAGACATGGGTGAGTGTGAGAGTGATATTTGCAGGTGATGAGTGATAACTGGTGAGATATATAAAGGTGAACAATGATATTTGCTGCTGGTAAACCCTTATTGGAGAGCTACATAAATGTGAACAATGATGCTTGCTGATGGTGTGTCCTAATCTTCAACAAAGGTTTTCACTCAGAATGTCACGCAAAAATGAAAGCATAACACAAACTTAGTAATTAAACAGTTGATATACAAAATGTAGAAATGAAAATGTTAATAAACACACACACACACACACACATATATATATATATATATATATATATATATATATATATATATATATACATATACACACATATATATATATATATATATATATATATATATATATATATATATATATATATAGGTCTACTTTCATTCATCAAATTTACAGTTCACTGAACTGCAAATAACCGACATCTCTCACCTGAAACCTCATTATTATAAAGGTTCACTTTGCCGACATACAAATCCCCAAAAGAACAAACATTTAAAATATAAAAACACACACACATTCTTCAATATTTTTGCAGGGGGCAAGCCCCCCTTCCCCTCCCACATCCCATGAAATTATGTATACCAACTCTGAGATTGCAGTACAGTGACAGCAAGGGTAGAATTACCTATCCTTACTGTAGTGTGAGCTCCATTCGAAAGCTACGAGCAGTGTAAAAATAACATACAATATGCTGAAAATTGTTGACACTAATGTCACATCTGTCATGCCTTAGAACTTGTACGGTGTACAAGAAGTTACATAATACATTAGCTTAATACCCATACTTCTCACACTACCAGCAATATAGTAACTATATCGATTAAATGGATGTCGGCAAAGTGAACTTTCAGAATAATGAGGCTTTGGGTGAGTGGTGTCAGTTATTTGCAGTTCAGTGAACCGTAAATTTGATGACTGGAAGTAGACCCATATATATATATATATATATATATATATATATATATATATATATATATATGTGTGTGTGTGTGTGTGTGTGTGGACAGGGAAGTCAGTGCTAATCACTGATTCACTCTGCTAACAATAACCGTCTAAACATGGTCAACTAGGAAACAAAAGTATTATATGGCTAGGTTTGTTATGGTTTTAGGGCTATTAGCCTAGTAACCTCCTTTGAACCTATGGACCTGTGATCCTATACATATATGTCCATGAGGGACATAGTCTCCCATCCAGTTGTCAAGGTTGCACTTAAATAGAGTCATTGAGGAACTGTGCTTTACGTGAAGTGGGAGTTTATTCCAGAGGAGTGACAGTCTCTTGGAGACACATCTGTCTCTCTTGCATGTTCTGGTTATATTACAGGTTAAGTTGCGATCCCTGGAGTGAGTGACCCTTGTCCCATCTGATTTGTGGATATGCAGCATTTCCATTAGGGAAGGGTCAAGGATCATTCTGTAGGCCAGTCAGAGGTCACCTGTAGGACACAGAGTACAGAGACAGGGCCTTCAGTCCTTCTGTGCAAGTCATGTTTTGGAGGCCCTTAATTTTCTTGGTTAGATATCTGTGTAGTCTTTCCAGTTGTTGCAGGTGCCTGGTGAGAAACATGCAAAAGGGAGCATTTTAATCAATTAGTGGTCTGACGAGGGTCGACTACAGAGGAGTTATAACATCCTCAGTCTTGGATACAATTCCTTAATTTATGAGATGTGCAATGTAGAAGGCTTTCCTTACTACTATGGTGACATGGTGATTGATGTTTAAATTGCTGGCAACCTGTGCTCAAAAGTTTCTTTCCACTGTGTTTGAGCTTGGTGGTGGGGGGGGTGCTATCTATAATGCAATTTGCAGGGGCCACGTCTTTGCCAAAGGGGATAATGGCACACTTTTTTGCATTTAGTTTTACGTCGTGACTCTGGCACCAATCACTAGTTTGAGTTAGCCCCTTTTGTAATGTGTTAAAATCATTGAGGACTCAATGATTACACCTAGTTTGCAGTCATTTGCAAACTTAGTAACCCACAGGCCATCTACTTTTACTTTGATGTCCGATAAGTAGATTCCAAATAATAGAGGGCCCAGCACAGATACCTGAGGTACACCACTGATAACTGGTCTACTGGTAGAGGTGGTATCCTTGACTTTGACAGTATCCATTTTGTCAGTGAGTCTGTTTTCTACCTATAAAGTGACCTATGAGTTAATCCCCATTTTTTTAAATTTCTCTAAGTCTTTTGGGTTTCTCTTACCATGATAGGAATGGACCCATTCCTAAGTCAAAGTACAATTAACGTTTTATCAAACTTCTTACATTTTGGGTTTTATTGACCTTTTTTAGTCTATTTCTTTCATTGGTCTGAATATGTCTATCTCTATTAAATCCCCAGCTGAGAGAGCTTCTCAATAATACCTGAGTGGAGGATTGTGTTGAAGGCCTAGGTTAAGTCAAGATAGGTGGTATGTACTGCTTTGTCCTCATCCAGGGCTTTGATGACATTGTCAAAGAAGTCCACCAGGTGTAATAAGCAAGACCTTTCCTTAATGAAGACAAACTAGGTCAGGTCAAGAGTTTGGAGGTCGCCTATGTCCTTGTTGGTAAGGTCCATGATGACTCTTTCCATGGCCTTGCAGATAAGGCTGATTAAGCTTATGGGTCTATAGCTCCCAGATCGGTTGATAAACTCCTTTTGTGTAAGGGGATTATTTTTGCTGTTCTCCACTCTGCTGGAACAAAGCCAATACTCAGGCTATAGTTAAAGAGAGTGCCAAGCAGTTTCATTAGGTCTTGTTTTAGATTGTTTAGTAAGCAGCCCGTGATGTTATCTGGTCCCAAGGAGGCTATGTTTTTGGCTTTGGAGAGGGCGAATATGACCTGCTCTTTTGAGATGCTAGGCATATCTCTCAACTTGGAAACATCAAAAATCTGTACAAGGCCCATGAAAAATAGGTACAAATCTGTACACTGATTAACATAAAATATGCATACATAATTATGTAACCCCACCCATTCCAATGGAATTGTGGGATATCAACTTTCAAATGCAAACTGAAGAATAGACAACCAAACTATGGCACCAGAGTCCCCCTGCAGCCATTCCAATGTCCCATTGCCTGGCTATTTTGCCCCATTTACCATAAACACTAATGTGCATATTGCTTTACTTCTACAATGATTATTTGAATTTTATTTTTATATTTTATAGCACAATGCACAAACACTAATAAACATCTGCTAAACAAAGCAGTACTGTCTCACAGTTCAAATAGACTTAGCATTAAAACTTCTCTACCCTTGAAACTCTCATACATTGAAACAGCATTGAAACCCACACCACATCCAAAGAAAATGCATCTGGTCAGTGGTGGACAAAGATTACCTTTGGGCTGTTTTCAAATCATAGGCTCCTTGCACACAAAACAAGAAACATACATGCACTCTTTGAAACAGCTTCCTGGCTTTATTAAATTATATTCCTTGTATAATGCAGCACACTTTTTAGGCTTACAGTGCATTTTAAATTTATTGTTTGGACATTTTTCCAGTAGGCAATGAAACAAAATGCTTGAGCCAATAATGACAAAAATGCCCAATTCAGAACATTTCCATCACAAAAGTCTATTTCCATGCACACACTATCTCTCTCTCTATATATATATATATATATGTATATATATATAGGTAGATAGATAGATATAGATATATGGGTCTACTTCATTTCACTGAAAGCTCATTTCACTGAAACTCATTTCCCTGTGAGCAATTCACTGAAAGCTCACTTTACTGAAAACTCATTTGACTGAAACTCATTTCATGGAATGTTATATATGGCCTTTTCCCCACTGTAGTGTGATCCTGGAGTTAATATATAAAGTAAGGGGGTGGGGGGCACAACCCACATAGTTTGGTTATATATTGTCTTCTGGAAAGACCTGTTCATTGGACTTGTAAGTAACCATGTCCATGGTTAAAAACATTTAAAGTAGATGGAGGGCTACAACCCCCACACCCCCCATACACCCCCTTACTTTATATACTAACTCCAGACTTCCAATTTTTAGTCCACATACTGACAGACCATCTCCTACATTCATTCTGGTGGATCAAAACTATTATTGTAATCCAGATGCTGTTAACTGGCCACTCTTGCTTCTCCACTGTCTGTAGTGGAAAATGCTGAAAAATGTATTGTACTTGTTTAAAAATATTTTCCTTATAATGCAGCACAGAACATAATAATTCTGATTTTCTGTTCCTGAATTTAGGTTAATGATATTTGTTGATCTTTCCACTGAGGCACAAATGCCCTTGTGCATAACATTTTCTCACTTCTGTTGTATCTGTAGTTACACTCTTGACTTGTTACACTCACCCCCTTTAAAAGTACAACAACACAGTACAGTATCAGCAATGCATCTACATAATATAGGAGTAGAGCCCACAGCCTTCTGCATCAAAAGCAAGTATTTAACCTGTTATGTGATTAGCAATGCAAGCAGACTCAGCATAAGCAACACTAAACTCCTCTTCCCCTGAAACTCTCATCTCCTTGTAAAATCCACTCGACACTCAACTATATCTCTCAACTTTGCAGCACAAGAAATCTGGAAAAAGCATTCTCTGTTCACCATTCCCTCATGGCTTCCTCTGTACCAGAAAATAAATATCTCTGCATTTTCTGTTCACCATTCCCTCGTAGTTTCCCTTGCTCTAGAACCATCACTATTATTCCATTGCCGCGCTGCTGGAGCCTGGAAATGCACACACATGAGCCCTTAAGCTCAATTCCGACAGGTTTTTAGGCCGCTTCACAGAGCTGACATCATCATGCATGCAATGACATCAGCTCAAAACACCAAAGAAAATTAAAATAAAAAGCTGGGAAATTCAGAAATTAAGGGGTGCCACTCGAGAATCATGGCAACCCATTATTTGGACCCCAAAACTGGGTAAAAACTGAGTAATTTGGTACGGTTAGGAGGTATGATGCTAGGTAGTAGACAGGTGACGGGGATGTTTTAGGGTGTGTCTGGTGGGGACAGGGGGTGAAATGTGTGTCAAATCTGTCTGCTAGGAGGTTGGAAATTTTTTCAGGTTCAGTGTGAGTAGTACTGTCCACAATCAGTTTGGCACATAGCTGGGCATTCCCTTTAAGATTTCAGACATAGCTCAATATGATTGGTTTTAGCTAGAGATGCTAGTTTAGCCTTGTATTGACTTTAGAGGACTTTACAAGATATCTAATTTGCTTGTTGAAGCTGTGGAGGGTATTCTTCCTCTGGTCAATAAGTTCCCTCTTGTTCTTGGATAACAGTTTCTTCCTTTTGTTACATAACCTATTTATGCTTGCAGTCCACCAGAGCAGCCTGTTTTATTTTTGGGAGGACCTCGTTTTGATCCTGACAGGTACAGCTGAGTCTATACAGTTGTTTAAATGTCTATACAGGGCATTTGTGTACTCCTCTGCACAGGGTTCATTGTTGGCTGTGTTAGTAGGGGGCTTGACACTTTTTGTACCCTTGCTTAATAGGCTAAAGTTTGCTTTGAAGAAATTTTTCAGTTTGCTTGCTCCTGTGGGGATGTTCAGTCTGATCTCACCAGGGAGGGCAACACACAGGGGATAATGCAGTAACCCCCCCATATTTATGAGTATCAGGTCCATGACATTTGAGCCCCTTGTAGAGGTGCAGACTAGCTGTTCCAGAGCATTTGAATTAACAAAGTCCAGGAACCTCAAGGTGATCACATTTCTGCTCATGTATATCTATGGAAAGATAGTTAAAACCTCCCATGACCAAAATGTTTGGCTGTATAGGGAGTGATTCTAGCAAGTCAAAGTAGTTGGTTGATGGTCGGGGACCTGTAGCTAGCAATGATGTGGTAGGGTGTTTTGCCTGTATTTAATTCTACCTGGAGTAGCTGTAGAGAATCATACTGCTTAACCAGTCTCAAGGTGTTTTTGGACTTAATGAAGATGGATACACCTCCTCCTTTGTTTCTTTCATACTCGGTTTGGGATCTGAATATGTGGAGGGCATTGTAGCCTTTTGTGGCTGGGGTGCTGCCTGTGGCCTTGAACAAAGGCCCAGTGACTGCACAGACATCAGCATCTTTGAAGGTGAGGAGTGCTTCCAGGGGAGTGCAGTTTTCTGTTGAGGCTCCTAGCATTAATCAGCATAACCTTGAGTCTGTCTTGAGTGGATTTCTTTACATCTGGAATTGTTTTATTTTGATATTGCCTAAAAAGAGCACTATGGGAGAGGAAAGTGTCTTTGGCAGTAGCTGAAATCCTAGAGGAGACAGATGAAGACCATCTGTGGCAATGCAGTGTGGTCTGTTGACCAAGTCTTCTAAAGCTGACAGATACCGGATCTCCTTGGATTGCCACCAGAAGCTTAGCCAATTGTTGAAGTCAGTCATTTTTGTCTGTATTATGGCATCATCCTAGGTAAAGGTAAAATGCTAATTAGTGCTAGGGGTACACTTGCATGGGACACATAATGTTAGAGTTCAGGCATGTCTCTTCAAATAATCCAGAGAAGTACATCTCAAGTCATTCACTCCAAAATATAATATGACTGAGTCATAACAGTAATTGTTGTTGAGTGACTTGATTGTGTGCATGATCTGATGGATCCTAGCACCTGACAGGTAGCTAATTGTGACTTTCATCTTGTCCAGTCTGGTGAGGGGAACATCTGTGTGTCTCAATATGGAATTGCCTAAGACCGGGGCATTAGGTTTTGAGGTGTTTTGGCTTAGAGGCTTATTTGTTGAGACCCTTTGCATGTGTGTTGCTGTGTGAAGTGGGATGTGTTTATGTTCCGGTATGTGTGACCTGTTTCCACTTGGGAGGTCTCTGGTCCTTTGGTAGGCTCTTAGCAAATACCTCTGCATAGGTGGCTCTATGTGATGGGTCTATATTAGAAGACCAATGTTTAGGTGATCGAACACCTGAACATCGATCTTCTAATATCAAAAGCAAAAAAAGTGAACGGCCGATTTATCTCAGGGAAAGATTTCCCTTGGCCGTTCACCGGAGTTTGCTATTTCCTTACTGTTGAGCGATCTCGGAGTTGGTATATTTAGTTAGGGGAGGTGTGGGGGTGAAGTCCCCCACTTACTTTAGATGTAAAGTAATGTTTTTTGTGTTGTGGCCGAGGGACACGTTTCCCTGGGACGTTCGACATTGTGCGGTTCGATATTAGAAGATCGATGTTTAGGTGTTTGATCATCTCAACAGTCGGTCTTCTAATATAAACCTTTATGTGACTTGACCTTGTCTTGTGGGAGAGGAGAGGTGTGTGTGCTGACAACCTTCTTGATGTCTTCTTTGTTGTCACATGAGAGGATTGATTCCAGCTTCATGGTATAGTTACATCTCTCACATACTGTATTTTCTTGCTTTTGGAACAAGTAGTTGTCAGTATACATGAGGCAATTACTACATTGCCCTAGGACGCCCATGTCAATCAGGCTAGCTGGTGAAATGTAGGGAAAATGGCTATCCATTGTGGCAGGTTAAACAGTAAGAAGTAGTTAGGGAGTGGGCAAGTTGGATTATCATTTGCTCTAGGACTAATTCGATTAACTAAACAAGTGGACTTATTCTGTTGAGGATTATGGGTGAAGGAGTGTGGTGATGCTGCTCAGTGCTCAGCTGAGTTGGTCACAGTGGAGCAGTGTGCAGCTCAGTTGGCCACAGTGCAGCAGTGCGGAGCTCAGTTGGCCATAGTGTAGCAGTGCGCAGCTCATTTGGCCACAGTGTAGCAGTGCACAGCTGAATTGGCCACAGTGCAGCAGTGTGCAGCTCAGTTGGCCATAGTGCAGCAGTGTGCAGCTGAGTTTCCTGCAGTACAGCATAGAAGCTTAGGATGATTCAACTGACAAACATCTTAGGAAAAAATAGTTTCTAGGAGTTTACTACTATACAGGGCACCACTACCCCCCCCCCTTTGTATAGTGTGCAGCTACATGCAAATGCAAGGCTTATATATAGGCAAAATTAAACAGTTTTTAACTAGTCTGACAATAGAAAATCACATAATGATCCTTCCTCCACCAATTTCCAGCTCAGACAAGGCTATATCCACATGTTTCTGCTACAAGGGTGCAGGGGAGCCCTTCTTAAAGTAAAATGGCTGGATTTGAGTTCAAGTATATAAAAATCAGGCTAGATTCAGCAAGTCTGGACTCTGTTGCTATCTAAGCAATATTACAGTGCCAAACAAGTGCAGATAATGAAGCAGGCACAGACAGATAAAACAGTGAAAGGCACCAATTAATGCAGTAAAACAGTTAAATGAAGCAGATAAGCATACCTCTGCCACAAGGGTGCAGAAAAGCACCTTTTTAAGGTAGAGTAGCTGGTTTGTAGCCCAAGTGTAACAAGACTGCACAAAGTACCTACAACAGCCTTACAACTAACAGATACAATGTAATACAGTGGAATTAACTAATTAAAGCACCAGAAGAGTACAATTTTTTAAACTGCTGAAATACAGTAACAGTATATAAGAGAAGTACAAAAAACTACATAGTGCACTTTTGTATGTTTCCCAACTCAGACAGACCAGGCAAATACCTACCACAACCAGATGAACAATCCCAGCCCTCCCAATGCAAAAACACAGTAAAGGAGTGTCTGGAGTGAAACGCTACCACAAATAAGCAGTGTACTTTAAACAGATTGTAAAAGTGTCATTATTCAATAAAAGCACTTTGCTTTGTATAAATAAGCCAAGGGCCACTCAATTGTACAGAATTTATAAAGGCACTAAAAACAAGATAAGCTGATTAATAAACCCTTCAGCCAATAAAACTATATGCAGAAATCTCAATTGATTTACCAACCTAAACTGACCAGGCTACCTCCCAGTAAACTAAATTTAAAATCTGCTGACCTCTTGATGTAAAAACAAGTGCTTTCTAGAGTGCAAAAATATACTACTGTATCCAACAGCTACATGGATAATGAATTCCGATCAAGTAAATCAGTAGAACAAACAATGAGAGGCAAAATCCACTTTTTCAATACAAACAAAAGGAAAGGCAAATAAATAATTCAATACATCAACAGCAGTGTAGAAAGGGAGGAGCTTATTAAACTCAACTTACAGGAGGGGTGGGTAGCTTACAAAATCACCAGGTTTAAAAAGCAAATGAACAAAGTGGAGGTTGGGTGGGAAACACAAGTAGAGAATGCCCAGCAATGCAAGCTTGAAATCTTTTCAGCAAAAGACAAAGGGCCAGAAATTCACTGTGTATTTAAGTATCACTCAAGAGACAATTAATTAATGAAAAAACATGTGAAATGTTATATATATGGGATCATAGGAAGTTATTAGGCTAATGACCCTAGGGCCCTTACAAACCTAGCTAAGTTCTTACCCTTATTTCAACGATCATCCCCTACTGCCCATGTCCAAGAGGGACATAGATGGAAGCCCCAGGGTGAATTTACAGTCACCCATCCAACCGTCCAGATTGAGTTTGAAGAGGGACAAAGAGGTACTCTGTTTGACATGAACAGGAGTCTGTTCCAGCAGCTTTCATTCATGTCAGATAGCAGGCTAAGTTCTTTAGAGTGAGTAACCCATGTACCATTTGACTTACGGATATGCAGCATTTCCAAGAAAGCAGGGTGAGGGATTGCCTTGCATGGAAGGCAGAAATCACCTCTGTGTAGTCTGTATGAAAAAGAATAAATTGAAAGTGATTTCAGATTATTCCCATAGGACAGATGCTGAAAACCTTGAATGTTTCTTTGTGGTTTCTCCAATTGCTGCAGGTGCTTGAAAATGTACATACCAAAAGGAGAGTTATACTCAATTATTGGGCGGATGAGGCTACAGTACAGGGAGGTTATAACTTTTTTTTTTCTGGAGGCAATGCCCTTACTTAGGAGCTGAGCAATATAGAATGCCCTACTTACCACTGTGGAGACATGTTGGTCAAATGTAAGGTTGCTGTCAACCTGTGTGCCCAGGTCTCACTTAAAGTGTTGCTACTGATGTGGTAGTTAGCAGAAGCATAATTTTTACCAAAAGTAATGCTAATACATGTTTTTGCATTGTGTTTAAGGCCATTACCTTGGCACCAATCATTTGTTTGTGTAAGACCCTCTTATAGGATGTTGCCATCATTTGGAGAGTCTATGACAGCTCCCAGTTTGCAGTCATCAGCAAACTCTGTCAGCCACAGACCTTTAGTTTTTGCTTGTACTTTTGTAGAAATAGATTCCAAACAGTAGAGATCCCAGGACTGATCCCCGTGGAATACCACTGATTACAGGTCTGCTGTTGGAGGTGGATTCCTGTATTTTGACTATATTTGTTCTATCAGAAAGCCACTTAGCGACCCATGTAATGATATAAGGGTTGATGCCTAATTGAATGAGTTTATCAATGATACCTGAGTGGGGGATAATGTCAAATGCCTTGGCTAAGTCCGAGTAGGCTGTATATGCAGATTTTCCTTCATCCAGGGCCTTGGTGACTGTCTCGAAGAAGTCCACCAGATTTGACAGGCATGATCTCCCTTTGACAAATCCAAACTGAGTAGGGTCAAGTGTTTGGAGATTACCTATATCTTTCTTTATAAGGTCCATGATGATTCATCCCATGGCCTTGCAGATAAGGCTAGTCAGGCTAATATGTCTATAGTTCCCAGGGTCAGTGGAAGCATAATTGTTGTGGAAGGGAATAACTGTAGCTGTTTTTCATTCAGCTGATACAAAGCCGGTGCTTAGACTATGATTGAAAAGAGTACCCAATGGTGTTGCTAATTCATACTGGAGACCATGTAGGATGCAGCCTGAGATGTTATCAGGTTTCATAGATGTTGTCTTTTCGGCCTTAGAGAGGGCATTTATGACCTGGTCTTTAGAGATACAAGGTAGGGGACAGGTGGTAAGGATTTCATGGGGTATGTGTGGTGGGGATAGGGGAGTGAGGTTTTCACAGAGCCTGTCGGCCAACAAGTTAGCTATGTCCACAAGCACAGTATATGAAGTATCATTAGCTACCAGTTCAGCAGAAATCTTGGCCTTTCCTTTTAGGGTACAGATATAACTATAGAATGCCTTTGGTTGTCCTTTGTTGATGAAGCTAATTTGGACTTGTGGTTTGCTTTGGAAGACTTCTCAAGAGTCTTATTTGCTTGTTTAAGCTGAAGAGAAAGTCTTTCCAGTTTAGGAGGGCTCGCTCCCTCTTACCCTTAGACAGCAATTTCTTCCTTTTATTGTAAAGCCTGTTAATGGCAGTTGTCCATCAGGCAGGTTTGCTCTTCCTTGAGAAGCATGTTTTGGTCCTATCAGGTACAGCTGAGTCAATGCAGTTATAGAGGTGTTCATATAAAGCATTGGTGTAGAGTTCAGCATTGTTGCCAGTTCAGTCTGAGGGACGAGGTGCATTGAAGCTATTTATACCATCCCGTAAAAATTTATAATCTGCTTTGAAGAAGTTTTTTAGTTTAGTTGCTGCTGGGGGATTGGGTGCAGATGTGATAGTTACTTTGAATTTGACTGATTTGTGGTCAGATCTCACCAGGGAAGACTTTAGAGTGGGGGTGCTACAGTAGTCCATCATATTGGTAAGCACCAGATCCCGGATGCTGGCACCCCTTGTGGGAGTGTCAGCCAGCTGATCTAGGGCATTGGAATTAACAAAATTCTTTTGGGTAAGTGAGTTTGAGCACAAGTAATTTACCCAGTCAATGAATGGGTAGTTAAAGTCACTCAAAACGATGGTGTTTGGATGTATCTTGATACACTCAAAGTAGATCCAAATAGGCAGAGTTGGTATCCTGATTCATGGAGGGGGTCCATTAGCTGGCAATGACTTGAATAGGTGTCCTGCCAACAGTTAATTGCACCTGAAGTGTCTCCAGAGAATCATATTGTTTAACCAATCTGGAGGTGTATTTATCTTTAATGAATATTGATACACCGCCTACTTTAGTTTTCATGCATTCAGTTTGTGGTCTAAATGTGAGGAAGGAGGTGTAACCCAGTATGGCTGGGATGTTCTCTACAGCCTTGAACCATGTTTCTGACACTGCACAAATGTCTGCATATTCCAATATGAGGACAGATTCCAGTGAGGGCAGTTTCATGTTTGGACTCATAGCGTTTAGCAGCATAACCTTGAGGTTGTTTTTAGATGGAGTTTTTATGTTTGGAATTTTGTCCTTGAGAGACAGCCTAAAAAGGCACTATGGGGGTGGCATGAGCCTTATCCAGTAGCCGAAGTCCCAGGGGTGACAGATGAAGACAATCTCTGGCAAAGCATCAGGTTCTGTTGATCATGTCATCTCAGGCTGACAGATAGTGGATCCCCTTAGAATGACACCAGAAGATAAACCAATTATTGAAGTCCATCATTTTCTGTTTGTATTGAGGCATCATCCCAGGTGAATGTAAAATGCTGCTTAAGGCTAGGGACATACCTGCCTAAGACACATAGTCCAATAGCTCAGTCATGTCTCTCTTCATGTAGTCCAGAGAGGTATGTCTCAAATCATTCACACCAACATGGACTATGACAGAGTCATAATGGTACCTGTTGTTGACAGACTTGAGTGCATGTGCGATGTGGAATATCCTGGCACCTGACAGACAGCTGACTGTGACCTTTTCCTTATCCAGTCTGGTGAGAGGCACATAAATGTGTCTCATGATGGAATCACCTATAACTAATATGTTTGAATTTGTGTTTTGCCTTAAAGGTTTGACTGGTGAGACATTGGTGCATGAGCTATTATGTGTAATAAGTTCTGCAGAGGAATTATCATGTGTACCGTGCTTGTGTTTGTGTTTGGAAGGTATCTGGTGTTTAGGTATATTTCTGCTGAGGGCCTCCACATATGTAGGAATGTGTGATGTGAGTTTGCATGGAGTAGAAAGTGAGGTGTGCATGCTGACAACCCACGCATTGTCATATGTACTGACTTGTGTATGAGAGAGCATGGATTCAAGGTTCTTAATATAGCTACATCTCTCACAAGTTGTGTTTGTGTAGACTAGTAGTAAAGGGTTGTCAGTGAACATAAGGCAAGTTGTTACACTGCCTCAGGATGCCCATGCCAACCAGGCTAGCTGGGCAAACTGTGCAAAATTCTCCATCCATAGTGATAGGTAAATGTATATGATCAGGAACAGAGGTCACACTTAGGAGTGGCTACTGGCTGAGATATGTGTTGGTACCTCTGAGTCTATGCTTAGTGATCCACCTGACAGTAGAGCAGGGATGTGAGAAACTTCTGGAGAACCACAATCAAAGTGCTAAGGAAACACTTAACAAACAAAATGTTTACATCTATAACCACTGATGCCAACCACTGCTTAGTGGCAGTACAAGATGGAATGCTACATGCAAACAAGTGCAAACACAGGGCTTAAAATAAAACAAGAAAAATACCCTTTTTAGTTCAAACTAGTCAATAAGAATACTCGCTCTGAAATGTACTCCAATCCCCCTCAGTTTAGATGGGACCCAGACAACACTCTCCCCACACAATGGTGCAGAAAGGCCTTCACCAACAAAGGTGGGTTGAAGTTGATGCTCAGAAGTTTCAAAACAGACCCAAAAATAGCAAACTTGGAACTGGGCAGTGCTACAGCTGAACTAGTACAGTGTATAGTACAATGTGACAAAAAATAGTTCAGACAATTCAAACAGACAGTATAATGGAAATACAAATTAAAAGTCCAATATTAGAGCAAAAACAGGCACTTATAGTTAGTTGGAAGTAACAGATGCCTCAGATATTTCAATATCTCAGTATCTGCAATATTAGAGCAAAAACAGGCACTTATAGTTACTCGGAAGCAATGGATGCCTCAGATATTTCAGTATCTCAGTGAAGAGCTGTTTTTTTTGCTCAAGTGATACCAAACAGTCTATATTCAGCATCTTAACTCTGCTATCAAATGCAGAAGTAATAGAAATTCAAAGTGCATAAAATTGCAGTCATAACTGCAGAAAGCAGTTTAAATAATGTAGTGATTCACCAGCAATTTCCAGCATAAAAGGGTGTAGGCCACACTCTCCCACTACAAGAGTCTAGACCACAAGCCCTCCTAATGTGAAACAACTGGTTTTGGTGCACAAGTGCTTAGGCCAGAACTAAGACACTTCAGAGTTACAGACACAATAGGCCTTCGACTAGCAATTTCCTGCCAGAAAGTTGTAGGCTATCCTCTCCTGCTACACAAATTTAGACTACAAATCCTCCTGATGTAAAGTAACTGGTTTGGAACCCAAATGCTTACACCAGAATAAAGACACTTAGAATAACCTTAGTTAATAGTCTTCACCAGCAATTCCCAGCTTAGAATGGTGTAGGCCACACTGTCTTGCCACAAAAGTCCAGAGCACAACTTTCCATATGTAAAGTAACTGGTTTAGAAGCCAAGTACTTTAACCAGAACTAAGACACTTTCTGAATAACAGACACAATGAGCCTTCAACCAGCAATTCCCAGCATAGAGGGGTGTAGGCTACGCTCTCCTGCCACACGAGTCTAGACAACAAATTTTCCTAATGTAAAATAACTGGTTTGGAACCCAAATACTTAAACTGGAACAAATACACTTAGAACAACAGGCACAAAAGGCAATCACCCAGCAATTCCAAGCTCATAAGGGCAGAGGCTACCCTCTCCTCTCACAAGAGTGCAGACCACAAACCCTCTTAATGTATAATAACTGGGCTGAAGCCCAAGTCCTTTAACCAAAACTAAGACACTTGGAGAAATACTTACAATTTAATCAGGCTACTAGCAAGCAGTAATAAATGCAGCAGAATAAATGCAACTGAGCACTTTAAGAACAAGCAGTAAAAGCAAAATAAAGTAATAAAGTAGGAAGAGGCACAAAAACAGTAAAAGCAGCTGAATAAAGTTTTTTAGTTAAGTAGGAAGGGAGAAAACTGAAGATAATACAAGGTTAAGAAACTAAGAAACTATATTTATACACACACACACACACACACACACATATATATATATATATATTTACACATACTGCAAAAAAATGTGTTAAACCAGTGCTTTTGCAAGATATAATCGGCCTGGCGCTCCCCTTTCTCCTTAATAGCATAATCTCCAAACTTGCATATTTAAGATGCAGGCTGTTTCTTTTCATTGCTTTCATTTAGTCTATCTTTGCAGAGAATATAAAAGTATTCATTATTACGCTCTAACATAAAGGTGCTTCAAATTTTGCAAAGAGTTACTCACTTCAAATCAACACTCACCACATCTGCTAGTAAACCATTAAACTCAGACACCTTTTCAATTTGCAAAGTACCACCTTCATAAATATAGCCAGTATTTACATCATCCTAAAATGTACTTGCTTTTTCTACACAAGTTCCTGTCAGTCATCCAGATATGATATGGCTTTTTCTTGTGATATTCTGCAGAATGTAAGGAAGTTCTGTAGTATGGAGAGGAGAATGAGTGACCAGGGCTTTATTTGATAATCAATGGCATTGTAGTATGGACATATGGTGAAATACAAACATCTACCTCTGGAGATATCCTTTTCAAAAGGATTGTGAGGGGATGGACTGTGGAGAGCAAGATGCTTGTGAGGAGAAATGATCAAACATGAATTCCTCTCAACTTTAGAAAAAACTGTAATCACAAACCAACTAAGAAGATTTACTGAGTAACTAAGTTTATTACTAAAACCATGAACAAAACAAAAAATAGCAAATTTCAAAAGTTAAGCACTTTCATCCATACTGGACTTCATCAAAACTAGTAAAACACTTTAGAAAAAAAAACAGTATTTGTAACATGTTCTGTGAGTCACATGATTCAAGTTTAACCAAAAGAATTCTACATAGTGTAAATACTTTAAATACAGCAAATAACCCGTAATGATATTGGAAGTATTGCAGCTTCTGAAGTTCCATCTGCTTGAGTTCCACTGAATTGCAGCCAGTGACTTGAATAGCTGTAAACCTGACCACCGAGCTTCCTAAACAGGTACTCAGACTCAAATGTGACTTCAGAGACAAAGCTGCTGCATGGTTGGATGCAATCAACTTTTCACAGCAGAAAAGGTAAGTGGTGAAGGGAAATGGGGTAGGTAGACTTTAGATTTTTGGAGAGGAGGAGGACTTTAGATTTAGGGAGTTATAGGAGAGCAGAAGGTTATATAGCGGAGGGGGATTTTAGTTTTAGGGAGTGATCAGAAGTTAGTGAAATGTTAATGTTAGGAAGGGGGGGTTTAGGTACATGGTGTGATTGGCAGATTAGGTTTAGGAAGGGGAAAAAGAATTTAGGTTTAAGGAGCAATCAGGAGAATAGGGTTAGGAAGACACGGGGGATTTTGGCTTAATGGACTGGTCAGGAGATTATGGTTAGGAAATGGGTAAGAGGTTTTAGGGTTAGGGTCAGGGCTTTGGGAGGCATAGTTAACCTTTACTAACTTTACTGGAATCGAGTCAGTGGGAGTTAGGGCACTTACCAACGTGCATGAGCAGCAGCAAGGTTGCAATGATATGTGAGCACTTGTAGGAGACCCAAAACTGTTATTTGAATTTAAACTTAACTTTCGAAATTTGCTATTTTTTGTTTTTCATAGTTTTAGTAATAAAACTGGTTCTTTGGTGTATTGGCCCAGTCAAGTTTGTGATTATTGTGAGAAGAAAGGCTGTGGAGAACAAGAAAACTTTGACCAGCTATTGAAATGTGAGGGATCTTTCTTTTCCCTGGTGGTAGTATAACTTGGTGTTACAGTACTAATAACTTAAGCTTGTAAGAGATAAAGCTCCTTGCATGAAAGGAGGTGCATATACAGTAGCTTTGGTATCTCTAGAAGATATGTCAGGTAAGTGTCAAGCTACATGCCAGTTCCATCAGTTGACTACAGCATTTTTATCCAGGTAGACTCTATCTCTGAAGAAGCAGGCTATAAGTGCTCACACAGCCACAATCAAGCTTATATATTAAGGAAACTGAAAAGGGAATACATTTAAAAGTGTTGGGTTTTGATTCTCCATCATTAGAGGTGATAAGTAGAACAGTAAATAAAGTAAAATGTAGAACCTAGCTAAGCTTTTGTTTGGTAGTGTGAGAAGATATGTACAAGGGTATAGTAATGTGGTAAGAAAGGTGAGGAAAAATAATGTAGGTTTTGTACTATGAGTGGAAGTGGTGGAAATGGGTTCAGGCACCTAGGCAGCAAGACATTTCCCTGTGGTACATTTGGTTGGGGACACATGACTGAAGTGACATTCAGTTGCAGAGAAATATGGCTGTTGTGAATTCCCTGTTGGAAAAGTGAAGAATGTTATATCCAAAACTTCAATAATCAAATGCACAGGGGAAAATAATGTTCATGGCTCCCAAGGCAACATGAGACAGCTGGCAGTATGGCAGGCATCAACAGCAGGCCGGTCAGTGGGCATGTCAACGGCAATAAAAATGCAATGCACAATGGATGGTGCCTTTATAATTGCTGTGTGTGGACCACTACCCCCTTTAATAGTATCTAGGGGATATTGCCTAAAATGCACACTGGAGCAAAAATGTGACTACAGTAGCATGCAAGATTTCCTCTGCTCTGTAGCACACTTCTACATGCTGTAGTTACATAAGCATGTACTGTACACTGGGTACAACACTCTTTAGGTCTTCTGCCCCCATGCCCTTGGTTATTAAAATTGTGGGCATGGCAGTGTGTGCTTCTCTTTGCCCACAGGGAATTCACAACAGTCATATTTCCCTGCACCTCAGTGCTACTTCAGCCATGTGTCTCTAACCAAATGTACCACAGGGAAATGTTTTGCTGCCTAGGTGCCTGAACCTGGTAGAATTATATTAATTTATATTATAATGTAGAAGGACTGTCATTTTTACTTTTGAAATATGTTTTGCAGAACATTGCTGTGGCAGATAAAGTCTTGGTTCCAGCTGAGTAGGAACATTAGGGAGATAAGAAACACAGTAGCAGATATGCTAACAAGGCATAACAGGCAATGATTATGCCCAAATTTGTACTGTCCGTATGAGCAAAGGGATAAAACAAAGATTCAGTCAGCTAATATTCTTGGGACACTAGCAGTAAGAGATTCAGATATTCAAATCACATTTAAAAGAAAAGTGTTGATTAGGAAGTCTTCCCAAAGAGTTCTGCTGTAAATGATCCTATTCACATCCAAATAGGTACTACAGAGGACTTACAACTTAAGGGTCAGGGTTTCATTCCTTTTTGCATGTTCTCACTAGCCTTTCATTGTTTTCCTGAAAAAAATAAATGTGCTGGATGGTTGGTTACTTTAAAACTGTTCATAAATTTTGCATTTGACCTTGGCCCTGTGATTGTCAATAAGGGTTTGAAAAGGGTCAATTCATTTATCTAGTAGTTGATAAATACATTGTGTTACGGGTTTTGTACTTGAAGGGAGAGAAGGGAAAATTCATGCTGTCAGGTAAAGCTGAATATTATTATGGAACAGAACACTGCTGATGTAAACAGGAAAACATGAGCGTTTAAATAAACAATACATATTGAAAATAAATGAAATATATATTATGATGTAGTTGGTTTGCTCTGCTCAGATAAATATCTTAATTACCTACTGAGGCCTAACACAGACGCTAATGAACTTCCGATGACTCATAATGTCAGTTACTGCTGAACACAGACTGTGCCTCATGAAGTATGACACAGAAGAATGTGTAATCAAACACCCATTAACTGTATTAAATATTGAACTCATTAACTGGCAAGTACATGAATTCCACTCTCCAAAACAGACATTATGCATGCATTTTAAACAACAGCAACTAAACATATTGACTAATGAAGGTCTACCAGCAATCAAGTAGAAAAATAAATCACTCTAAATGACCAGATGTTACAGTTGTCACATAAGTGTTATATTAAAAACAAGTAACAAAAAAAACTCAACTATTCTGTATTTCTGTCATGCTACATGTGCAAATTAAGATGTTAAATACTGTTCCACTCCATCCTGTTTTAAATATCTCCACTAGAAAAATATGTTCCCCAAAAGGAAATTAGTGCATCAATTATGTGTAACAGGAATCTGCATGCAAGTAACATTAAAACACTGAACATGAAATATATTCAAGCAGTCACTGAATATAAGTAATTGTCATTTTGAGAATTAGATAAAAATTAAGTATCAATTTTTTCTGCTATAAATGATCTCCATTGAAACTAGTGATAGGAATAGACGCTATTAACATACAGTAAGTACTTTTACTATTGCATTAATTTGCTTTTAATCCATATTATCATGCCTAAACAATGCATGGTGACAAGCATGGTTTGTAAGGTAGTCATATGTGTATAACCATTTCTTCCTAAAGGAATATGTTTTACTTTTAACATTCAAATAAATCAGAATTCCATACTTCTTAAAATCCAGTAATGTTTCCACTGATCATTAAAAACCTCTAATTACGTGTGACCTTTCTTAACTATGGTCATGTGAAGAACATGATGAATGCCTAACAGTTATATTTCCTAGAAATACGCAGTTTAGATCAGAATCTGAATTGGCAAAATGAACTAAAGGTTATTTGGTTACAAGTAAACTGGAATCTAGAAATCGGGTAACTAATGATGCATGGTTAAATATTAATAGTAGTAAAGTGAAAACAAAGAACACCTTAACCTGTAGACAACTGCTTCAAAGAAACACATAGAAGTAGGCTTATATACCTCAAGAGAAGGCAAAGGAGAAAAAAAAGAAAAAAAAGAAAGAAAACACACACACACACACACACGCACAAAACACAGCCGATCTAGTCTCTGCTCCCTATAGAACGATGACATGTTTTGATGGTCCATTACAACAGAACTACACAAAATTATGAAACTATTCCCATCAAAAGTTGGTTACTTGAAAGAGGGGTGTGAAGGAAGAAACATGAGAAAGAACTGGAGACAGAAAGAAGGGAGGATTTGTTTAGTTTAGAAGATGGCTTTAGATGGAGGAAGTTGTTTAAGGTGCTGTGTCATCAAAGATGAGAGGAAACAATGGAGGTGCTAAGATCAAGTTAGAGAACACTGTAATGGAAGGATTTTAGTATGGAAGATTGGGAGGGTGTGAATGCTTGGGCTGCCCTAGTAGCTTGGGATCTCATCAGGACATTACCATACTCCTGTCCAGTTAAACAAGGAATGGAAAGTTGGGACAGGAAAATGTTGGAAATGCAAAGAATGAAACACTGGCTAGGTCCACACATTTTACGAATTTCAACAAGTAAAAGTTATAAACGGAGAATGCAGAATCTGAAGATACTGGAAATTTGTCAGATTCAGCATGGGGGAGGCATAAGGGAAAGCCTGACAAGATAAGGAAAAAAACTCCAGGGCTGTTTATTGGATTGTTAGATCAATGGTGTTACAGGGAGAGGATAAAAAGGGGATATTAAATGGTAATTGTGTGCAATAAATAAAAGCAATGTTAAAACACAGAACAGCTGTCACCCCAGAAGCAAACAGACTGCTGAAAACAAAGCATGACAAAATGGGCTATGATAAAAAGAAGATATATGTTGATAAAGTAAAAAGAAAGGAAATACGGGTTCCTATTACGTGATCGAAGACACATTCCGTCGAATGCGGCGTGATCGAACGTAAAAGAATGAAAAGGCAAAATAGCAAAGCTGCTTTTAAGCGAATTCTTTCCCTGGGAAACGTTGGGGGTTGTGGGGGGTGAAGCCCCCCACTTTATGTAATGTTTTAAAGTTTTTTTTTTTGAAACAGCGATTTTTTTTCTCTTGGAAAAAATCGCTGTTCTGAGGTTTCGATATTGTAAGCTTTCGCTTACATGGGGTCGATTAATCATTGTTCACTTTTTTAAGTGTTCGATGATGTAATATAGACCCGGGAAATACAAACAGGAGATATTTACTAAGGTAACGTGTTTTTTTTCTTAGTAATATTTTTTAGTTGACATTACAGACTGTATTTGAGATTGTTAGCAACTATTTAATACTGTGAGATGAACACAATAGAGTGGGTTGGTCTAAGAATATTGATGCAGTAAAATAACATATTAATCTTGTTTATTCTGCTGTGTATTACATGTAAAAAGATGGGGTGCATAAAATAGAGTTGCAAATGTTTGGAGTTGCCCTAATATAAGAACAATAATAATAAAACCAGGTTCCAGGAATGGGTGTATATACAGAAGCAAAGAAAAAAACACTGTTCTAGGTAAGTAAACTATTAGCTACCATAATTCAACTTTAGCCAACATAATTAAATATATGCATAACTCCTGCAATAAAAGGACACACTGAACAGATGCCAACTTCTAGATTTTGATAAAATTAACCATTCAGTCCCACAGTATGGAGTCATAAACTAAAACTAGTATAAGGCATCCAAAGTTTCATTAAAACAGTCTTAGACAAGCTGCAATAAGTTGTAACTGAATAACCACACTGCTCCTTCTACACTTTTCAGGTCCAATCTAAGCCCATTTGGGCAAAACAAAACCAAAAGCATTAAGTACAGACAGATAACAGTTTATAGAAGTACAGCTGTAGAGTTAAGTGTTAGTAGAATCAAATCAAGTCTTTGGCTTCAAAGGCAAAAAGACAAAAATAAAAAAGGACATTGGTAAAGGTCTATTATGAACGTAATAGAATATGAATAGAGACAGAAATAATAATAAAAAAGTAGGGGAAAGAAAGCAATAGAAACAATACGTTCTCCATAAGGAGGTAGAGTGAATAAGAAAGAAAAGGACACGATTTAAAAGGAGATAAAAGATATGTAAGGAATTAATACAACAGGGTTATAAGAATGATGTGAGTCATCTATTCATCTGAATTAGAAGGATTACTACGGTGGTGGTGCTGTGGTAGCGTTGTCGCCTCACAGTTAGACATTGCCTGTTCGATTCTCAGTTAGAGCGTCTTCTGTGTGGCGACATGCATGAATGGGCGTTCCTTCGTTGAAGGTTGTGCATTAGGCCTGGCAAGCCAGCATGTAAAAATCTACTGCCAGTCATTAGCGGACCAGAGTTCCGCTGTGGCGACCCCTAACCAGGAAAAGCTGAAAGACACAAACAAATTAATTTGGGAAGGATACAATTTGGGTCTTATCCTGGAAAACTGAAACAGTGGCATTTGGAAGTTTTTTAAGATTTTGTTTGAGGAATTTCTTGAAGGCCTGTAAGGTTGTGCATGATCTATTTGTCTGTGGAAAATTATTCCAGTTACACTGGTAAGTTTGTGAAGGATTATTCATAAATAGAGTATACAGAGATCTGTCTAGTAGAATATCATTAAAGATCTTAGATTATTTTGTAATTATGAAAAAAAAATGAATATGTATTTTTGGAGTGGGCATGTTTAAGTTTGTAGGTAAATGTGCTAAGAAGGAAGGCCCTTGCTTGAACAGGTAACAATATACCAAATATAACCAAGCCCCAGGGATAGAACTGATAGAGATGGAGAAGGAGTTAAAATCCTTCGGTTGGGAGGGTGGCTCTATGGTTAAGGTGTTTGCTTTACAAGCACAAGATGCAAGGTTTGAGTCTCACAAGGGATACTTAGCTAGGCTTACAATGACTTGCAAGGGCAGTTAGCTTAGTACTAATCTATGAATCAGAGGAAAATGAAAAATGTATGATCTATGATGATTCCAAAAAAAAACAAAAAAAAAAAAAAACAAGGGACACTACCTCAAGGAACATGCAAAAAAGTGCAAATAGATAACTTCTTATTCAGCTTAGTACCCTACCCTATAAGTGAGATAAGTGGGCCACTGAATACTGTGGCAAAAAGAAACTAGAGTATTACCATGCATTGTCCTTCTCTGAAGCCCTAATGTAATACTAGCAGTGAGAGAGACTTCCAGCCACAAATCTTGTGTCGAAAGTATGTGAGTGTTCCAATTATGTATTACTTCCCAGGTGAGTGTTTATGCCCAAAAAGTCTCACAGAGCTACAAACTACTTAAATTATTATATGTATGTTTCTGCCTGTTAATACATGTTAACAATTTTTTTTTCATTTTTACAGATCTTCTAGAAGAAATACATAGGCACAATTGCTAAACACCAGCATCTTTAGAGGTCTGTCACAGGTGAATTTAATGTTAAATGCTTTTGTCCTAAACACTAAAATTGGTCTTTTTGTGAGTGAGACGTATTGTAAAGCACATTGCTGCCTTGCAGTCTTCTGCACTGGGACCTCTTCTGTTTGGCATCTAATTTTCTAAAGTATAAGCTAATACCAAAGGGTCCTTGCTGACTAAGTTTGCAAATGACTGCAACCTAGGAGCAATCATTGAATCCACAAATGACAGACATCCTGCAGGAAGGTTATTAGGTTCATAGTTTCATAGGTTGGTACTAGGCCATCGGCCATAGGGCCTATACAAGCCTAGCCATAACAATTCCCTGGCTAATTCTTCCCACAGTATTTACTTCCCTGTATTTATTCCCAACAAACAATTGATGCCAAATTCAGGGAATGAATCTAAATGCCAAAAAATATATGAGTGTATCATTTGGGAAGTCATCTACTGTATTACTGTATCGACAATACACTCCTAAGAGTTGACCCAGTTGTTCAGGATTTGGAATCTTATGTGGACAGTGACCTAACGTTTGACCAACATGTGTCCACTGTTGTAAGAAAGTCCTTCTATATTACACAGCTTATACACAAGGGATTGTGTCTAGATCTAGGGGTGTCATTGTTGCCCTTTACTCAGCCCTCATTACACCAATTATTGAATATATAATGTCCCTTTGTCATGTATCTTTCTAGACACATGCAACAGTTGGAACTTCCACTGAGATACATAACTAAAAGGATACAAGGCCTGAACAACATGTCCTACATGGACAGACTCAAAGCCTTGTCTCTGTACTTGATATCCTACAGACAGCTAAGAGGTGACCTGTGTCTGGTATACAAGGAATCATCTGACTCATTACTGATGGATTTACTGCACATCAGCAAGCCAAATGGCATCAGAAATACTCAATCGTGGGATTTAAACTCTTCTGCAACATCAACAGCATGATTTGGAGGGACAGGTATAGCTCACAGAGAATATCACAGCTATGGAACTGACTCCCTATCTACATAAAATAAAGTTCATCCTTGTCCATATTCAAGTGCAACTTAGATCTATGGAAGAGAAACACAAATTTTACCCCAGGACTGCTCCTGTACTATTAACTGACAGAAGCAACTCCTAAATGCTTTAGCCCATACATGGTTACCCTCAAATTATCCATGGTATGATCCCAGTTATTCTCTTTAGGGTAATATATAATTATCAATCATGGGATGGGTAAAATCAGTCTATAACCAAATGGGATAGGTAATTTTGAGCACCTAGCATAGTACTTCCCTATATAACCTATGAGTGACAGGATTAAAAATGCTACTTGGACATTTTACCAGCAGACTACCTTTAGTGCCAGTTCTGTTAACCAACAGACTAAACAGAGGCACTTCTAAGAACCCACGACATTTAAAAGTACATCCCTTGACTATATTTTCTATCTGAAGTTAAATAAAAATAAAAGAAAAATCAAGGATTGTGAGGCATTTCTTAGGCTCCCTTGACTATAGGTTGTGGTTTACCTTCATAATGCCGATCACGTTATGTTCGATCCCATTTCTGTGAATATCGAACTACGACTTTTCAAAATGTTGAACAAATTTCCAAACGGCAAAATCTTGCCCCCTTTTTGACCCATGTTAGCACTGGTGCGGAGGTGTGGCACAGTCGGAAATGTCGAATTCAAAGCTTTTTTGACAATCAAAAGTTTTTGTGGTTCTGCTTTCGCAGAAATGGTTAGGTGATATGGCCGGTCAGTTTTATGTGATTGACATTATGAAGGTAAACTGTAGTTTGTTGGCTTAAAGGTGAAGAGCTATTCAAAGTTATCAGATCTGATGGAAGGGTTGGTCCAGATTTTCTGTCCAGTTCCTGGACTAATTGTGCTATCATTTCATAGTTAGCTCAGCCTTCTGTTGTGTCCTATCATGTTAGGAACCTCCATTTGACAACACCCATCAGTTCTTTGCCTTATTTTCTTATGTCCTTTTCTGTTTTATGGTATTTATTTACCCTTTATAAATATTCAGATATGATAGCATTCATTAGATCTTATTTTGTTTACCTTTGTCTACAGTTAGTTATTTTACATGACAATAGGTTAGACACTTTGCTCATTGTCACTCTTGCAGTTCTAGTGAGATAAAGCATTTGTTACATTCCACTTAAAACACCCAAAACGCCAAAGACTTTTGACAACCTTTATTATTTGAACATAATGATAAATGCAAGAAACTTTATTAAACAAAACATAACTTCAATTCAATGGAAAGAGAAAACATAAAATGACCATCCATAAGGGCGGCGTAACACCACTCACCCTTGGAATAAGCAGCGTCCCCATTTGCTCGCTTATCCTCATACTTACAAGGCAGCGGTTCACCACTCACCTTCAACACCTCCTTTCCAAACCAAACCATGTCTAAACAACCTCCACCAACAATCTTCCACCACCCCAAACTCCTTCCACAAATTATCCACCTGAGGGGGAACAGAAGAGGGGCAAGCCTGTCCTACTTCTTCGCCTGACCCCAAATCATCACACACCAACTCCCCAACCTCCCCCATCAGCTACCTAAAAGAGGGAGGGATGGGAGGGCAACAAAATCACACCAAATGTGAATTTCCACAGTCAAATCCAATCTCAAAAACCTCACGTACCCTCCCCCCACCTTACATCACTTCCTCCCTTCATCTCCACCTGCTTAACTCTTTCCTACCTACTCCCTCTCACATTCTCTTAGCTACCCATTCTACCTACGTTTTTCATCTAAAACTTCTTACCATGCCCTCCCCTCTCCACTAAAGATGTCCCATGACAACTTTGTCTGTTCCAAACTTCATTTAGTGTATTTATGCACATATACAGTTTAATAGAGATGCAATCAAAATGGAAGTGAATATCAAAATATGGAAGGTGATGATCCAGAAGTATTTGAACTGTATAGTCAATGACATCTTATTTAAAAATAGAAAGCAATCTCCAGCATTTCTGAAAACTAGAATCATAATGGCTAATAAGGCAATGCAAACAACAATAACAGAGTTTTCACATTTGATATAACACTAGTGTAGTTATTAAATACATTCCAACTACCAAATGAAAGATTGTACTTGGAAACCCATATTTGCGAATGTTATTTGGAATAGGCCATATTTTGTAAACAAGAAATTTCTGAACTTAAAATGTTTCTTTTGAGAGAAATGCACCATATATTTAAAACCATAGACTGACAAAAATAATGGTACATTAAATATAAGCAATGCAGAATATTCTGATTTACCACATATTGACCTGTAACATTTAACTAGGCCTATATTGTAAAAAATGCACAGTCCAAGTAGAAGAAGCAATTAAGGGTGTGATTTATGTTACCATGTTCAGTTTGTGAGTAATTTTACATAGTCATGACATCTTGGATGATTTCACATAAGATATAACATATATATGCAATTAAAGTAAAAAATACTAATAATGCCTTACATAAATATAATATTAAGTGCATGAGTTGCAAGAAATTTTACTGTTATGTATAGGACCATGAGTTGAAAGACAGGAAAATTTGGGATTTTTTTAATAAACTGGAGATGGAAAGAAATAAGATGCCAGCTATTTTTGTAGGCAGATAGGGCACCTGGTTTAAATAAAACCTATAAATATAAAATGATTCCTTAAAGTACAGTCTTTGCTCAAACTTAAATAATAATTTTGGTATTTAGTTTTTATTCAATTCTTTATGTTGGTTCATCATGCGATTGTGTGATTATTTAACTATTTAAGTGGTAAAGTGCTTGAATTAAATGAATTAAGATGACGTCTGTTTTACTTTAGGATGGAAGAGTTAAATAGTTTATAATCAAAATCCTTTATTACATTTGCTTGCATGTGGAGCGATTTTGAGTGTCGTTTTGGAATTCTTCTCATTTTTTTCAGGAATAAAATGATTGTTAGATGTTCTGCAATGCATGCTGAGCAATTTCTATCAGCATTGCTCTCAGATTATGTGTGTTTTATTTATTTAATTGTTTTACAGCACTTGTATAATATATTACATTTCTTGATTTAATTCATACCTGTAAACTATAATAATGAGCAAATTATACTCATTATTTTGACACAATGGCTACAGATTTGGCTGGATTTTCCATTCTCCTTTCTTATCAAGGCACAGATAGTATGCTAATTCAAAGCATTGTCCTGTCGTGTTTTTACTTAACTAAAGTGTCTTTAAAAATGATTGCAATGTTTAATTGCCTATTTACTACAACTAATACAGAATTTATAAGATATTTCATCAAATTTCATTGATCTTTTAACTTTTACATTGTCGTCATTTCCTCCTCTAACCGTACAAGTTGACACATCTTCACTTCATATTCTGAACTTATTTTTTTCATTTTTTTCCCCGAGCATTAAAATGTTTTAATTCTATATAAAACCATATTAATAATGGCCAGGATATTTTGTACTTCAGGCTTTTCTTTTTGCCATCCCTTACACTTATTACTGACACTTCTTTCATTCTCTCCTATAACACACAGTGGTCCTACATTTATGTTATGTATATTATCTCCTTAACCCGTTTTACTTATTCATACATTCCACACGAAGACACTGCCTTATTTCTGCCTGAATTTTGTTCTAATTCTTCTTTTTAGTTCAATTGCCAGCCAGGCATTTGTTTGTTATTATCATTCATATACATCCTATCAGTTTCATTCTACCTTACTATTTAGATCGAAGTACCACTACACAAGGTTCCAGATTCTTCCAGTCTCTACATTATATTGTTTTTTTTTTAATTATCCATTTGCTATCATCCTACTCCTCACTACTATCATAATAAAAGGGGGACAACTATGTAACCCTTAGGGAAATCTCTGTTTAGTAATTACAGGACACTATTTTTCCATTCATAAATGAAATAAAGAGCAGGTCAGAGTTACTTATTACATTTCAATGGTTTAGTACATTCCCTGCAGTATCTTTGACTGCAAGAACATTAAATGGATTGTTTCAATGAAATGTCAGACATATGTGTAGGTACAAAGGATATGTTTGCTCTTACGGATATAATGGCTTTGTAGAAAACTTCATTATACCCTTTCCACACTGGGGGATGCTTTTTTTAAGATATTCGTCCGATTAGCTTATTAACACCTACATGGTGTGGAATGTAACACCTCTAGCAGTCTACACACATCTTGCATTCCAGAGCATTTTCAGAAAAGTTAACTTAAAAAGCATGAGCTGAACAAATGTAAATAGTTTGTGAACAATAAAAGCTATTACAACTGCACAAATAACTATGTTATCAGTAAGTACTCGTCAGTGCATTAACTGTCTTTTCCATTAATATAGTAAAATAGTAATATATTGCAATGTACACAACCCCCAAATTATATTTTTTCTAATATTTCACCAACAAATGTTCATATCTTGAAAACTATACAACTTAGACATATATTGTTAGAATATTTTGTTAACCAGGCATAAGTTTTCACTTGACAAAAATAAATTCCTCTGTAAGTGCATGTTTACTTAGAAAGTTACAGAAATATGAAAATACATGTTTAACTGAATAATTACCAATATACATAATACTGAATATCTCTTGAACTGTGGAACTTACAGTGCAAATATCAAGACAGTCTTCTTCAACAATGTATAAGATTTCACCTGATATCATGCAACAGTTTGTGCATCACTTGGTTTTTGAAGTACTAAGTACATTTGGAAATATTGCCTATTTTTATAATTACTAACAAACAATAAGAAATATTTCCAGTACAGTGTGATATAAATCAGCATTGACAGTGAATTGTCCTGTTTCCCACATTGTTATTTCATACCACATATCATAATAAAGGCTAGCTCTCTCAGTTATAAAAATATAAACATAAATATGAAGATATGAATAATAAGGGGCAAACAAATATTAATTTCTCCACTACAGGGCATCCTAAACTAACAATCTTTATTCATTTTTATTAATAACTTCTTGTCCTTTCTTATAGTGCCTATTATTAGCTGGTAACTCTGCTAGTAAATAGCTGGATGCCATAAGGAGGTATGGGTGTAAAGTGGAAGTATACCAACATGTGTGTTTTGGACTTCAGTGAGTTATTTTCCCAACAGATACTTTGAGGTCTGCTGAGTGGATGGGTATAAAAAATCCAATACATTTGTTCAAAAAAGCACAGTTCAGAAGCAGTTTCCAAGTAAGGGCTACAGAATGCCTGGAAACATGTGAAGAATGACTCAGTTCAAGTAATAACACCAATTTGAAAGGAGCAGCACAGTGGCTTACTGGTGTATGCTTCCCAGATCTGGGGGTTTAGCATTGAAGTCTGACTTTGATCGCTGTCTTTGTAGAATATGTGTGTTCTTTCTGTGTCTGTGTGGTTTTCTTCCTGGCACTGTGGCTTCTACCCACTTTCCAAAAAAATGTGTTGATCAATTGGATATGCTAAATTGTCTATACATGTAATGCATTTGTTCTTGCCCTTGTAGAACAAGTAGTGATTATTAAAATAAACAATTTATGTATTTATTTATTTGGTTGTTTGTTTGTTTTTTATTTGTCTTTGTTGACTGGGAAAAGTCCCACTTGGCAAAATCCATTTTCAACTGAGGCCTTTTTGAGAAAAGCTCCACATTTAAGTTACCCGTGATGTGCATTTATAATTGCATGGTAAAGACATCTATAGATAAGCTTATTTACATGATTTTTAAATATTTATTACATGAACAAAATATTTTAATACAAAAAAAGATAAAAATTAATATAAAATGGCTAATTATTGAATAGAGAAATAACATATAGTGGCAATTAATATATTTATAACATGATGGCTAAAGGGAAAAGATCAGACTGGGGTGTTTTGGAGTTTAGTAATTATTTACAGCCATACAAGTACAAAAAAAAGGCCTCACTGAGACCAATGACTGGTGTCAGAACCATGGCCTTTAGCTCAATGCCAAAAAATGTGCCATCATCCCCTTTGGGAAAAAAAAACGTTCCCTTTAATTACCATATCGATGGTAGTCCACTGAATACAGAAGGCGTTATAAGAGATCTCAGAACACAGGTTGACAGCAACCTCTCTTTTGACCACCACATTGCCACTGTGGTCAGAAAGTCTTTCTATGTGCAACATCTCATTGCTAAGGGTTTCGCATCCGGGAAGAAAGAGGTCATTGTCTCCCTCTACTCTTCCCTCATTAGGCAAATCATTGAGTACAATGCCCCATTTGGTATGTACCTCACTAAACACCTGCAAAAACTGGAGAGGCTGCAAAAGTACCTCACAAAGAGGATCCTAGGCCTTAAACATTTGTCCTATATGGACAGACTAAAAAAACTCCAACTATTCTCTGTCTCATGTCACCTACTTAGAGGCAATCTCTGCTTGAATTATAAAGTCACGTCTGACCCAGCTCTGTTAGAAATGCTACATCTGAAGAAATCCCAATCCCTCCACACCACATGCTCCAGAGACCTCAATCTCATTACCACAATCAACAGAACATGCTGGAGGGATAGGTTCATAACCCAGAGACTGGCCATGCTATGGAATAGACTTCTCATACATGTCAAGCCGATCACCTCACTGGCCCTCTTCAAGAGAAATCTTGATGAATGGATGGGAAATAGAAAATTCACTCCGGAGATCACTCCAGTGGCTTTACTCAACAGAGGCAGTGGGAACTAAGGTTGGGTGGCACAATGCCATGGTAATCTTATGGGCTAGGCTTGTAAAGGCTCCAGGGCCATTAGCCTAGTACACACCTATGAACCTATGTAGCTTAAAAAAATAAGACAGATATGAAAGGAGAAGTTATGGAAATGAGCAGGAAGACACATGGACAGAGGAAGCATAGTGGTTAGTGGTAGGGTGTAAGAAAAGGATGAAAAGTAAGAGTTTAGAAAATAGGTGTGGCATGAGGAAGTGCAATGAGCTACAAAAAGATTAGGAGGCAAAGTGGCTGTAAGAGTAAAGCTAGCTAGGTGAGCAGGAAGAGCAGAGCCATCTTTGGCATTGGTACTGTTTAAGCAAAGTTTTGAAATGATTTCAGTTTTCTATCTGTTTTAACTTTGTGGGAATTTCATTCCAGAGTTTTGACATATAATAAGCGTAGAGGGATTCTCCAGCAGTGTTGAATGTCTTACTGATACATAGTAAAGGCTTATTGAAAGAGCAAAGTTCTCTCATAGGTTAATAGTACAGTAGAGTATATTGTAATGCTGGGCATATGACTAGAAAGTACAATAGGTTGTGGGCAATGATTACTTGTGAGTATATCATCTGGTTTGTTTGCTTGTTTGTTTGTTTGTTTGTTTGTTTGGGAGTTCAAGCCAGTTTAATTGTTTTAATGCAAGGTGGTGGTGTGTTTTATAAGGTTGATTTGTTGCAAATTTAGCTGTTTTGTAGTAGCAGGAGGCTAGTTTAGTTTTATACATAGTGTTGATGTTTACAAGAACAGGGGAAGCATATAACACAGAAGGAAGGAAGGAGGTATGTTGCTGCTAAGATAATCATTGCTTGATCTGACAGGTAGTATTTAGCCCTGTAGAAGGAGTTGAATTTTTGGGTGAGTTTTCTTGATGGAATAAGTATGTGGTGATCAAATTTGAAGTTGTCATCCATTATGACTATAGTTTAGTTAGGCTTATGGTTTCAATTTTTTTGTGTTATTACTTGAGGTAATATGAAATGCATGTTTCTTCTTAAGTTGTTATAGAGTATGTAGTGTACGTTTGTTTTTTTTGGTTTTAATCAGCATTTAGAATTTGTAGCCATATGCCAATGTGAGTGAATGCTTTTTGAACGATTTCCTGTAATTTTGTTATGGATGTAGCAGAGCAGATAATGGTTGCATAGTCTGCAGATTGTATGAGAGTGGCAAGTCTCGTAGCGGTGTGAAGTTTATTTATGAAAATATTAACTAGAAGGGCTGCGTACTGACCCTTGTGGAACAGCAACAGAGATTGCTTGAAATGCTAAAAGGTTTTGCTGCCATTTAGTTGCCTGATAACCACCACATACATAACTGAAACCTGGAGACAGAGGGTTAAATAAGACCTACTGTTGAAAGTTCAGAGAGGAACTTTAGGTGGGACACTGTTTCAAATGCTTGGGAACGATCAAGGAAAAGTAAATAAACAAGGTCGCCCTTAATTCTGTATTGGTTTCTTATGTTTGTGAAGTTGAGGGGGGCAGTAGTAGTGCTGTGGTTGGGACTGAAACTATGTTGGTTGTTGGACAGGAGGTTATGTTTGGTTTTGTGTTTCTTAAGCTGATAGTGAAAACATTTCTCAAGAATTTTAGAGAGGTATGATAGGATAGCAATAGGTGTATAGTTTGTTAACCCAGTTGAAGTACCTGCTTTGTGAAGGAGTATAATAATGGACTTTTTCCAGACAGATGGGACATAGTCTTCATTTACTGACTGGCTGATCAGAATGGAAACAGGGAAGGTTATTGCTTCTGCACATATTTTTTAGGCAAGGTTTAAATGACAAATTCACCACTATAACAGGTACAAGCAAGCAAAATCTGTGGGTAATGCTACTCAAAGCTAAAAGTCTAAACCTCAAAATGCACTCACTCGAGGCACTTCTTAAAATGGAGAACATTGACATCTGTGCAGTGACAGAGATCAAAACTTCTGAGAGCACCCCTGCATTACCAGGCTATAATTCATACCACACCTTTTGGCCACCTAACCTGGAATGAAGCACTAAAGGTGGAGGTGTGTCCATATTCATTAAGGATATCCACACCTCCAGGCTAATTGCACAGCATAATGCATCTGAGATTATCCAAGTGCAACTAACTCTGGGCAAGACAGCAATCCAAATTGTAGCTTGCTACAGACCCCCACCATGCCCCAGGATTCCCACTCCTCATTTCTTGATACACTGGAAAGTATTATGGTACATCCCAACACCTTAATAATGGGCAATTTCAACTAACCCACCATTAACTGGGAAAACTACTCATGTACCAACTCTTTTGCTCAATGTTTTCTGGAATTCATAAATTCCAGTGCCTTGGATAAACTTATTCACACCCCCACCAGGGACAGCAATACCCAAGACCTGGTCATTACCAACATGGGCAACTGGTGTTCCACACCAGAGGTCAAGTCCTCCTTGGTCAGATCCGACCACAAGCTAATCACCCTAGACATCCACATCCCACCCCCACCCCCAGTTAGGGAAACCACTGTAAAAATCTTCCCCAAAGCCAACTTCACACTTCTTAAGACAGAAGTGGCAAACTTCATGACACCCATGCAGACGGACAATAGAGGTATGACTGTTGAATCCTACACAAATGCACTTTATAAGCACTTACACGAGTGCATGGATCATGCTATCCTTAATAGAACCAAGATGCTATCCTCCAAAAAAAGGAAGTCAATCTGGTAGTCCTCTGCCATAAACAAACTCTACAACAGAAGAAAGAAACTGTTGCAAAAAAGAGTAAAATCCTATGACTGGAGGAACTCCCTGGTCAACCTCAGTAAGAAGCTGAGATCCCTCATAAAATCCTCGAAAGCTAGTTACAAAAACAAAATTGCCACTGACTCTAAAGACAACCACAAAGCATTCTATAGCTATGTCAAGAATCTCAATGGCAACACTCAGATCTGCTCTGAGTTACAGCACAATGGCACTAAATATACAGAAGCAACTGATATTGCCAACATTTTTATTTATTTTTATTTATTTTACATTTGTTAACCGGGAGGGTCCGACTGGACGAGGTCCATTTTCAGCGGAGGCCCGGGGAGAAAAGCTCCACATAAAGACAACTTTACATAACATACAAAAACATTGTTATCAACAAACATTATTACCATTTTTTCTATAGTAGAAAGTTACACTGAGAGAAAAAAAAGAGAAGAAAAAAAACAAATAAAAATGATCATATACATACATAAGTTAAACTTCATACATAGTAACAGGCAAAGATAGGTTTCAATATAGGATGTTATGTTTATTGAGTGTGCAGAGGTAAAAAATAGGAAGAAAGTATGGATATAGTATTATGTAGTACATGGACACAGCCATGAATCTCTAAGATATGATTTAAGCCTGTTTTTGAATTGTGAGGTATTTGGAGCAGAGGTCACAGCTAAGGGGAGATAGATCCTGGCAGATAGGTTCATTGCTAACTTTACCCCCCTCTCACCCCCTAGAGGGCCCATCTCTATGCCGGAAGAATGCAAAGGTCCTGTAATCATGACTGCACAGGTAAAAAAACACTCTCCAAAGCCAAGAACACAGCATCCATGGGACCTGACAATATCCCAGGCTGTGTTCTACATGAACTACAGAATGAACTGGCACCCTACCTAAGTACCATGCTCAATCATAGCCTCACCTCAGGCTTTGTGCCCACTGAATGGTGCACTGCAACAGTTATCCCACTCCAAAAAGGGGGAGCCATGACGGACCCCAGGAACTACCACCCCATTAGCCTGACGAGCCTGGTCTGCAAGGCCATGGAACATATCATCATGGAACTCATAAACAAAGACATTGGTAATCTCCAAACTCTGGACCCTACCCAGTTCGGATTTGTAAAAGGCAGATCATGTCTCGTAAACCTGATTGACTTCTTTGAAGCAGTCACCAAAGCCATAGAGGAGGGTAAAGTGGTTCACACTGCTTATCTAGATCTTGCCAAGGCTTTCAACACCATCCTAAACTCTGGAATTATAGATAAGCTCACGAAACTAGGTATAAATCCCTATGTCAAAAGATTGGTTGCCAACTGGCTCATGGACAGAACCCACACTGTGAAAGTAGCAGACTCCAAATCCAACTTCAGACTGGTGACAAGTGGAGTACCACAGGGTTCAGTCCTGGGTCCTCTCCTGTTTGCTATCTACTTCTCTGAAGTACAGGCTAACACACATGGTCTTTGGCTAACAAAGTTTGCAGATGACTGCAAACTAGGAGCCATAATCGAAACTCCTAACAATGTGGACATACTACAAAAGGGCCTCACTGAGACAGATACCTGGTGTCAAAGCCATGGCCTGAAGCTCAATGCCAAAAAGTGTATTGTCATCCCCTTTGGTAAAAACTCTGTACTCATGAAATACCACATAGCTGGTAGTCTACTTAAAGCCAAAAATGTGATAAGAGACCTTGGGACACAGGTGAACAGTAGTCTCTGCTTTGATAATCACATCGCCACAGTGGTCAAGAAATCCTTCTACGTGGCTCACCTCATCACAAAAGGTTTCTCATCTAGAAAAAAAGAGGCCATTGTTCCCCTCTACTCATCACTCATTAGACCCATTATAGAGTACAATGCCCCTTTTGGTATGCACCTCACAAGACATCTACAACAACTGGAAAGGCCGCAGAAATGCCTCACAAAGAGGATTACTGGCCTCAAACAGATGCCCTATGCAGACCGTCTCAAAAAACTCCAGCTTTACTCCGTCGCATATCGCCTACTCAGAGGCAATCTCTGCCTAGCATACAAAGCTATGTCAAACTCAGAGCTGTTGGACATGCTCCACTTAAAGAAATCCCAATCACTCCAAGCTACATGCTCTAGGGACCTAAAGCTTGTCACCACAATAAACAGAACATACTGGAGGGATAGATTCCTGTCCTAGAGACTTCCCATACTCTGGAACAGACTACCTATCTATGTCAAACAGAGCTCCTCATTAGCACTCTTCAAGAAAAATCTTGATGATTGGATGGGAAATAGGAAATTCACCCCAGGGATCACTTCTGTGGCTCTGCTCGACAGGGACACAGGAAAATAATTTTCTTTTGTGGCTAAAGCCAGGGTACATTTTTGGCTAGGCTTATATAGGCCCTAGGGCCAATAGCCTAGTACCTACCTATAAACTCGTGTGAAGATTATTGGTAGCTGAGGTTGTTGCTTTTAACTTGGCTAGTCATTTTTTTATGGTTGACGTTGGGACGGGCTGAAAACTAAAAGGCAGTGTGTTGTTTTCCAGAACAGATGGAAGTTGGAGGGGTGAGGTGGTCATTGATTAATGATAGAACTGACTGGATAAAATGAATGTTGAAATGAGTGGAAATGGACTCTTTGCTGTTTGAAGTAGATGGATAGGGAGTACTGGTATGGGCAAGGTATAATAGTTGATTTAGAAAGGGCCAAAATAGCTTGGGGTTGTTTTGGCGATTTTTTTGGAGATTACTGTAATATGATTTCTTGTTATATTTAACATGGATCTTAGTCCAGTTTCTGAGATAACTAAATGTTTGGTAGGCATGTTGTGTTTTATTCTTATAACATTCTTTACATGCTTTATCTCTTTACAGCATGAACTGTTTGGTTTCTTTTGTCAGCCATGGCACTGTCTTAGATTTTACACTTCTTCTCCTAACGGGTGCAAAATCATTTAGTATTTTCAGGAAGGTTTAATTGAAGTGAGTAACTCCTTCATCTACGGGCATTACTCTTAATACATTCCAGATGTAGTGGGACAGGGCTGTAATAAATGTGTCTTTGTCAAATGTGGTTAAACTGCATACTTGTTTACAGATTGTTTGGGTAAACCAAGTTAACAAGTTGTTGACTGATTACTTCAGTTGGGAGGTGGTCATTTATAGCATCTGGTAGGCAACCAGAAGATTTTATATTATGGGGTTTATTTGCCAATATCCAGTCCAGTGTGGACTGCCTGTTTGTATTTTTGTTGATTCTGGTGGTGGAGCTTATTAGTTGGGTGAAGCTAAATAGGGGATTCGAGTCACTGCTATTTATAAATTGCCAGTGTATATTGAGGTTACCTAAGATGAAGGTTTCCTGGGGGATGTAGACAGATATCCATTGTAGGATATTTTTGGCTGTGGTAATGTTGTTGCCTGTTGGGATATACACTGCTGATACATGTAGATTTATTTTGGTTGATTTTGAGGTATGCAGTCAGAAGTTCAGCATTATTAAATTTGGGATATTTAGATGGGCTGGAATTATTTCCAGGTTGTTTTCATAAATAAGAGCAATACCAGCTGCTCTTTTAATATTTTTGTCCATTCTGAACATGTTAAAATCTGGGGGAATAATTTAGTTGTCAGTTATTTCTTATTTTAGCAAGGTTTCAGTGGTAATTAGAATGTTTGGGAAGTAAAAATGTAGACATGAATGGATATCATGAATTTTGCTATAGATGGTTCTGGGGTTTATGTTGAAAGGAAGGAGGCCAGTTTCATTACCTGATGAGAAAATTGTGTTGGGAGCATTGGAAAGTAATAACTTGGCCATGATGGGTATGTGTGGGTCCGGTGTTAGGGTGAATATTTCTGCTTAATTTCAGGATGGAGGTCAGGTGAGTAGAGGTTTGAAGCCATTTTTATTTGTATCTGACTTTCAGTACTACTGATAAAGTGTTCTCAACTTTACTGACTTTATAAGAGAACAGATAATGAGAAGGAGAGATAGACAGGGAGAAAAAGTGGGTTTTGTGATGTAATGTATGTGCGTTTGTGATGGCGTTGGGATACGATGTAGGAATATTATGGTAGTTAGTGAAGTGAGCTAGTGTTGTGAGTCTCTACAAAGTGATAGCAATTGACTTACTGTCATTGTGAGTTGAGATGGTGAGAGTTTAGATGGCGGACAGAAGAAGGTAGACGTTTGGAAAGATGATGGCCGTGAGGTATATTAATGAAAGGAGTAGTATGAGAACTAGAGGGAAAGAGGTATGGTATAGGGTGGGGGAGATGTTTTCAGGGTAGTATTCAGACAGTTAAGGTAATGGAGAGTGGTTAGATTGTGTGCAGAAAGCTGTATGGTATGACTTTATGGGCAGGGGAAGGTGAAGTGAGCAGTGTATAGATGTGGGAAGAGACTAAAAATGTGTACTAATAAGACTAGTAGTCCAAAGTAGAAGCTATAAGTAGTAATATGAGTATCTAAAAAAAGAGCTTTTGTGGTATTGGTATGCATGTGTGTATGTGTGTGTGTGTGTGTGTGTGTGTGTGTGTGTGTGTGTGTGTGTGTGTGTGTGTGTGTGTATATACATACATATATGGCTGATAAATATATCTATATCTATATCTATATTTATATGTGTATATAATATAATGTACAAGTCTGTGCGTGTGAACGGATGGATAAAGGTGTTGGCAAGCAGGAGTGTGCATTGAAAAACGTGGATTTGAGTGTCTGTAAAGACAGTTTTAAGTCTGTGGAATGGGCTACAGCAGGAATTGACAGAGGATAGAAACTGGAAAAGGTTTTTAATGCATATGTCTTTAAGGAATAGGTAATATGCACTAAATTGTAGGAGAAGTTTAGTGGGAATAAAATGTAAGGATGGGGGGAGTGACTGGGGAATTGGGGTTGGAGGGGAGCAAAATGGGCAGAGATAAAAGAATGACAGTCCCAGGAGACAATCATTCTATGCCGGCACTTTTAGTATAAGTAATGGTAAGGATATCTATTTAAAATCATGTACATTGCTAATAATGGACTAAAAATGCTTAGTTATTAGCTAGGGACATGCAAACTCATTCATAGCCCAAACTAAATTAGGTAAGAGTAGATAAACTATTAAAGTGTGTCTGTTGGAGGGGAGTTAGTCACAGATGTTTCCTTAGCCTGACCTGATACAGTTGCTTTTGCAAACAAGTGAGAGGAAGATGCTTGCTAACAAGAAATTTAACAGGAACTGCTAGCTCGTTAACCAAATAACAATAAAGGCAAACAGCAGAGTTAACTTTTGCAAGATGAAAAAGGAAAGTAAAATGTTGTACTCAAGGGGTCAGTGGTAGATTTGCAAAGCCTTGTTGTGTTTTGCAAAAGAAGAAACCAACTGTAGATTGAAATAACCTTTCACAAGTTGAAAAAGGAAGGCACAATGCAAGACTCTACAGGCTGAAATGGCAGATAAGTATGTTTTAATGGAACAGAAACACAAATCAACATTATATAATGTAATAAGATAGTATAGAATCTTAGGTACTATACTAGAAGCTAGAAGCTGGACATGCTGCTTTTTTAACATTTTAGATAAAATATAGATCACACAAGTAGGTATGTATTTCTGTTAGCAGATCTTGTAGTTTCTTTCAAAATATATACAGTATCCACCTAAGAGTCACATAACCTTCTCTGTTTAGTATTCAAACACTCAGCTAGATGGTTTGTAGAATAGGGCAATAAAACTCCCCATGTGGACAAAGCTGATAATAGCGTCATCTATGGAACCACTTGTCTGTTCTTTTATAAATTATTTTTCAGGTCAAATGAACTGTATTTTTACAGTATAAGTGAGATGGGGGATAGAAAACAATTTTAATTGAATTACTAATGTACACAAATCCTTCATGTCTTTTATTATAATTTCTGATAGGTGGTCAGCTGTCCAAGACAATTCAAAGTTTTCCACAGGACTTCTATATTTACAGTGAGCTGCCAATACAATCTATCATTCAAACATCATTCAAACATCATGGGAGAGGGCAAGCATCTCAACAGCATCTTTAATCAACTTGTCCTATATCAAAGTACTGAGGGGTACTTTTATATACATTAGAGAATGGATGACCTGTAGATCACATCCCGATTGAAGAATGAATGTTTTCCAGTGGGGTGTTACTCTACAGGTAATGCCTGCTGAAAAACGTGTCCACGACTTCATGGCAGCATATTAAACTTCCGTTGAGCTTGGACTGAAAAAAAATAATGGCTGCCATTATTTTACACTCATTAAGCAGTGGTTTTGCTGTTTAGCGACTGTAAAATAAGAAAGAAAAAAAAATAAAAAAAATGTATGTGTGTTTGTGTGTGTGTGTGTGTGTGTGTGTGTGTGTGTGTGTGTGTGTGTGTGTGTGTGTGTGTGTGTGTGTCTGTGTGTGCATTTGTCTGTGTGTGAGAGTGTATGCATGTATGAGAGTGAAAGATTGATTGAGCCATTATCTTACTTTCACTAAGCAGTGCTTTTGCTGTTCAATGAGTGTAAAAAAATAAAGAAAAAGAAAAAAAGTGTGTCTGTGTGTGTGTGTGTGTGTATGTATGAGTGTGTTTATGTTTCTGGCTGCATGTGTGAGTGAATATCTGTATGAAAGCAGAACAGACTGCGTGTGTGTGTGTGTGTGTGTGTGTGTGTGTGTGTGTGTGTGTGTGTGTGTGTGTGCGTGTGCGTGTGCGTGTGTGTGTGTGTGTGTATCATCAGACAGACAGAGGAAGAATGAGAGAGTGATCTCTGGCAGCAGCAGCAGTTAATTCTGTACCTCCTCCATACCTCAACCACTCGGCATAAGAAATCTGGACAGAACCACAAATCTTCTTCTTCTGGCTTTTCCCGGTTAGGGGTCGCCACAGCGGATCATCTGTCCGCTCATGATTGGCAGTGGAGTTTTACCATGTCGAGTTGCCAGCCTGGTGCCCAACCTTCCACAAAAGGCACACACACACACACACACACACACACACACACACACACACACACACACACACACACACACACACACACACACACACACCTAGGGCTAATTTTTTGTCCAATCCGCCTACTGCATGTCTTTGGGATATGGGAGGAAACCAGAACACCCAGAGGAAACCCACGCAACCACAGGGAGGACATGCAGACTCCGCACAGAAGGCACCCCAGCCGGGAATCAAACTGGAGAACCTCTTGCTGTGAGGCGGCAACGCTAACCGCTGCACCACCATGGCCACCCTCAGGACAGAGCCACAAATAAGGGAGGACAAAGGACCAAAAACAGTAAAAGATTTTAAATATTGCTGTTATAAACTTAGAAAGCTGCTAGAATAACAAGATTTCAATTAGCATGTACTTTATGAAGGATATCAAGTCTGAACTCCAATGTCTGTCATTATTTAATTGATTCAGTCCCCGGTGATTTGCTAGAAAACTTCACATTTTATGAAGATGGGACCAAACACATGAGCCAATAATCTCTGGCACAGCACAGTTTGAGAGGCATTGTGGCCTGAGAAGTTTCACAATGTTACCGTGGAACAAGAATTTATGAACAAATCAATAGTGCTGTGGCATACATGTGAGCTGACCCCCAACATACAAAGGCACAGGCAAACAATGGATAATAAACGGGATATTTGGGCCATGAACAGTTTCAAACAAAGGGCCCCCACTCTCTCTCTCTTTATTTTAGAGGGGGGTGGGTGTACACATAAAGGCACATGCTCCTTTGGATTCACCTTCCTGATTTTTTAAAATGTATAATTACCTACCAAATTGTTTGAAATAATATTTCATGTTTAATAAAGCAAAATTTGTTTGTGTTTTTAGTATGAGTAGTATTAAATATTTTTCAAGGAAGAAGCAAAACAAAATGTAATAACTAATAACATCAAATTTACTGGTTTTAGAACATTTCAGTCTTAAAATACTAATCAAACTGCTATCAGTGCAATTCAGAAACGTCCATGCCCATCAATTACAACCACTTGACTGTGTTCACTTCAGATGCCTGATTGTAATAAAAATTACCATAATAATAGTCTAACCTAATTTACACAAATGCATACTAATCTTGCAAAGCTAATGAATTCTTAAATCAATCATGACAGCAAGATTAGTAATTTTTATCCATAGACTGCAATTATAGCCCCATTGTTTACTGTGTACACATCAGATGTCTGATTGTGGTAAAATAAATATATCATAATAATTATTGATACAGTAATGTATTTCAGGTGTGGTTCATACAAGCACACAGAAATCACAAGTTAAGTATTCATACTGTCAGAAGCTCAATAGGTAGCATACTCGCCTTTCATTATGGATGATAAAAAGGCTATTAGTTTTATTCTGACTTCAGATGTTTGAATTAATTTTCCAGTACTGGCACTGCAGTGCAGTATAAGGGGGTGATGTACTCATGAGTTCATTATCCTTCAAATAAGGCATTAAACCTTGGCCCCTTCTGTCTGAGTTGGTGGTTGCATAGGTGGATTCAAAAGATTCCATGGCACTTACAGGAGAAGAGTAGGAGTACTTTATTAATATTATTACATTTGTAGGCACATCAACTTGGTTATACAGCTTTCATTGAAACACCTTTGTTGTGGTGTCCTAATATTTTATAATACTTATTATGATTATTTTATGTGTATAAATTTGTGAGAGTTTAAATGTATATACTTTTTAACATTCATGCATGTTTAGTTATTATTTAAGATGCGCAAGTGTTTGTGGATTGGCATAGTGGTTAAGATGTATACTTCCCAGACATAAAGTACAGAGTTTGATTATTATCTTAGATCACTATCTGGTTATTAGCTAGTTGTGTTATGGCATGCAGACTGATTACCTAGTATTTACCCATGAACCTTCAGAAATTTTATTTTAAATGCCAGCACGTTTAGTACAAAACTGCCAAGGTCACGTGACATGATGTTTTCTTATAAATGAGAGGAAGTGATTTGTTTTTTAGTTCTGATGAACTTCTAAACAAAACAAAAAATATACTTAGAACCAAAAATCAAAAAAGGCAGCAAGCTGTAGAATTCCAACCAATTTATTGTTTTTTTTCTTGCACTTTCGTTCAGGAAATACATGAACTTCTTCAGACAAAGAAACCCCAAGAAACCTCAGTTAAAATAGTGCCATCAATTAAAATGAAATAACTAATTATAAAGCAATTAGCATGATTAAAGAAATTTAAAGAGCCAGTATTATACGAAGTAAAATGTATGTCTGAATAAATATAATACTTTTTTAAAAATCAGCAACAGTTTTAAAACCACAGTGTATTCGTCTTTTTTACTTATGTCCTTATATATCTAAATATTATTAAATGCTAGATAACACTCTAAACAGCTCAAACAAGTAGAATTATAAAAGTCAGATAATATATATATATATATATATATATATATATATATATATATATATATATATATATATATATATAAATATGTAACAAAGTCTATTCAGAAAAGCTAAGAGGTGACCATGGATTAGTTCAAATGCCAGTGTAGTCAGTCCACCAACAAACAAAAATAATTGAATAATCCAAACTAAAAAAAATCCATTGAAAATAATAATTTAAAATGTAGAAAATCTGTTAGCAATAAAAAGTACTGGTTTTATTAAGCATGCCACAGGTAACCGCTTTCACATAAGCTTCGTCAGACCGTTAAATTTCAAAAGCACATTCAATTAAAACTTTTATATAAATCAGTCACATGTCAAACCAACTAATTGAACTTGATTAAACATTTAAAGGTACATCCTTATAGCTATAAAAAGTGGACATAAAACTTTTTACATTACATAGTTAAAGGCAGGTTAATAAAGCTCAAGTGCCAGTACAACATAAAACCTAAATCCTACCTACAATTTAACAATAAAATATCAACGTTATTCATTCGAATATTATCATATATATTATCATATAGTAAACCATGAGCAATGCATACGGAAATGTATACATCAAGCCCACAACTATAACATAGCTTGTTCCTTATATGGAACATTCTATATAGTGTCGTTAATATCAAAAGACCACATATGAATATTACTAAAAGCTTTACTAAAAACTTTATGCCTAGTACTTTTATTCAACACAATAATAAAACCTAAGCATATAATTATCTTCTATTTGGTCAAAATACCTACACCATTTCCACCAATGATCAGACCAAAAATATATTTCAGCTTTAAAATACTGTTTTGACGAATATAAAATAATAAAGTGCTGAAAAAAGAAATCATAATGTTATGAATTGAAATAAATATAATGTGCTTTCTATTAACTTTAACAAATACTAGGCTGTTCAAGGGGTGGTAAACATAAATATTTACATCATATAACAACCATTATTCGGACATCAAGCTAATTAATTAAAAAAATACTTTAAAAGATATTATAAACAGTATGTGTAAACTAAGCAAAAGAAAGAGTAGAAAGACTACCACTAGTGCGAGTAAGACTACCAACAATAGTTCCACACATACAATTGCTTACGGTGGGAGCTATATAATCTGGCTAAATAAGTTATTTGTAAATATGTATAAATAAATATACAGAAATACAATTAACTAATTAAATAGTTATTATGCAACCAAACTTCATCTTTGAAGAGCTTTCAATTTCAAAATATACTTAATCAAACAGTATTCATTGAGCCCTGGTGGAATATGTGCATTGTTTTGATTTGCCAAAAGTTCCTGTTCTTCAAGTTTTAATACCCAGGGCCCATCTCTGATGTTCCTCACTATTTGTTGTAATACTGTAAATTGGAATTTGTGTGTGGGGTACTCTAAAATCTGTCTAGCCAAAGATAAATTGGTTGGAATTCTAGAGCTTGCTGCATTTTTTGGTTTTTGGTTCTGATGAACGTCTGTTTTGCACTGTGGGAATGAAAAAACTTAACTTTCCTCATTAAACTGGGCCTGCATGACCAGGTCAATGCACCTTGGTTGTTTTCAGTATTTTCTCATGTCAGCTTAACTATTTGGTTAAAGAATTTACAATCATTCTATATCATAAAACTTTAACTCAGTTATTTATACTCTCATTTTTAATATTCTTTTTAATATTCATACTTTAAAGTGCTTACAAGTTAACATATTATACCATTATTTTCTTTTCCCATCAACTTCATTTATGTTTAACATCCATAATTTAATTTTATTCTCATATTCTTTTTCATCCAGCCTGTCCCTTTATGTTTTCTTTTCCCTATTTTCCCATACATTTACATTTATCATATAACATCTTACCTATCCTTTCTTGTTGTCTTACTTTCACCTTTCTCATTACCCAAAATAAATACCTAGGTGCTAAATGCACTACTGTTTTTTTTTACTTTAAACCAGTTTCTTCTTTTTTATTATAAGTTATCCCTCTTCTCACGGAGTTCAGCCTTGAACCCAAATAAAGCTTGAACAACTCTAATAACTCTTTCCTATTTGAGTGGCAAACATATATATTCCCATAAAATATGCCATTTTTTTGCTAACGCAAAAGTACTGAATATATGTCTTTTTCTGAAATGATAAAAACATTTCCGTCAAGTGAACAATTTTTATTTGTTCCAATACTTCTCTTTCTTGATTTATTATACTTTCATACTTACCAAATATCACTAACACAAGCTTTATTTCCTTTCTTGTAAAATATATTCCATTTATTTTTTATCTCACCAAATCCTTTACATTTCATTTGCTTAATTGCAGATCAGCTTTTCTAAACAGCTTTTCCTTCCTTCCTGCAACCTCAACTATCCATCTAATTTTTCACTAGAATTAAAACAGCTGTACGTCATGTATATTGGCAATATAATTCTTCCTTCTATCTCCCATCTTTCCTTTCTCATTATATGCATATACTGCTGCTCATTAATAATGGAAATAAGCACATACTTATTGGGCATCCTTCTCTTGATGATGTTTATTTTCAACCATCAAGTTATAATAACATGCACCTATGAATTTTCATAACATTTCTTTATTGCATTACTATTTTTTCTCCAGTACCCTATGCCTCTAAAACAGCTGCATTGCTTCATGGCTCACTTTATTAATGACATTAGCTACAAGACATGCTATCAGTCTTATTTCTTTATTTTCTTTCAGTATCATCCATACTACTTTTTCACTACAATTAATACTTATTTCACCTTTCTTCCTTTTATACTGTAGACACTTTTCCTACTGTCATATACAATATTTTCTCCATCCTTTTTGTAGCATTTTCTTAAATATTTTATAGTCAGTATTCCCTACAGTTATAGACCACTGATTTTTTATATATTTTCTTTAATTTTTTCCATATAATCATTATCCCTCTACCACATATATCTTCTTTGATTATACATTCCTTCATGCAGTCAATATATATATATATATATATATATATATATATATATATATATATATATATATATATTTCTCTTTCATCTTTATTTATTACCTTATAATACTCATAACGTATACCATCCAATCCAGGCAATCATTTATTCTTGCCTCTTTATCACCTTCTGTGTTTCTTCTATTGTTACATAATTTATTAAAACATTCTTTATTTTTTTACATATTTTTTCACTTTCAATTCTTGTTGCTCATCTACTTCCACTTTCTTCATACATTTTCTCTGTAAAATTATCTACCACCTTTATAATACCTTCTTGTTTGTATTTGATATCTCCTTTGCCATCTAAGACAGCATCCATCCTTCTTTCTCTCATTTTACTTATTTTCCTAAATAAGGGGGACCTCCTCTTTGTTTCTATTCAGAAAAAATCTATGCCCATATAATAGCATTTTTACTTTTTCATGATTCTTTTCATACTTCAGTTTTACAATATTTTTCTTTCCAATTCTAAATATATTTTATTCTGCTGCTTATGCATAACCCACTACTGTGTCCAATGTTTACAAAGTGGTCTCATTGTCATATGATCTTTCTATATTTCTTCCTTCCTTATCATTTCCTGTTTTTTAAACTCTGAGGTTAATCTCTTTATCCCTTGACCCCTTTATTTCCTTGTCTTCCCCAATGTTAGTCCACATTGCTGTATATTCTGAAAACTCTGACATCTGTACACCCTATCATTTCTTTCATGACTTTAGAGTAGACTATATAATCAATTTCAGTCTTACAAACTTCCCTTTATATGCCCATTCTCTGTTAAGTTTTACTTTTAAATCTCCACATTTTATTATCTCTTTTAACATCTTAATATCTAGTTTCATTTTTCCATTTTTTTTGCTTAGGTAACATTTAAAATATCTTGCCATCTTCTTCTTTTTCTTCTTTTGGCTTTTCCCAGTTAGGGGTCGCCACAGCGGAACTCTGGTCTGCTACTGATTGGTAGTAGATTTTTTTTATGGTGCTGAGGTGACAGCTAGACGCCCAACCTTCAACAAAGGCACACCCATTCATGCATGTTTTTCGAATGCCACTTGACTGCAGGGCGGACATGCAGACTCCACACAGAAGGCACTCTAGTTGAGAATCGGACTGGAGAACCTCTTGCTGTGAGGTGACAACGCTACCGCTGCACCACCGTGGCTATTTAAAATATCTCGCCATCACTATTGACATATTTAGTAAAACACACTTTTTAATTATTTCAAACAACTGTTTTCTCTCAATTATGTTAGCATAGACATAAATTACTATTAATCTTATACATTTTTGTCGCATTTTCATATCGCATATCAGTACTCTTCCTGGTGTTACAAATATTGCATCTAGAATTCTGATTTCTTTATTTTCATAAGAGTTCCTATTCAAGAACATGCCTCATTTCCTACTGAACCAATTTGCTTTACTCATACTGCCTGTATTTTTCTTTGTTACATAAAAAAAAAATCATTTTTATTTTTTACACCACCAAACCTCTTGTATTATTTTTAATGTTACTGATATGTAATGCTAAATTCCTTTATCATCCTTTCCATTCCTTTCCTTTCCTTTCCTTTCCTTTTTTTTGCAATTTACTTCCAGATCTTCTTTTTCTTTTCTTTCCTCTAAGTCCCTCACCAACTTATTTTTCATTATTTTGTTCTTATTTTTCTCCCACCTCTCTCTGTCTTCTTCCTCTTCACTTTTTAAAAGTTATTTTATTAATTTATTTATTAATTTATTAATAACCGTACTTTTAACTATCTCTTCTTTAATTACCTCTTCATTCTCTAACCTTTTAATATCTCCGTCCCAATACTACCTTCTTTTTCAACATCCTCCATAGTGGTATTTTGCACTGTGTGCAATTTTTTAACTTTTTACTTCATCTGCTCTTTCCTTTTCTAACAAGGGGCATTCAAATTAGAAGTGCCCAAATTCTTTACATTTTCTGCAAAGAGGCTTATATTTTTTTGCTCTATGTCCCCTCTTTCCATATTGACCACACCTTAATTTGTTACAATCTTGTACTAAAGTTTTTTATTTCCCACAGGAAGAGTATGCTTTAGGCTTTCCCCAGTAGTGAACAAAACCTCTTTAACCATTCACAATTATTGTATTTTGAAATATGTTGAATTTTCCCATCCTTAACTTCCATTGTTACTTTCACTTCCCAGCCCTCATTCCACACATTTCTTTTATCACATTTTTAATATCATGTACTTTACTACATGGTGAAAGAAAAAAAAAACAGTTTTAAATAATGCTCCTACATATCTAATGTCATAAATTGCAAATTCATGTTATTTTTAGTTGTAGTTGCAAGCTCTTTCTGTGGTGTTACTATATTTGTTTTATCAGCCTCAAACACTATCCAGCAATTTCACACTTTCAAATGTCATTTCACATTTTTTTTATATTCCAAATGAATTAATACTCTTACATCGTGCAAGAAAATATTACTGTCCATAATGTTATACCTGTTCACACTGCCATTATGTTTACTTTTTTATTACTGCCATTGGTCATCTACTCTCTGGCTGTTGAAAAACTATACTTGTTTGTCCCCACTAAATTCCTTCTTGCATTCTTTCTCACATTGCTGTATCTGCATAACTTCTTTCTTGTAACAAAAAAAAAATGTTGCAAAGTTAATCCCTTAAAATGATTTCTCTACCAGCCAAGGATACCCCCAGTATTTTCCATTCAAAAGTGGTTGCTTCTGTTTCCAACCACTCATTTTCATCCTCCTGTAAGATTCTTTCCACCATGTCACTGCATCTCATTTCCCCTACTTCCTTTATCTCTTCCTGACTCTTCAAATCTACCACCATTTGTTTCTTCAATCAACCCATTTTCAAATCTGTAACAATGACTTCATCTTCTCATTTCTTCAGTAATTTTTCTTCTTCTCTTCTCTCAATTTCTGCTGCATTCTCCTCCATCTTGGAATACTCAGACTGAAGTAGTAACCATGTGGTGCCATCTAACAGATCCAGCTTCAACTCCTCTCACCCAAAGTGTAAAAGAAGTTCCATGGTGTTGTGGCCACTTTCCCCCTGGTCAGTATAAATATACCTCTGGTCTCTGCTGAAAAAAGGCCACTGGCTTAGATAGTGTAATTCAGTGAAGCATAAATAAATAATTTCATACAAATGCAAACTATTCTTGCAAGGCTAGACTGTTTGTAGTAAGGAGGTGACACAAAATTAAGTTACTTTCATCCACAGACACCTCCCACCTTTCCAAACTAATTATAGCCACTTTGCTATGTGTACCTTATCTGACTTTGGTATGAAAAATAATAACTCTCAACCTAGAATCAGGGATGAAGCTAAGCAGCAATAAAGGACAAAAACCAAAATCAGGATCAGATTCTAAATATTGCTCTTATATACCTAGAAATTGCTAGAATAAGAATTCTTGCATTAGTGTGTATTTTCTGAGGGATATGAACTCTGAAATTGAAATGTTTGTCATTATTTAGTGACTGTAGTCATGAATGATTTATCAAAAAATCAACTGTTTTATGAGTAACAAACCAAAAAATGTGAGGCAAAATGAGGTAGTCTACAAAATCTGGGACAGATTTAACTTTGCTTCACATAACACAGTGGCAGTTAGCAGTTTGGCTGTTAATGCAGAGGACCGACTTGTTAATGAGCTGCTTCATGTGCCAAGAGTACAGGGTTTGAATCTTTCCACATTCATTTGCCTATTGTGTGACCTTGACCAAGTCACATACCCAGACAGTGCTATGGGGCAATTGGGAATTTGGATTAGGCCCCTTAATGATCTCCTTAAAAGCATGCCGAGTAACTATCTCTGAACCGATGAACAGACAGTAGCTAAAGGTTAAAGTATTTCAGTATAGTTTACTCAAATTCACACTAGTCCTGAAAAGTCAGACTGCAAATAAGAGAGTATGTTACTTTTATCCAGCAGGCCTCATCCCTCAGTTAGCAGTTATAGCCACTTTCCTGACTATGTATACTTTGGACATCTTATTGCGAAAGCTTTGTTTCACACAAACAGTAGACACAGCAAAGTATTCCTTTCAACTTGCTTCACACAAATCATATTGGCCCTGCAAAGCCAGCACAAATAATAATGAAAAGAAGAAGTGTGCTCATCTTCATCCACTGACAGTCCCATACTGAAGACAACAGTTATAGCCATGTTTTTTAGTTGTGTACATATCTCAGATGCCTGACTGTAGTAGAAAAACAGAAAGAAAAGAATAATGTATTTTGGTTGTGTTTCACACAAACACAGTTGGACTGCCACAGCAAAGTAGTCTCTTCTTTTGCAAAGCCATCCACTAACTGCCCGTATCAGGCTGCCTGAAAGGGTTTAAAGAAAAAAATACCACATGCTACTGCAGCTCTTTTAAACTGATAAGCTGCAACCATTCAATATACCATTTAAGATTCATGGATATTCCGCTTATTCCTATCCTAATGAAAGCTACAGCAAGGGTTGTTACAGGCCAATGTTTATTTATTTTGTTTTTACTTTTTTTGAAGTAAAGAAACATGTCTTTATGTTAATTAAATAAATAAAATGGCCCTAGCTGAACAGTGTCATTGGCCTGTGCTGCTCATGCACAAATGGTAGATAAATGTCTGTTGTGTAAATTAAGATTAAAAAAAATATTTTGTAATAATTGTTATATTCAGCATATAAGCTAACTAAACAAATTAATTCTGAAAATAGCAAAATTTTTTAAAAGAAAATAATTTCAGTATAGATACTGAGTATCTGGCTAGTGGCCCATCTGCAGGTGAAGGCCCTGGCTGGCTGCCTGATTTAAATTATGTTATAATCCAACAATGGACACACACATATACACCACAGGGAAAATGGATAAGCTTAAGCCGTGAAATTCTTTAGTCCCTGAATGCGGCCCGCAAAGGAATTTAATACTTTTCTAAATGTTACAACTTTAAAATTAGCAGTAATGAGTTACAGTGGCAGGGGGATCTGCTGTGCTGAACCAGCTTTTTGTGTCCAAGAGATATGAACAAGATGATTCAGTGAATTTAATCTCAAGGAAATTTTATCTCCTCTTAGCTGCTGCATTCTTGAAGTTAAAAGTTTTGAGTTACAGTGGCAATGGATGCTAATGCTCTGAGCCAGCTTTTGTGTCCAAGAGATATGAAAATGATGATTCAGTGCAGAAGTATGAAATTGTGAGGGGAGTGAGGGGGAGGGGGATCTCAGTCCCCTGCAGTGATATAGCTTCTCATGTCATACATGAGGGACTAAGGTTAGAACCTCATGCCAAACATCCCAGATAGATACTTGAATGACAGCCTCTGTGGTTAGGTTTTACTCCACAAAAATAAGTAAACCAGATTCAGTGGTCATTCTTTGCAGAATGAATCTACTAGGAGGGTTGTTAATCAGCAGTCATTTGGGGATCTAAAATGTTATTTTGGTTATTTGTAGTAGATCACTGCTTATACATATATGAAACATAAACAAGCAGCTTAGGTTCTTGTCATGTTACACTTTTGGTGCTCCCATTGCAAATATTTAACTGAAGCTCCTATGCCATGCCCAAATACATGAGTGGACTGCAGTCACATCAGTACAGCCAAAATAAATGACCATGTACTGCCTGCACTCCATACCAATGTGACTATTTTCAGAGCATGAAGAGCAAGTGAGATGCAAAGGGCTAGCTAGCATGTAAGCATTGATAATGACTCCAGTGCTGTTCTGCATGACTTGAATGCGCCTGAAAACTCTTGCATATTAGTTCAGCTTCAATGACCTGCTCTACATACTTCTATCCCTCTGTATGCTCCATAAGGCTATTAGGCAGATATATGTGAGGCTTTGTTGGTACATATGAAGCTATCATAAAGTAAGCATAAGGTGCTGCTGTTGATCAAGAGAAGCTGTTACTTTTTTAATAAACTTTTTTGGCTCCCACAGCTGACCATTGGTTGCCACCAGATCTTTTTTTCTAGCTTCCTGAGTCTGCTGGACCTGCTTTTAGCTTTCCTTGGGTGCTGTGTCAGGGGCAAATGAGAAGATGAATGACTCTAGTGCAGCTTCATACTGCTGCCAGGGGCTTTTTTTGTAATGTCCCCCCATATGTTCTTGCACGTAGGTGAGCAGATGTGCAATGGCAACATGCTAATGTATTGTTCTGCCTCCACAGTTGCTCTGCCAATATCCTCACCTATTTTTCTATTGAAACATGAACCTTATACATCCCCAGCCACCACCATGGATCCATGATGTGTACAAGTTTCATGTTCTCCTTCCCTAGGATGGGCATATAGTGCTAACTAAACCAAGGAGAGGGGAGCTGTAGTGCAGGCTTTGTCCCTGTATGTCACAGTGCCATCACTCTGAGTGGCTGTTTCTTTTAACTTACACAGCAGTTTTTTGAAAATGGTGTGGAGAATGTTTATACTGAAAAGGGAACAAATAAAAGAATTCAGGAAAAGGAATTTATGAAAAAGTCTTGTGCAGAAGTGGTTGGTGATTCAAAGTGTTATTAAGGTACTGTGACTTTCAATAAATTAAGGAGATATATATTTAAATTCAAAGTAAAAAAATAAACTGTTATTGACAGTTATTGTGTTTGGGAAAATATGATTTTGCCTCTGGGTTTTACTGCAAAAAATATTAGATCACTAATACACATGGGTAAAGAACATTTTGTGTGATATGACATTTTAAACAGGTGCTTTATAGGGCTTTTTGGTTTTTTTGTGAAGAAAAAATATGACTTTCTCTGGAATGACTACATTTTCTGGTCAGGTGAAAATATCAAAAAAGGTCATTGTACAGTTCAGGACTGATGAAGTTAAAATAACTGATTTGAAATACTCCTTTTCAAAAATGTGTAATTCTGTTTCACACTTTGTTAAAGAAAAATATGAACTGGGGTTGGGGAAAAAGGGGTGAGGATAGGATGTTTTTTTTTAAGTTGAAAATTATGTAATAAAACATTTATCCAGCATGATATTTGTGTCTGGTAATAGGGGGACTGGACTGTAGGGTACATTGGACAGCGTAAAGATGAGACTTTTAATCCTCCTATTAGTAAATGTGAGAAAATACGGTATAATCAATGTAGAGAGAAAGGACATATGATGAATAAGTTTAAGAAAGTATGGAGAATATGAAATAAAGAGGTTGATTTTTGGTTTGATTTTGACAAAAGTAATGGGGATTATTCCAAAAATGAAATTGTTAGTAATATACAGCAGAATGAAGATGAATACAATGAAGAAGAAATAGAAGCAGTGGCATCTGATAACCAGGGAATAGTAGTAGTATACAGAAAAATGAACATGACGATGAGGAAGAAGTGATTAAAGCAGGTGAATTTGATATGGAGGTAATGGAAACCAGTTTTGATAATGCTAATTAAAATTTATGTGAATCACGTGAGGCAAATGAGGAAATAGAAAGTGCGAAAGGCCTGAGGTAGAAGAAAATAGTGAGTAGGATTAAAAAAAAACAATAACGCTATAGATGGAAGGGTAGGGAGAGGGAAAAAATAAAGGGGGGAGAATAATCTGAGGATCGTTTCTGTAAATGTTAATAGTTGGATTAATAGGACTAGAAGAATTGCCATTTTACAGTGGTGTAAAAAGTATAACACTGAGGTGATTTCTTTTTCAAGACACTAGATGTAGTTCAGAAAAGGACAGAGTAAAGACTGAAGTGCAAAGAATGGGAAAATTAGTTGGAATTTGGGAAGAGAGCAGTAGTCTGCTGCAGTTTTTGTTAGAGGAATAAATACAAATTTTGGATTTTATATTGTGTTGTCTGGGAGAGTAACTGTGGCTGATATGAGATGAGGGGGTTCCTATTGCGTGATCGAAAATTGTAAATGGCGAACGCGTATTGAGCAAACTCGATTAGTCAAAATGTTGAATCATCGCACGCGTAACACGGAAATTGCCGTAGGGAATATTTTCCCTTTACTTCAATGCAGTGTGATCTCAGAGTAGGAATATTTCAGTAGAGGAGGTGTGGGGGGTGCAGCCCCCCTACCTACAGCATTTGGGTAAGTATAGTTTTTTATTTTTATTTTTTTATTATATTTTTGAAATTTCAAACATCGCTCATATGGTGTCGACCATATGATGTTCGATGTTTGAAACTTTCAAAAATATAATATAGACCCGATATGAGGTACAGATGTATATAGCTTGATAGGTGTATACTCTTGTACTGCAGTAAAAGGGAGAGATGGGAATTGTCTGAAAGTTTAAAACCATACTTAATGGTGACTATGAGACTCTTATTAATGGGAGATCTAAATTGTAGTTTAAGAAAGAATATGGGCAAGGTAGAGATATATGTTAGGAAACTGAGTAAATTGAGATTTTTTTGAAAAAGATAAAAATGTTTGAAGCAATCATAAAGAAAATTGAAACATTATTGTATTAGCAAAGGTATATTTTGAGGTGTTTCTCCTTTTTTAGCTAAGGTGGTAAGAAATTATGTGTATATTGGGAGAAAGATGAGAATTGAAGATGGGAGTATCAAATAAAAACATAATTAAATAGTGTGTATAGCAGAAATGCATTTAAAAGTGTGTACCAGAAGGCAGGAGATGTTGAAAATACTAGATGAGGTGTTAAGGTCTGCAGATAAAAGTAAATTTGTCAGAGTTGGCTGTAGTTGTAAATAATGTGAGGGGAAGTCCTGAATCTGTTGAGGATAGTAGTGGGTATAATGTGTTAAGGCTTGTAAAGTATGGGTAGAAGACTTATTGATAAATGTATTTAATGAAAGTTTTGTTAGAATAGATGTGAGTAAGGGGATTATTAACGTTATATGGAAAAAAGAAGGTGAAAAGTGTGAAATACATAATTGGAGGCCTGTAACTTTAAATAATATCGATTAATCCTGGATTAATTTCTCCACATCTTTTGGGTTTCTAATACCATGCCAGTAATGGACCCCATTCCTAAGTCAAAGTATGATTAAAGTTCAAGAAATTAGAATTGTTTCAGTCTTTGATGTTAGAGCAAAGTGCTCTTGACAGTACTCGCCATTTGCCAAGAACTGACTCTTTCTGCCTTTCATACAGAGTTCCATGTACTGGTAGCATATCTGAATATAACTGTAAATTCATTTTTATGAGACCCACTTCTACTACTATTGAAAATTCTCTGGGCATCCTTCTACCACATTGCCTGCAAATCCTGGTATTTTATGGCTTTGTGTGTCTCTGTATGTAAGACACTGTAATAATTGGGTGTAGCAATTTCATTGATCAATGCTACTTTTGTCTTCTTTTTATGGAATACTATATCTGGTTTTGTTACATCTCTTTTTTGAACTGTTGGTAATGGGTGATCCTATGTGATATAAACTTCATAATTTTCTCTAATACTTTGCGACTCATGTTTCGAATGCTTCTCAGCTACTTCAATATTGTAATGTTTCATAATCCCCAAAGCAACAGTCTTTATAAAGACTTTCAGTATACAGGCTCTTCTGCCATTAGTATATTACACCCAGCAACAAGATGTGTGACTGTTTCCAATTATGTTTTACAAAACCTGCATTTGTCTATTTATCTGACATGTTCAATGGACTTTGTAAAGCAATGTGTATGTAGTCCACTATCCTGAGCCGTCAACATTAACCGTTTGTCTTTTGCTTTAAATTCACCTTTCCTTAACTAATCTTGCATCAGATCCTGATCAACATGAGATTGTTCCAGGAGATTTCTGTACTTGCAACTATATTTATGTCTTTTCCACATTTCTTGCCTTCTCATCTGATCCTCCACTTTTTTTCTTTCTTTCATTTTTTGGCACATTCAGTTGCTACCTGATTTTTGTCTACTTCTGGTTTAATTTCCATTCCTACTTGACACTGTTATGCTTCTTCTAAACTAAGCCGTGAAGTCATCTTAGACCTGTTCTCCTCATGTTTTAAAGCTTTCACTATGTTTGGATCTTGTAAGATCAGCAGATATGTATGCAGTCCTACAATTGCAGATCTATAAATGCAATCAATTTCGAGGAGATCCATAGATGCATAGATGAGGTTAAAATGGACTATAAGATATTTTTGAAATTGTTGCAGATGAGGTTTAATAATATGTTTCAAGTGATTCTAGTGGAGGTTGTCTTTGATGTCAATGGAAGGTGCAGTCATGATTTAGTGTTATTGATAAGGGACATTGAAGATGATATTAAGTGTGGATGGTGACATAAAAATGGTGCTAGTGATGTGAGAAAGGCATTTGATTATGTGGAACATGGGTGTTTATAGAATATTTAAAATGAGTATTAGTTGAAAGGGGATATGTTAAGAGTGTTACAGTCTGTATATAATAACACAAGAATTAGAGTTCTAAAGATGGGTGGCTTTGATCTGACTTGGTAATAAAACAGGGTTAAAGCAAGGTTGTCCTTTGTCTACGTCACTATTTTCATTAATTATGAATGTAGTAGGAAGTAGAATTCTAAAATATATGAGCGAAGGGATGTAAACATAGAGTGTAAACTGAGATGCTGCCAGCCCAGCTAGATACAATTTTGTAAATAATTCTATGCCATTTGTGAATAGTAATATGATTTGTATGCTTGCCTTAAAAATGTAAAAAACTATATGTTCTGTACTGAGCTTGAAGATTGTAATCACAGTGCACCCTGCTGGAAAAGAGCAGAAATGTGTATAAACTATATGTCAATGAAAATGTATGGTTTCATAGTAAAAGTTGAAATATACAGAGTCAAATTGCAAATCTGTAAGAAAATAAGTTCATAAATAAAGAGTTTTACAATGTGTTATAAAGTTAGTTAATCTCAGCTAAGAGATAGGATGTCTAGGCTAGGGACTTCTTTCTATTGTCTGGAAACAGAGGTAATTACAGATTTCCAAGGTAATTGTTTTACGACCTTCAGTTTCAGACAAGCTTCTAAGAGAGAATTTTAGCTTCTGAGAGATAAGTATTTTTAACAGAGACGTGTTAAAATTTAAGTTCATACAAGTTCATGCTAGCCTGGGAAACTTAGGCAGAGGTGACAAGAATGATGTAATCTGAGATGATTCAGCAGTTGTTGTTGTATCTTTTGGCTTTTCCCGGTTAGGGGTCGCCACAGCGGAACTCTGGTCCGCTAATGATTGGCAGTAGATTTTTACGTACCGAGTTGCCAGCCCTGATGCACAACCTTCAATGAAGGTACGCCCATTCACGCATGTCTCCACACAGAAGACGCTTTAGCTGAGAATCAAACAGGACAACTTCTTACTGTCTGGCGACAATGCTACCGCAGCACCACCACCACAGTGACTCAGCAGTAATGTGTATTATTTACTTAAAAATTATCTCAAAGAGAAAGTCTTGGCCTTGGTCACACTTACCATCTGGATAACAGTAACATTACACAGTAGAATTGGACACCCTTTCGTAAGGGCCTTAGAGTATCTGATAAGAGTGGTTGGTGGCAGTTGGTTTACCTTATTGTCTAGACCAGGGGTGTCCAACCTTTTCAGTTGCAAGGGCCACAATGAGTCAACAGAAATGGTCTCGGGGCCGCATGTAAAATATATCATTGCAAATGGCAAGTGAGGACAAAAAAAAAAAAAGGGTCTCTTACGTAAACTGAAGAGCAAAAAAAAAAGTCTCTCACGTAGACTGAAGAGCAAAAGACCCCAGGTACACGCAGACTAATACAAACTAAACTAAAGGATTATGTGATAGGCTAGCTGTCTGCACACACAAACTCTAAGTTACTTAACTAGGCAGTCCCATACACTTACTATTGTCAGTCACATAGCAGCTTTATATTTAACTAATGTTATAATAATATGAGTTCACATACAACAACATATTTCATTAGTATCTTCGAAACTTGCTCAGAGACATAAAGGGTGTGTAGTTAGAATAGTGACCATTCACTCATCCAGTCACATAGCAGACTAATAGTCATATGATTTCACTGACAACACAGTGTGTATGAACAGAGTTTGTAACATCACCACCGTAGAAGTCTGCTTATTGCTATAATTATAATAAATACATTTGCAACATTAATAAAGGAACGTCTGGAAAAATCAGATGATGCTGGTGATACTCTGCTATATGCAACAGCTTTGTAACATTTAGCACTGCAATACACACACACACACACACACACACACACACACACACACACACACACACACACACACACACACACACACACAATTCATACCAGTAATTCTTACATATTGCAGTCATTAAAACACAAGCTGAAGACGCTGAGGTTGTATTGCAGATTAAATAATTGTGCCAAACACAGTACCTGCAACCAGTACTTGCTTTTTTTCTATCTTTCTAGCACTGCATGCCATTATATTTACTTTTAATGTTGCACAAACATTGTTGGCAGTTTCTCCGTATTTGGCATGTGTTGTAAATATTTTTTTCTCAGAAGTAATTGTGATAACTGTAAATGTGAGTATCCAACCCTATCTACAGGAAACAGCAATGTACTTGAGTGGTTCACTCAGGAACACAGCAGTATTCTGAAGGACTTTAAAAGAAAAAAAAGCACACAGTAGAATAGCATTAAAAATGTATGTACTTTTATTGAGCTTTACCATTCATGCTTCATTGTTGCTAAGTAGACATTTATAAGCAGGGTGGTAGGTGCTTGGTTTATTTTAAAGCTCGTAAGTGGACTCTGAACTTCCCCCATACACACACACACACACACACACACACACACACACACACACACACACACACACACACACACCAAAGCAAATCTTGATTATTTATTGTTCTTGTGCTTCTGTTATTTAGTAAAATACACATTTCTTGATTGGTATCCTTCCACATTATCCTGACTCCATATAAAATTAACACAAGTTTGTAGGTACATAACATTTTCAGAAACATTTGATCCTTCCTTGAAACAGGTCTAGGCATCCTTGTAGATTAGAGCAGTGTTGTGCCTTACAGTTACTAGTTAACACCAAGACTAATCTAACGACTTACCTGTTACTGCAGGAGATGTGTAGTGTAGTCAGTGTATATAAATAAAATAAATATTACAATCCCCGTCGCTCTCAGTTCTTTCTTTGCTGCGATCACAATGCTCTTCCTTCACCTGCATGCGCATACCAGCGGAAAGACACTGGCATAAAAAAAGTGAAACAAGTAATGTGGCACATGCGCATAAACGTTAAAGGACGCGAACGAAAAAAAAAGTTTAATTTCTACTTTAAGGGGTACTTAACGGGTCGCGGGCTGCATGGAAGAGCTCTGAGGGCCGCATGCGGCCCGCGGGCTGTGGGTTGGACACACATGGTCTAGACAGAAGGGGGCATAACTAGTGAACCTGTGGCAGCCTTCCCCTGGAGTGTCTGTGTATTTGTATATAAATCAAATCTCAAAGTGTGTGTGTGTGTGTGTGTGTGTGTGTGTGTGTGTGTGTGTGTGTGTGTGTGTGTGTGTGTGTGTGTGTGAGCTACTTGGGCAGGGACATGAAGCACTGGTTAGGCAGAGATGGTGCTGGAGGTTTTGGCTTGACCACTCGGCGGAGATCTTAACCCTATATCTATCCCAGTGGGGAGTCTTATTGAGGATCTGGAGAGAAAGTGAGAAGCCAGTCACAGACTGACTGTGATATCTGGGTGCCCTTAAGGGAAAGTGTACTTTACTCTGTGTGCACTTCTCATCATCCCAATGTGCACATCCCTCACTGGTGTTACTGGTGAGGATTGAGGGTCCTTGATTACTGGCCAGTGCACGGGTGCCACATGTAGATGATGTTTTAGCTATATCAAAGAAAATGAAATGTATGGTGAAGATGTTAAAATACATGATTAAGTTTCTTAAAGATATGGGTTTAGAAGTGAGCAAAGAAAATATAGAAGGTGCTCCATTTTCTTAAGAAGAAATAAGTTTATTAGAAATTTGATTTGCAAAAAAAGAAAGTAGTTGATGTATAGTGGGAAATAATGATACAATTAAAATGATAAGAAATCTATGGAAAGACTTTAGGTTTTCATATAAAAATAAATTGTATTTGATTAATTGTTATTGTAGGTAAACATTGGGTATATGGCTAGGGAATGCATGAGTTCAAGTAAAAAAGAAAACAAGACAGTGCAAGCTGTTTCTTCTTGTTTTTGAGGTTTGAGGTTTAATCCTGTAAATGGAGAGATTTTACATATGAAAAAAAGATGAAGGCGGTTTATGTTTTAATCATTTCTGTAGTTTTTGCTGCCTAGAGGAGATTAAATAAGGTACTGAAACCTAAAACAAAGTGCAGCTCAGGTTCTAGAGGTGGAATATAGGAAGTGGTGTAGATGCAAAGAAAAACTGAAAAGAAAAAGGAACAATGAGAATAGAGAAATAATGGAATGTCAGTTAAAAATAAGGTGTTGGGATTTGGATGTTGATGAGGTGAAGTGTGGTATAAAGATATTCTGAATAAATGCTATGCTGTTAATCCTTGTGAAGGACTCAACAAGAATATTGCTGATGCAATTAAGGCAAGGAACAATAGATCTAAGAATTTCATAGAATGTCAGGAGTTTTTGCTTAAGTATAAATAATTTTCCAATAAAAGGAAATATGTTACTCAAAATAGTGCCTCAAAGATTGTGTGTGTATATTGTAAAGTATTAAAATCTTTTGAACATGTATTTTTGTGTTGTGTTAGAGTAAAAAGATGGATCTATATCATGTTATTGTAAACTGAAAATGTCGAACGTGAAAAGAGTGAAATTGCTGAAAACTTGAAGTTCCGTTTTTGAGATCGCAGTACAGTGAAGATTGGGATATTTGCCCTTTCCTCACTGTATTGCAATCTTTTGAGTTGGAATATATATTTAGCCAGAGGTATACAGAGTTTGAGTTTCTGTATTTTCACTCTTTTGAGCGTTCGACATTTTGCGCCTGCGATAATGTGATATAGATGCTAAAAAGATTATAGAAAGAGGTTTTTAAAGCAAATATATTGGGTGATATAAAAAGGTAAAGGACTAAGATATGAACATGATATTGTACTGGTATTATGGGGTTGAAGATAGACAATATATTAAAAAGATTGTGTTTGCTCTTATTTTGAATGCATGGATAACCAAAATGAAAGAAGGAATATTTAGTAAAGTTAGAGTACGGCCGGAATACTTAATAAAGTTAGATTTTGGTTAGGGTAACAAGACAGGAAGGAAATGAAGAATGATCCTTTTGTGTCAGCAAGGATTTCCAATTTTGTAGCTATTTGTAAAGTATAAATAATGTAAATGTTTATATTTTGTAAACAGTGCAAAATAAAAGACCCCAACTCTTTTCATTAAGTGCTGTGGTATCTTTTATATCCAACAGAAGGGGCCTCCATCCTCTCGTGGAGGTGTGTGTGTGTGTGTGTGTGTGTGTGTGTGTGTGTGTGTGTGTGTGTGTGTGTGTGTGTGTGTGTGTGTGTGTGTGTGTGTGTGTGTGTGTGTGTGTGTGTGTGTGTGTGTGTGTGTGTGTGTGTATCAACAACAACTGGTGTACAAACTGTGAAATAATGACCTGTCACTGCTCAGAGAACATTGAGTTTAAGTTACTAAAATGCAGAGCCTTCTACTTGCCTAGGGAATTCAATGGAGTGAGCATAACTGCTCTTTATACCCCCCCCCCAGTGCTAATACCAACGTGGCATTGAACATTCTGTATCTGTCAATAAATGACACCAGAATAAGAACCCTGAGGTTGCCGATATATTTGCAGGTGATCTCAATCTAGTTGACTTGAAATCCATATTACCCCATTACCACCATGTGAACTTTGCAACAAGTGGGGTGAACATTCTGGATAAGGTGTACAGAAATATAAAACTGGCCTACAAAGCAGTATATTCGCCACATCTGGGCAACTCAGACCATCTGAGCATCATGCTGCTTCCTGCATACACATCACTGCTGAAAAGTGGCAAACCTACAACCAAACAAGTAAGGATATGGCCCGAGAGAGAAGTCTTGACACTATAGGACTGCTTCGAACGTACAAACTGGTCAGTGTTTAGAGATGCAACTGTAAAGAACCACCATACTGACCTGGAGGAGTATACAGGACCCGTAATGGCCTATATTTCAAAATGTGTCAATGATGTAACAGTCATCAAATGTATCACCATGAGTGCTAATTCGAAACCCTGGCTATTTGGTGAAGTATATGAGCTCCTAAAGGCACAAAATTCTGCATGTAAATCAAAAGACAAGGATACCCTAAAAGAGGCCCAAGCAAATCTAAGTAGAGATATAAACGAAGCTAAGAGGACCTACAGATGCAAAGTTCAGGGACATTTCTCTGACCAAAGGGACTCCAGACATCTCTGGCAAGGCATTCAAGCGATAGCCAAATACAGGCTTGTATCCTCCCATGTGATGACAACACAGAATTTCTGAACAAACTAAACACATATTTCAGCAAATTTGATATGGACAACAACACTGTGCCAAATAAGCATCCTGTTGAACAGGATAAGGGGATGCTATGTCTAAGAATATCTAATGTTCTGAAGACCCTGAGGCGAGTAAACCCAAGAAAAGCAGCTGGTTCTGATAGTATTGTGGGAAGGGTTCTAAGAGACTGTGCTACCCAACTGTCCACTATACTAACAGATATATTCAGCACATCCCTGCAGCTAGCCATTGTACCCAGTTGCTTCTAAAATACGACAATCATTCCTTTACCCAAAACATCGTAACCGACAAGCCAAAATGATTACTGGCCAGTTGCTCTTATATCAACAGTAATGAAGTATTTTGAGTGGTTGATCAAGAACCATATCTCTTCAAGCCTACCTGCAACACTGGATACATTACAGTTTGCTTATAGATCTAACTGCTACACGGCTGATGCAATAGCTATAGCACTTCATGAAGCCTTGGCACATCTGCAGAGCATGAATTACTATGTCAGAATGCTGTTCATTGATTTTAGTTCTGCCTTTAACACTGTCATCCCCCAGAACCTGATATCAAAGCTGATCCAGCTGGGCATCAACATCCCCTATGTAACTGGATACTGGACTTTCTCATCAACAGACCCTAGAAATTATGTGTGGAAAATAATTCATTCAGTATTTAATTGAACAGGGGTATCCCTTAGGGCTGTGTCCTGAGTCCTCTGCTGTTCACCTTTTGATGCACCACTCCATGACCAAGCATAAATCCAACAAAATCATCAAGTTTGCGGGTAATGCCACTGTCATAGGTCTTGTCAGAAATGGCAATGAAACAGCCTACAGGGATGAAGTGGAGCATCTGACAGGCTGATGCAACAGCAACAATCTGGCCTTAAATGCAAGCAAGACCAAATAATTAATAGTGGTCTTCCAGGAGGACACAGGAGATACATCAACGACTAGAAATTAAGGAGGTTGCAGTGGAAAGAGTCAAAAACACAAGTTCCTAGGGGTGCACATCTGAAATGACCTATCCTGGTTGACTCATATTAGCCACACAGTGAAAAAGGCACAACAATGTCTACACTTCCTAAGGAAACTGAGGAAGGTAAACCTGTCTTAGTCCTCCCTTAAAGCCTTCTACAGGGGGACCATCAAGAACATTCTCTCAAATAACATCATAGTTTAGTATGGGAACTGCAAAGCATTTGACCACAAGGCTCTCCTGTGGGTAGTGATGACTGCAGAAAAAGTCATTGGTCTCTTGCTCCCATCCATGGATGATCTGCACAAGACTCAGTGTGTGAGAAGGGCTACGAAGATAATCAATGATCCCACTCACCCTGCCCATGGCATGTACATCCACCTTTCCTCAGGCAGGCGGTATCAAAGTTACACTGCAAAACATCTAGACTGAATAGGAACTTCTTCCCTCTATACGTAAGGCTACTGAACTTGAATGCCAGACATCACAGTGAATAATCAGATCAATATGCCACTTACTATGAAGTATCAGCTATAGTAATCACTCTGGCAAATTGCTTCAATAACTGGTACAGTTAGCTTGATTTCTTATGCTATTACTTCCTAAATGTGCAATAGTCAAGAGTGAGTCACCACACCATACATGTGCAATATGAACATCAGAATATATCATATTACAACTGATGAAGTGCAATATTCTTAGCAATCACAATGTGAAGCAATATTCTTGCAATATTTATTAGTATAATATTATCTAATATCTTCCTGTCCAATTGTGGTAATTTATTGTATTAATATTTTAATTAACCCTATATGTGCATAAGTCTTACTATCATTCAAACTATGTGTTCATTGTTATGTCTTGCACATGGATCAAAGCAACATAATATCATTCAGCTTGCACTGCTGTGTATATATCTGATCTACAATAAAGTTTACTTTGACTTCCATTTAACATCTCATCCAAAGGTTGGCACACTCAGTAGTGCAGCACTCCCCTTATGGTGTAATACAGTGTCATCAATCTATTTACCTAGTAGGGGAATAGAACACACAGCCTTATGCAAGGAAGGTGAGTGTGCTACCTGTTGCTCTACTGGCACTGCTTCATTATTCATGAGAAAGGCTGTAGATCCTCCTTATATATTCACATCATTCCTTCATCTTCCCTCTGTGATATCATTGTGGCTATAGAACATACTCTTGAATTCACTCACTGTTTTTGACCATATTACCGTTTTAGAAAACTATCTTAATCATCTATCACCATTTTTCTGAAAAACACATAATGATGATACTGTATCTTCCTGGACATTATGATATATGGGAGCATAAAGCACAACGATGCATACTTTGAAGGCAAGTCTTCTAGAAATCGCATTCAGTATTACTTGGAGTATAGAGAAAGAGACATCATTTTGTTACTATTAACAATTATGCAACACACAAATTCCATATACGATACAACACAACACAAGTACCACAAAGTATTTGTAATGGTAAGTACCATCTTAGCAAAAGAGAGTTATTGTATTACAACTGAAAAGAAAGCAAAAATCATTAATAAGATATAAGCAAGCTGTGCCTATTAGCCAAGCAGTTTTTACTTTCTGCTAAAACATGAAAGCTTGTCAGTGATGCAAATTATTAATGCAATTGGTTGGAACTAATTTCCATTTAATGGCATTACTTGCAGATATGTCAAATTATATCCTTTATAGTTTAATGCACAAATAAGCAATTAGACCACACTGTTCGGACTGAGATCCATGCATGCATACTTGAATATCTCTGAGTGTATTAGCCCGTTAAGAAATTGGACTTAAATGCTTGCAAGCTTTCTAGATTATTTCACTGTAGATCCACAATGACTGCCAAGTGAGGAGCTACTTATTCAAACTTTCATTTCTTTTGACAAGAAGTGTGCTTCTGTCATAACCACCTACATGGAATATTATTGACTCAAGTCCTCTGCAGTAGGAACAGTATAACTCCATCATAATTTCACTGTTACTTTAATTATCTTTCCTGTGCTGATGCTGGTTGGCTGTGCTGACTAGAAATTATTTTTTCAAATAGTTTTTCCTCAGACTTTTCATAAATGAAGGTAAATCAGAAGGTCATAACTCCTTTGCAAAAACTACCATGAAAGGCAAAAGAGTTTAAAAAAATGGAAAGTACTAAAGGGCAATTTTGTCAACAAATTCTATGCCCTCTTTGCAATACTATGAACAGTCTATTTAAAACATGAAATCTCTGTGATGTGGATGGCAAGATAAAGGAGCAGAAGATGAATACATTTATGGCCTCCTAATAAATGGTATGGAAAATCCATTCTTTCTTTTAGACACTGTTGATTTCTAACATGCTGAATTTTCAATAAGGATTTTCAGTGGACATAGAAAAAGCTTGTAGGTCTTTAACAAAACTTTCAACTAACACTTAAGATTAATTGTGGGCACACATCTGTCTTTTCTGCAAAAATTTCTGTTCTAAAGACTCTTTAGAGAAATGCCTCTTTTAAATTTGGCAGCAATATTGTAAGCTGGGATAATATTTTGTAAAAAAAATCTTGAAAGGAAGACAGAATCTTGGCCATTAAAGCTCTGAAGCAAGATATGTTAACATACATCTTTTTTAGAGTGTATGCCAGTGCTATCAAAGTAACTTTCATCATTAGCTAATATAACTGATTTCTATTCACTGACATCATATTGTGTTAATTTCTGATAAACAAAAAAAAAAAAATAAAATGTAAAATAAGTGTTTTATGAAGGGGCAAGCCTCACTGCTTGCCAGTCTCACATTAACATACATGCACAGATGCAATTAACTTAGAGACACACACACACAAAAACACACACACATACACACACACACACACACACACACACACACACACACACACACACACACACACACACACACACACACACACACACACACACACACACACACACACACACACACACACACACAATGAAGCATTACCCATTTAAAGCACACACACACATGCACACACACGCACACATGCGCGCACACACACACACACACACACACACACACACACACACACACACACACACACACACACACACAATGAGGCATTAACCATTTAAAATACGCATGCATGCACACACACACACACACACACACACACACACACACACACACACACACACACACACACCTCAGTCAATCTCATACACAAACGCAGCATCGGTTGTAGATGCAGAATTCAAACACTTTCAGACTTACATCTGAGTCTTATAGTCATACAGACTTTTCTCAGAACTAGAACTGATGAAATAGTATGATAAATCCCCCTGTGATACGCTCTTTGCCTGCTCAATGTCAACATCACCATTTTCTTTCAATGCAAAGCATGTAACCCTGTCTGTATCTTGCAAGACTAAAACTGGTTTACCTGCAGAGGAAAAGCTATTTAATCCACATGAAGAAACTGTGGCTATCATCAACAATTACAACCTACCGAGAAAGGCTAGCACACTGAGTTATGCATAAAAGACATTCAGATACTTATAAAACTATCTGCTCTTCTGAAAAGCAAAGTTTTCAAAATTCATGCAAATAAAAGAGACACTATGAACATCTGATAGTTTTATCACTTATATGTGGATTTTAATTAGGAGTAAACAGTGAATTTTTTAGTTAAAAATAATATTCTATTAAGAATAATGGGATGAAAACTAGAACCTTAATTCAAAGAATTCTGTTCTGGATGAGTTAAAAAAAATTATATATATATATATATATATATATATATATATATATATATATATATACATTTACATACATACTCACACACACACACACACACACACACACACACACACACACACACACACACACACACATATATATATAAATATATATATATATATATATATATATATATATATATATATATATAGATATATATATATATGGGTCTACTTCACATTAATGAAAACCCTCTTACCCGAATCCAAAATCACTGGGATGACATTGCCATATTAAGATTTTAACGAATGACTGGATTGCTGAATCTTTACCCAGGGTAAGAATCCAGTCATCCAACGTGAGGAACTTTGCCCTTTTTACCACTGTCATGTGATATCAGAGTTGGTATATTTAGTTAGGGGGTATGGGGGGCACAGCCCAAACATGGGGTGGACATGGGGGCCCCCCACCTTGTGAGTTAGGGATAGTGCAGTGTGTATTTTTTTAAAACTTTTGGGCAACTGGATATTTACCCTGAATAAAGTTTTGGCAATCCAGTCATTTGTTAAAATCTGGTTTCAGCAATCTCATCTCAGCGTTTTTTGGATTAGGGTAAGTGAGTTTTCATTAATGCAAAATAGATCCATATATATATATATATATATATATATATATATATATATATATATATATATATATATATATATATATATATATATATTTACTTTGTAACATTTCTGAACCAGCACAATCATATAGCTGGTCTGTATTTTATTATCACTCAGTCTTTATGCTTTTCCTATGCTTTATTTTTTTCCCATAACTTTTAGTGGATATGGTAATGAATATGCCATTTGGGGAAATGAATGCTTTATTTTCTTGTTTCTCTTTTTTAACTCTAATGGTCTGACAACCCTCTAAAGACTTCTTGAGTTTTCAACAGGGTACACAAGCTTCTCATTTCACAATCTGGTTTCTTTTTTTTTTGTTATGCAGGTGTGCATGAATCTTTGTTTCTAAGGTATCTAACTAATGGGTTTTATTTGAATAGCTGATTAGTGTTTGCTTTGACTTCATCTTTCTCACTATGTATTACTTTAATTATTAAATTAATATCATCTGCAGGTTCAAATGCACTGTAGGGATGAGGGATGATTCTTGTGCTGCTGGATTGTAACATCCTAGATCTTGATTTGTTGGTGTTTAATGGTACACATTTAAAAGTTTGTTCTGTCCCATGGAATGACTTCATTCTGCTCTTTATAGGTAATATGGGCATTCAGCAAGCTGGTATTTTGGGTCACAGTTTAATTTTGTTATTGTGCATTCTCTGTAATACAGCTGGTAACCCGAGGGACATTTGCATGTGAAGCTTAGACACTGGTGTTCGCTTGCTTTTTGATGTGTCATTTTCTCATAGCCAAAGTATTGCAATGTTTGCTTTGGTTTCATGCCTGTGGTCTGCTTGTCTGATTTATTTCTTTTTGGTTGAATTTAATCTTTATATTGTTGTGCACTTATGGGTCACTGTACTTCCAGTTGATTGTTGGCCTCTTTCCAGTTGTATAGTTGGTTAAATAATACGTGTTTTGAACATATTGTGGATCAGGGTGAGTGGCACCTACAGAAGAAGAAACTTAACTCAGATCAAGGTATTATGGCATTGTCTTGTAATTCATCTGTTTTGTCTTGTACTTGACTTTTGTTATTTGGAACTGGTTCTGTGGTGTTGCTAAGGTGTGTGGGAAGCTTGTGAAAAAAATACATCTGAAAAAAAGAAGGCAGATGATACCAACAGATATTCTACTAGAGAACATTTTCAGAGCAAGAGCAGTATATGTGATGGTGCAAAGGAAATCATAATATTTGAATTTTTATTGACCAGAGGTCTTTGTGTTGTGTGTATCCCACCCTGCACCTTCAACAGCCTGCAGAAAAAAAGTGAAAAAATTATGAATAAGGATAACTGTTTAGAATGTCAGATCCTTAGCAAAACTTAGCAAAAATAAAATAAAGTCCTTTTTTCAGAGGAAAAAGCACCCTGGTTAAGGTTTAAGCAGATATTTGATCAATGATGGATGAGCATTGTCTGTGCATTCTGTAAAAGTATTACAGGGTGACTGTTACTATATAGGAGGCTGAGCTCTCACTCTTCAAAACTCAGTGTTCATGGTAATGAAGTCCATTGCTTATGCTGGCAGTTGAGGAGGAATGCCAGATAGAAGTGTTAGAAGGGATGCTATCAGATATCTTATTTGAAGGGGAGGGTTACAGACTAGTGTTGCTAAAGTATTTGTGGGAGGGCACTGTAACAGTTATTGGAGGAAGCTAAGAAAATAAGTCAAATTGCCATTTCCTAAACCGAGGTACTAACCTGAAATAAGAAAATGTAGGTGTTACAGAGAGATGAGGTTAGTGGTAAAGAACTTGAAGAAACTTGAGTATCTGCAGTTTGTAAATGAAGGCTTTTGTAGATTGGGGAGATCAGCCATAGGTAAGGCCAGGAATATATTGGTATGAATACTTAATACCTAAATAATGGTAGGTCATGGTTGCAATTCCTTTGGATATAATAACATCAGAAAGGGAAGTAGCAGGTGTACAATAAACATAGGGAGATGAACACCAGTGCCTAATCCAGACTTGTAGTTAACATCAAATGACAGTGAGGGACTGTGAATCAATAACCAAAGCATATTCAAACATCACATGCACTTGTTGAATAGAAGGTGGGAGGGGATGTTTAGCTAGTTAAGGCAAACACTAAACTATCCTTTGAGCTGAAAAGGACACCATCTATAGGAGCAAGAATCCTAGTAACCAGCACTCATATAGCTCACTATAATACACTACAATACCCTACACTTAATGTTTGCTGTTAAGGCAGAAAAGTTGTGCGACTCTGAAAGAATATCAGGGAAATGCAACTAATACAGGATAGTAGTAATGTCAAAGGCCATACTGAGACAGCTAGTGTCTGTGTATCTTGAATCAGCTTGACTTCTGCCATATAAGCCTAATTTTAGTTTAGCAAGATGTATCAAAACAGTGACTGATTCAGTGTGTATCACTCATTTATGATGACTAAAAGTGCACCTAACTGAACATTGTGTGTATTTGTGCATTATGTTTTTGGAGACAGTTCAAGAACCTTTTATTTATCAGTTAAATCTGAAAGTTAGAAATCAGTACACAAAGATGTAATGGAAACTGCAGGAATCATGGATAAATGCTTTAAAGTGGTCAATTCATAATATGCATAAAAATCACTGCTATTATGTCATATACAATTCACAGTCATATTAGCACTATCTGCCACAAAATAATAGTAATAAAATGGAAGCACTAAGGAATGTGCTATCAGTATTAACATTCTGCATGTCCATCTGTTTGTTCTTAATAGACACATCTATGGTTGTAAGTGTACATTTATATGCACAACTAAAATGTAGCATAAATTATTTGCATACCACCATATGATTGTTGGCCTCTTTCATAGGAACACAAGAACACAGAAGTAATATTAGACCAGTGACCATAGGAACTATAAAATGCCAAACCATATGCACTTTTAAGTAGACAGACTAGTACTCGCATCCTAAACTGAGCAGGACCATAAATGATAACCCTGGTGGAAATTTATATCTACCCAATCCGTATCAATGCTACCCTTAATGGCACACAAAGCAGCACAAAGCTACATATATATGCTTAATTTTTACTTATTTCCAGTATGCTATTTGATACTATGTATGCTCACAAAGGTAGGAATTGCTCGTATATTTTTGATTCTGTATGCATTCCAGTTTGTGTTTGAAATTACCCTATTGTCCCATTATGGCATAGTATGTTGTGTGACTTGTGGCATGTACTGTTCTGTATTGTTATCCCCTATACACAATGTGCCACACCCTCCCACTATATACCATGCCAATACTCTCTGTGTCAGCGCTGTAACTCATACATATCAATGATTCTTTCTTTATCTTGCTGATGAATACTCACCATTGTATTTCTTTATTGTTTGCACCTGCCTTTTCCTAGGTGTTAATTAAATTATTATAGTTTATTATGAACATATACTGCCAAAAAACCCTCTGTGCTCTAAACAGCATCTACAACATTGCCTTGGGATATTGTGGCAATTGCTTGCATGGATACTGCCTTGCTTACAGAGCCAGATTGTTGTCTAATGGGGCCCTAGACAGGGTAATATACTAGTCCCCCTCCCTGCCATTCCACTGTCTCATTACTTTGCTGTCTCTCTTCAACTACCATAAACTCTTCCAAACCTGTCAGTGTGCATATTATAGCACAGACACTGATAGTCATTTGTAAAACAAAACAGTTTCACTTGGGAAACACACTGAACAATAGTAAACCACTTTTCCCTTGAAGCTTACATTCATTGAAAATAGAATTGTCCAGTAGCAGACTAAGTATGGCTTGGGCCCTGGGCTGTTTTCAAACCACAAGACCCTTACACACATTTTTTAGAACCATGCATAAATGCAAGCATTCTTTGATTCACTTTCCTGATTGTTTTAAATTATATTTAATTTAATACAGCAACACTTGTTAGAGTGTGTTTTAAATTTATAGCTTTGAACATGTTTCCACTAAGTAGTGAAGCAAAATATATGATCCAATAATGACAACGTTACCAACTTCAGAACATTTTAACCATAAATGGCCAAACTACAGTAATTATAACCCACCAACATTGGTACTAAACAAATGAAGCCCATTTATTAACTCTGCAGATATCACATGACTGGCAATGATAAAACTGGCTACAGTATATTATTACAATTTGCTTTACAGAAATGCACACTAGTCTTCCAAAGACAGATCAACAACTTTTTACCTTTATCAGCTCACCAATCAGTCATTCTTTTCCAAAGGCACCCTTCAAACCAAGCAATTATAGCTACATTGCTGACTGCATCCTTCTTAAATGTAGGTGTCAAAAAAGTAACAACAACAATAATAATAATAATAATAATAATAATAATAATAATAATGGCCAAAGTAGCATGTGTCAGATTTGTCATACAAACACACAGTAGCAAAAATATTCCAAATTAATTCACATGCACATGCACACTAGACATGCAAAGCCAGATTAAAGACTGTTTAAATATGAAGAGATGATAAAAGCATAAGGCACTTTCTTCCATAGAGAGTCCCCACTAGCAATTATAGCCACATCGTTGACTGTGTACAACCCTTATTGTTATGAAAAAATACATAATGTGTACTTTATTAGTAGCTTTGGATGAACTACATGAAACTGTATAAAGGCCACTAGCATCATACCATATCACCCAGACATGTGTAGCACAGTTTAAATATAAAAGTATTTATGAGAGCATGAAGAAATATTAACCACCTGGTAAAATATGCTAAGCCAGTATGCACAACCTCTGCTGAAGTAAAAGTCATTTGAATAATTACACATTAAAGAGAACTATTACTAATTCAGAGGTTGCTGCTGGCAAACAACTATGTGTTTCAGGGCTTGATCTACAAATGCAGTGCTTGCTGCCCTTGAAGAATAAACTGCTTATGTTAAATGGTATGCTGGTGATATTGCTGTAACAGTTTCTGAACTTGATCAGCTATGTGACAGGGAAGGGTTGTAAAACTGCAAAAACAGGTTCATAGTTACTAAGCATGCAGCCATGGTGACCATTAAAGAGACTAGTCCAAGTTCCCAATTGTGCCAAAGCACTGTGTGGTAAAGCAATTTGCCTAATGGTATACTATAAATACATCAAGTTGAAAAGATTCAAACCATGCATCCTTGGCACAGGTGGCATCTCATTAACAAGTCAAAATGTGTGTCCTCTGTGCTAGCTGCTAGAGTAATACTTTTTCAACTAGATGAAGACATCCTTTAAATGTGATCTTGTAGAGAAGACTGTATCATGGTAATAATCAGCAATGCCTACATAATGAATGCTGAAGATCTGACAATTCTAATCAACACTTCCAATAATGCAGAGTACATGACATGAAAACTTTCAACCCCTTTGCAGTTGCTGTAGGCTATAAAGAAGGTACTTCAAAGATATATTGTACAGTCCAGGACATTGATATAAATAAAGCAAACAAATTACAAATAGTATAATGCTGCTAAGGCTTTTGTTGAGCATCTCAGAAATCTTACAAAAATCAAAAACTTTACAGCATATAGCATATTGTTTCTTGTTCAGGACTTACGTGCATGCTGGATACCTATATCTTATGTTTGATCTTCCTATGCCTTCTCTGTTGTCAAGAATAGCTATCTCTTCTGACATTACTACTCAGTACAAGTCTGACATATTTGAATGGCTAATGATGCTGTATTGTGGTAGCATATACCTCTAGGGTCAACAGAGCTGGATCATGGACACATTGAGACCTCTACAGAGTAATGAATAAGACCCCACCCCACAAGCCATACCAATATCCCATTACTTGGTGCTGCCTCTACCCAATTACCAAAAACAACACCATTCAAACCTGTGAGTGTAATTCTTTTTTCTACTTTATTTTTACAAGTATCACAGAGAGTTGGATTTCATTTAAAACTTTTATTTCAAATTTTACAGAAAAAAAAACACTGATAGCCATTTTATAAACAAAAACAAAACACTCTCACATTGTAAACAGATCTAGCATGAATAACAGTGAACATCCCTTCCCTTGAAGCATACACTTATTGAAAATGCATCTGGCAACCAATTAAATGACAAAAGACTTGTTGGGATTCATACATAAATAGTAAATAGTGAAGTACAAATTGTTGTCTATGTGAAGGGGGCAGTAATTCAAAAGACAAATGTATTACACATTTGCTAACAGCCTGAGAAAGCCCACTTAACCCAAGTGTTCCCTTCTGGAGTAGTGGCAGAGCCATATAAAAGGCAAATGAAGTGTGAGTTAATCAAAACATGTACTGCAGGAAGCAGCTCTTTAACAGTATTAGCCTTACTCATCTACACTAAGTGCCAGACAAACTGTTGTAGCCAAACACAGTGCATTTCACACCTCTGTGCCTGCAAATAACAAGCTAAATTAAAAATGTGTTCATAGTTAAAATATCAACATTAAACCCATAGACTTCAAACTGCCCAATTTACTTGCAGCAAAATAATAAACACCTGTCCACAGTAAGGAAACCAAAGATCAACTCTTAAGAACATGGCTCAAGGACAGGATATAGATATAATGGTTTGAAATTCATCCAACACTATCTCCCATTTGTGTGGAGTTAAATCACATGCAAATTTCATAGGCAGCTGCCAAGCTCACCTTTGCAGTATCTGGTCCTGCTGGCCCTGCTTGCTTATAATAGTTTATTATACTTTTTACTTCAATAAATAGATCTGGGAAATTGCTACATTTTTATATGAGTGAAAAGTTAAATCAGTTGTCCCTGGCATCAATATCTATCTATCTATCTATCTATCTATCTATCTATCTATCTATCTATCTATCTATCTATTTATCTTTGTTTACCAGATGGAACAGTGGCCAAAATGACTATTTGTAGGGATAGGCCAGGTAACACAGTACAAAATAAGTAGACATATTAAAATTTACAGGGAGACATTCCATAGTACAGAATAATATATTATAAACATAGTGAGAAAATAATTAAGGAATACAAAATCCATGTATGCATCTGTTTATCTATCTGTGTATTTATATATCACTCTCTCTACATTTGTTTACAAGACGAAGCATTGGCCAGAATAACCATTTGCAGACTTAAGCCAGGTACCAGAGGAAAATATAAGTAGACATATTAAAATTAACAGGGAGACATTCCATAGTACATATTAATACATTGTAAAGATCGTGAGAAATAACGAAGGAATAAAAATAATACATGTACATAACTGGTTAGTATTCTGTCTGCATAGACATGTATCAAGCCCTTAACAGGGGATATGTGGACAAATTACATGAATAGTAAGGTATGCAGTCAAATTATTTGTGTTTTTAGAAGAACAAGAGGAAGTGCTGTTTTATACAATACTATTTTAGGATTAAATAAGCAATTAAGACATCAGTACAAAGCAAGTTAATTTACTCATTTAACTGTAGACTTGAGGTTAGAGGAAGGGGAATAAGGGACCTATTAGGTCAGATATCTAGATAAAGCCTAAAATAAAGGATGGAGACAGGCTCAAAAATAGGAACAGATACTAAAGTTGCTTGAATAACACGATTTGTGTTAGCATGCATTTTCTGTTTGGGGGGGTAAGATTGATCAAGCCATGGCAGCCGTTAAGAGGTTTACATACCTCTTGAAATCTTAGGTCAGGAAATCTAGATAAAGCCTAAAATAAATGGGGCATAAAGGCTCAAAAATTAGGAACACATTTTAATTATTGCTCTTATAACAAGAAAGAGTTGCTTGAAAAGCAGGATTTGTTTTAGCTTGCATTTTCTGAAGGAAATAAAGTCTGAAATTCAAATGTATATCATTATTTAGTGACTTCAGTCCCCAATGATTGGCAGCAAACTGCACATTTTAGGAGTAACATGAAGTAAATATCTGAATATTTTTTGAAAATGCTATATTTTAGATGTAAAATCCTTCCTCCAACACCATTTGCATAAACTGCAGCAAGTCTGAAATATTAGGCAGAGGAACTACTTTACATCAAATATATATATAAAAAATAATATAGTAATTAAAAAAATAAGTAAATTACAACAAGTTTACATACAGACCATTCTCTAAGTGCCCTCTAGGGTGTGTGTTACTGTATAAATAATGGCTGTGGTGGTGTTGGGCCTCATAACACCGCTGGGTGGGTGTTATTTACACATTAACACACCCTGTTTGGCATTGTTGCTTGTTATGTTTGCTCTCTGCCTTCTTACCTGCACTCATTCCAAAAATAAAGTATTTTAAGCTGAAAAAAATCCAGGTGCTTTACTTGAACTAATTATTTAACAGTTTTTTTAAGTGTTTACTAGCTGTGTTATTTGTTCTGAGAAAAATAGATAACTACTGTTGGTTGACATAGCAACAACAACCCATTCAATATTAACTGGAATTTTAGTGGCAGTTACAAGTGATAGTGTTTATTAGTTATGTATTTTGTCCTGCAGCCAACACATTAGTATGCCCATCTTCTCAAAAACATAAACATAATTGTTGCCTTCACCACTTTTTTTTTAGTTTTTAAACTAGTACCATTATGTTACTGCTTTAATACCATGCTTTGTTGTGTATTTCTGCTTTGGCTTAGATTTCTAGCTGCCAACCTACTAAATAAAATAAAAATAAACAGACAAACAGTCCTTGTATAATGCATAATGATTAATAAAGGTAAACATTATATCTAAAAAATTTAACAGGTCATTTAAATTAAAATTGAATTGGGCAAACAACATATCTAATCAGAATGGCGTGGATTTCTTTAGTATTATGCCTTAATAACCATCTCCATTAAAAAGTACATTAAAAACTGATAAAATATTTATTGGTTATATTAGCAAAGATAAGGATGAAATGAAGCTGTGATAAAAATTACAGTCTATCTACTTATACCTAAGACATTAAAGTACTTCAGTAATCTTCCTATTTTTGTATGCAGTTCATCAGTTAACACAATAGTGTGACATGGGTAGACTCACTTGTTTAAATCTATAATAACATTGTTTTAATTGTACACTAGAGAGGTTTCTGTAGCCATTACAGAATAAGTCATTTCAAAGAAATAGCTGCAATGTAAGTGAAAATAATATTTATTGTTAACATTAATTATGTAAAATTAGCAATAAGAAAATGCTGTGCATTCAGCTGAATGAAAGCTGTACTAGAAGGGTAGGTATTGTTTTGTTAATGATGTAATACATTCAGAATTTTTCTACTTTCAAAAAATATCACTTTAACTGACTACATTCAATTCCTAATGCATTTTTCTTTGAAGCAACAGAGGGTTAGGTCATTAAAATGTAAACTTTTGTGTTTAATGGAGTTCTTATTGTTGGAACACAGTTGGGAATATCTTAACAGAAAGAAAACATGCACATAAAGAAGCAAAATGGAAACAGGGGGTATTTGTAATGAAGGACACGCATTAATATTATAAGGCACAGTTACATTTAAATATTTGTCTTTTTCCTGGAAGACTAATAGCATGAACACTTTCTTCTATTGAGAGTGGGAAGTCGTTTTATAAATGACATCTTCAAAAGAACCCCACAGTGGACACTAGTTTTTTTGAAGCCTAAAGAGTGCTGTTTTTGAAGACTATATTCAAAAGAATTTTTTTTATTCATAAAGCAGCCATTGAGAATTCTTGTATATATTTTGCATTTTATTGATTTTACAAAGTAAATGTTATTTTTTTTTCCATTTTAACCCACACATCTCCCTTCAGTATTAATATATCCTGCTCAATGATAATTGTGTTTTTAAGGTTCATGTTAAATGTCCTTGACTGGAATTCTCAGAATGCTCTATTGAGAACAAACATACAGTTTTAAGCCAGTTGTGATCATAAAACTGCATTTCCATTTGCACTTAAGCACAGAAGCAATGTGCATGTATATATTTTCCCTTCAGTATAAGTTGAAATACCTATTTCTATAGGTAATTAGCTCCACAATTGCCTGTTCCTAGTCATGTTCTTTTATCTGTGCTTGTTTGGTTAAAGAAATTGTCATGCCCTTGACTTGTACAGTCATATGGAGAGGCACTTACATTAACAATAGATGAATCCACTGCCTGTTCTGTGGTTGGATGGATCCCTCAGTGAATAGCCTGCTTAACAAAATTGTTTGTGTCTTTCGGCTTTTTCCCGGTTAGGGGTCGCCACAGCGGAACTCCAGTCTGCTAATGATTGGTAGTGAATTTTTACGTACCGGGTTACCAGCCCTGACGCACAACCTTCAACGAAGGCACGCCCCATTCACATATGGCTCCACACAGAAGATGCTCTAGCTGAGAATCGAATGGGACGTCTTGCTATGAGGTGACAATGCTACCGTAGCACCACAACCGCAGTATCCTTAATCACTGATAAACTGTTTCCAGAAGCTAAAACTTGATATGTGTTTGAGGCATGAATACTCAAAAGTTCTCTGTTTTGAGAGCAATTGCAAAGTCATCCATCACATGACTCTTAGGTTGTTTATGTCAAGATGGCTGCAGTGAGTGTTACGCATGACTGAGGAATACAGTGGGTGAGATGGTTATTGCTGATTTGTCAGTAAATTGCTGACAGGTGGCCACATTACTGTATTCCTTTAGAAGCTGTGGTGGTCTATAGGCATAATGTATACAAGCCCATCTTAGACCCCAGTGGGTTTCCCCATCCAGGTTTAGAAATCCTAAAAGAGAGCATCCTCAAACAGTGCCACAAAGAAAAATATTGCGGGAATCCCAAAAACACATTAAATAAATTCAAAAATAGTGATAGGTCATCTTCTACCTCTTCGCGTGTAATGGGAATAAATAGAGACATTGCCCCCCACCCCTGTCTCTCTCTGGAAAGTACTGTGCTTTCAGATTATGCCATTCTAGGCTTCAGTAACATATCCAGTCTTGCAATACCATTAGCAAGGACAGAGCAAGCTATGCAACCTAAAAGGAAAAGCTTTCACTCTTTCCTCACTGCAGTTTGGACCTGTTCTAGCCAAATCTCTTATCCTCCAATCTGTTATGGTCACTGAAATTGGAAAGACTATGTAGCCAAAGCTGTAGTCACTATTCGTACAGCTCAGACATCATTCTTTTTTATCCAGCCAAATAAAACCTTTTCACCACAAAATTTCTGGTACAAGATAAATACATGTTTTAAACCAGGAAACTCAACTTCCCCTTGTCTTTCTTCTGACTAAAAAAGGAGATGACCAGGTTACCACAAACCTATTCCAAAACAATGATTCTAGCCCAGCTAGCTGCTCCACCTGAAGTTTTCCAAAACCTCAGCTTACAATGGGTACAGTCAATCTAACTTAAGTAATCACCATTTGTACAGTAAATACAATCCTCAAGCAATCCTTTAGATCTGTAGTTATGGAATGCTTTTCTCCAAAATTCATCAGGATCATTTCCTGTTCTCAAGCTACCTCCCTTAGATATTTGATAAGACGTACTGGACCATTACAGCAGATATAGTGCAAACAGTAATGAGAGGCTCACAAGGTCATATCATCATAGGAAATACAAGGAAATGAATCAAAAGACCGTTTATACCTTGCCATTATCCTCCCTCAAGCTATACACCCTTCTCAAGAAGGCAACACAGTTCAGTCCTGCAGCAAGATTAGGGGTACCCATCCAATCTTCTGGGTTTAATTTGAAGGATGCTAGGGTGTTACTTTGTTTAACTTGCAGGAGAGGTTTGTTCCAGAGGTGGTATAGGTATTTGGTGATAAACTTGCCTGTACAAAACATTTTATTTATGAGCTGATATCCCATTACTTAAAGGGACTACTTCTACAAAACCCAATGTTAGACCTACCAATATTCTGATCATCTTAGCCAAAACAGTATCATAGTTCACTAACAGCCTACCTTTCACATATCTGAATTCATCCTTTTAATAACTCACAGCATAGATTTTAATAGCAATTCTCAATAAACACAGCAGATCAGGGATAAACATAAATGCAGGAGAATTCATATCTGGAGATTTATTAGATTGATCTAAAGTTTCCGGTACTATAAGCTCCTCATCACTAATAAATATTTTAACTGATACATACCCTAAAATAGTGCCAAACCTATGTCTTTACTAGGAAATTTGCAGTTAGATGGGGATAGTTTTTTCCACAAAATTTCTTTCCAATAAACACGCTCCTCCGGGACCTCTTTTTTGCTTCCTGCTACTCAGCTTGTATATTAACTCTGTGCCTAATCACAGTGGACGTCCTCTTCTAATATAATACACTGGTGACACTACATTTCCATGCTTGGACAAAACTCACTATAGTGCTGAAAAAGAACATAATTCCAGTTTTATTACCTATTGGAAAAGTGGTTTAAAGTCTTAAACTTAATTCTAAATTCTTGCAAAAGTAACTCTCTTTTTTGGTACCACATAAAATCACTCATACTCCCAACCTTGAAATTCAAAGTAAATCAGCTATAATAATCCCCCATACAAGCAAAATCAAATGTAGTTCCCTTCTGGATGATAATCTTTCTCTAAGGAGCAAAAAATATTACTATCAAAAAATGTAATGCTATGCTAAGTGGTCTTTACAGGATGAGCTATTATCTCATCTCAGCTCAAGCCATATTTGTTTCCATCTTAATATCTCCTAGACTATTCTACAAGCATACAGTATATATAGGTGTTTCCACTAGTTTACATACTAAACTTGAAAAGGCATACTATAAAACAGTGACATTTATTCCAGGCTATGCAAGAAAATGTGGCCATTACTTCTTACGTGTTCTATCTAGGTCATCTTTTTTATGTGATTTTTGCCTCCAAGCCTGTTGACCATCAAGCTTATTCCCAGCCTAACATAGCCCATTTTTTTCCTTTCCCAGGAATTTCAAATGGGATCAAGACAATAGCTGTCCAAGAAGCGGCATCTTTCAGGTGGGAGTAAGGATGTTTTATTCCCTGACGGTATCAGACCAATTAGTGAATTTAAAATGGCCTAACCACACCCTCCAGGAAGAGGGATATGTGACCCATATCTCCTTAGAGGCCCACAATGCCTTCCATGTGTGAATGCATGCCTCTGCACACCCTTGCTTAAGGCTACCATAAGGCAGTGATTTGATAAGCCTACATATAGCCCCAACAGCATAGATTTACCTCAGTGACCCTTCTCTGATGGATTATCACAATGTATTGCTGTTGGTCCTCCCAGCAGGACAGACACAACCATTGTATCTTGCCAGCTTTACCAGGAGCCTGAGACTATAATCAAGTTCAGGTTGCCTGGGATATAATATAGCAATAACCCACGCCTGGGTGTGGGTAATGCTGGATTTACCCACGGTTGGCGTGGTTTGATCCCGAGGGCGAAGCCCGAGGGACCAAACAAAGACAACCGTGGGTAAATCCAGCATTACCCACCCAGAAGTGAGGTTATTATATACCATAGTGTTAGTTTGTTTTGTATTATGTTTGTATTGTTGTTATTTATGTTTTTGTTTGCTTTTTTTTGTATTCTTCCACTTTTTGTGAGATAAAATAGTCCACACTTTCAGTTTGTGTTTATTGTTTATTTCTGTTTTAATTTAAATACATGTTATTTTTTAGTTTTTCAGGAAATTTTAGGAAAGGGCTATGTGGTGTTTGGTATAATATAGTTTAAGCAGTGTAGAAGTTTATAACGTGTAGTTATGTTTTAGTAGTTATAGGTATGTTGAAATGTGGTGTAGTTTTAATTTGTATTAATTTTTTTAAAATATGTACTTTTACTATTTGGTCACTAGATGGTGGTGTTGTATGCACTTTTATTAGATGTATGCTGATGTGGACGTTCGGTATGGTGTGTGTTTTTGACTTTGCGAGGGATGTGTGGTGTGTTTTTAGTATGTACATTTTTGGAGTTGTCTGTGTATAGGTATTGTAGGGAATATAGGTAAGTGAATGGCTTTATGAGAATGCTTGGTTTTATTGTGTTATAAGTGGTGGTTATGTAGTGTGTGTGTGATGTATTTGCGACTGCATGACTTTTTTTTTTTAGTGTTCGAGGTGAGGGAATGAGGAGTATAGTATGGAAATTGGTTAGTTTTCTGTGTTTTCGTTAAATTGTTGTGTGTTTTGGGTATTAGATTTACTTTACTTTACTGTTTATTTGCTGTCGCCGCATGATATTTAGCGACCGGACTTTTTGCGTTGTTTCTTGTAGGATTTACTATGTGCACGCTGGTTGGATTAGCCAATCAGCATGCACGTTTGTTGGGTTTGCAATGTTCGCATGGTATAATTATTTAGTTACTGACATTTGGCTACCAGGAAAGTCTGGGGGGGGGGTAGGGGCCCATTTTCAGCAGAGGCCCCAGGAGAAAAGCTCCAGAGTATTGCAAAAAACATTTAAGAACAATACATTTATAATATTTGCAAAAGACATCTATACTAAATTAGGCACGAGATGAAATCACTGATTAAGAAAAGTTACAATGCATAAAACAATAATTTAATATTTAGATATTTTAACCATTGTATAGAAAAAATAAAGGTAAGATAGTATATTTCAAACAGGAATTGCAACATGAAGTAAGAGAAAAAACAGGGTTATGTCATATTTAGAAAGACTAAATCCATTTTTTTATTATATTTAGAAAGAGAGTCAGGGAGAAAAACACATTGAAGTAACAAAGTTGGTGAAGAAGGGAGAGTAAGGAGGTTTAAGGTATGAGTAGGTACTTAGCCATATTTAGGGATATAGTTTATTTTGCAGTTGAACATATTTTGCATATTGTTTTTTCTATAATTCATATCTTTTCCAAACATTATTTTTACTGTGCGTGGAGCTCTTTTCTCATGGCCTTTAGTGAAACTGGACAACCCATTAATAAGGACTCAGATCAATAGAAAATAAATAAAAAGTCCTTGATGAAAGGTTAATACTGTTATGGTGGCCAAAAAAGGGCTAAAAGGACTAAGTATCAAAATACTTTCTGATTCCCTCTTTCCAGTAGAACATCAAAACTAATTTCAAAGCATAAAACTCTCTAGAAGGAAATGAAATATAAAATGGTAGTTACAGGGCCATAGCCAAATATTTGGGACTAAAAAATCCAGAATGTAGCCCCTCTCTCACAGATGCAAGGAATAAAATATCCACTTGAGCATTTTGAAAAAAAAAATGTTATTTAGCAAACATTATAAACACAAGCCATGATAAATATATGAGATTAAACATTTAAATTCTAGTTTATCTCATTGGAAAATAAATACATGATTTTTAAAAAGTGTACACCATTGAATGTATGGTGTATGTCTGGCTCCACCCTTGGATAATGAGTGAAATAGCCAGAAAGATTAGGACAGTTCAGTCATCTGTTTTTATGTTAGGTAAGTCTATTGTGATATGTCACTGCCCTTGTTCCTTCAGGGCTGAGTGGTTTTAATGCCAATAGATGACTAGAGGCTTTAGCGTGCTTCTGTTGGGCACATAGTTCTAAAATATGTAGAGAGTAAAAGTGTAGACGTAAGTAGGTACATCTGGCTATTAATCTGGACAAATAATTAGTATGCTCAGATAGCAGCATAACTCTTCTCACTATCAGTAGGAATGTGGGATACAATCTGTCTGAAAAACACATTTAAAAAGTTAGAAAAACAGTGAGAAAAATGTTGCACCATATAAGCAGAATAATCTTGTTGTTATTTAGACTGAGCTCTGATTAACCGAGGTCTGAAAATTAATATCTGGAAGACTTTTGTACATATCATCTTTGCTGTCATACCAAAATTAAATATTTCATACAGCTTTTACAATTGAGATATACTATTTTAAACTTGTGGAGACTTCCATCTAACTGCACTAGTTACAAAAAAAATAAACACTCATGACAGCCTACAGAATACAATTGGTTATTGTATGGGTTAGCCTTTTGGGTTTCATGGATGGCCATTTCTATGAAAAAGAGCAAATGCAAATCTTAAATCCACAGGTGATGTTTGGGGCAAGCCCCCACCTCTTGTCCTATAGCTGAACTTTGCTCCATCTTCCTCAATGGAACTCACCTTGTAGTTGCACAATCTCAAGGTAAACTAATGATTTTTCTGGAACTGGTCTTCTAAGGAACGGAAACCTGATAAATCACCACGTGAAAACAAAGTCACTGACAGTGCCAAACAGATTTAGAGAATGAAGAGAATAAAGCCAGACCACTGCATGGGATCCTTCACATGCTCTGCTACACAATCCGCTATCATAAGCTTTTAAAATATTATGATGACCTTTCATATCCTAGGCCAGAATTCCACAAGAAATGAAGACAAATCTAAAAGCTAAAATGAATTCACCTAACATATGCTCAGTGCAAGAACCAATGGAGTCATCTACTGCTTGTTCTTAACCATTGTCTACATAACCCACAAAACATTCAGAGCCCCCACCTCGAGTAAAGAAAAAAATCAAGATAATAATAATAATTCTTAAATGCACAGAACATTTTATGTGACTTCATCTCAAAGTTTTGTCATAACACAGTAGAACTTTAAGCAAAACACACACACATATATTTATATATATATATATATATATATATATATATATATATATAT